>NW_026712776.1:0-600000 GCF_030625045.1 Achroia grisella
CTAAACTCTTTACGTATTATCATTGTTCAATAGTGACAACATTAGCTGTCATCACTTTATGCCCCAACCATATTTTAGGAATCTTCCAATGAACCGGGCCCACCACGCCGCCACATGTTGGCGATGGACATTTTAGTGAGCATGACTACTCATTCCACTCGACCACGTCACAGCTACACGGTAAAATCACTATATGGCTACAGTATTCGCACTTTACTTAAGGAGCTGTATAATAGCTTCTTCAATAAGTTACTCCTTATAACATTGGCTATTTACGAGTGAGTCTTGTCAAAATCGGCCCAGTTGTTTCAGAGATTAGCAAGAACCAATAGACAGACAGACATTCATTCATTCATAATTTAAGAACTGTACTCCTGTCGGTGGAGCTCCCGCCACCTTCCACGATCTTCCATCAGTCTTTTTAGCTGTTGATACGACACGACTCCAGCTTTTTCTTTAACTTGCTTGATATAGCTGTGTCTTGGTCTTTCCCTTCCCTAGTTCCATCTGTTTATCCTTTGATGATCTATACATATAAATAAAATTGTAGTGTCTGTTTGTAATATTGAAATAACCGTTTTTTATTACATGCGTATGAATATATATACGGTACATATACCAAAATAACATTTTTTATAATTTTTGTCTGTCTGTCTCTGTTTGTTCCGGCTAATCTCTGAAATGACTGGACCGATTTTGACGGGACGTTTTTGGCTGGTATCTGATGTAATAAGGAGTAACTTAGGCTACATTTATTATAGAAAAATTCTTTTATTTTAGAAAATAAAGTTAAAAGCCACACTGACGAGGTGCGGGAATAGCTAGTATTATTAGTAAGTTCGTCGTGTCGTATCAAGTCAATATATCTGTCTCTTTTCTTTAGCCCTTTCAAGTACCAACTTCTTCATTTCTTATTTTATCTTTCCAGCTAATTCTTCCCATCCTTCTCCAACATCATATTTCATAGGCTTCCAATTTGTCCCTTTCTTTGTTTCAAAAATTATAAAATTTCTGTAAATTTGTGAAAAGCTGTTCATTTGAAATTGCGAACAGATACTCTCCAATTAGGGTTTACAACCATACTTTATAATAACATATCCTACTTTTATTCTGGTAATTATACTTTACATTTTTACATACAAAGAAAGTATGCAAAAATACTTTATTTTCAACCTTTACTGTGATGCATAAAACGAAATAACTCATTGGTGGGTAATTAACGATTTATAATTACTGAACGAAATGTTAGATGTCAATTGTGAGTTGTGATATTTGTCACAGCTTCAATGTTATAGGCACGCAAAAATACGTTTTTAAATAAAAAAAAACATGTATATTTGAAAATACTTTATTTTTCCCAAACTTTATTGCTTCCTATCCAAATCAGTATATACATTTTTCCGAACGAGCGGTAGATAAAAAAAATATTAAAATTTATCAATTTTTTTCGTACAATCCTGTTTAAACGTTTTTCCGAACGAGCGGTAGATAAAATAGTTGTTACAACTTATCAAAACTGTTTAAATTAAATTTATTTGAATAAATTATTTTCTATTCTATTCTGTCAAAAAAGGTTGCCAACCCTAACTTAATTTTTTTTATTTGAGTGAATTAAAATTTGATTACGTCATACCAGGAGATTAACGTCGAATTATTTTTGTGTACACCGGCCGGTGTAAACCCAGTTTAGTGTATAATAAAATTTATTGGCCAATAACTTTGATATGATTGAGAGTCGCATCTGTATCAATTAGTACACTAGTCTAGGAAAAGATCAAAGCGCCGCCGCCGGCCGCCGTCCTCGAGATTGCGCGCGCGCATCCGAGGATATGGGATCGTAACGTATTTTAATGTGTCATTGTAATATGTGTATATATATACTAGCTGATCCCGCAAGTAAATAAAATAAAAATCGCCATTAAAATATAGGGGTTGGTTATGGAGGGGTGAAAATTTAGGGTTATATGTATTTTTTATAGCCACATTATATTATAAAAAAATATTAAAAGTTTTGAACAAAGAATAAAAAAAATATTAGAAGTGGACAAGTGGCATCATCACTTAGGAGTATGAAAAATAAAGTAGCCGATTCTCAGACCTATTGAATATGGATATAAAATTTCATAAAAATCTGTCAAGCCGTTTGTAACACGAGAATTTTATATATAAGATACCGAATATTTAAGTATTGTATATAAATGTTTGCATTATTTATATTTTAGACTAGCTGTACACGCGACTACGTCCGCATGAAATTTAACTTTATTTTTCTAATATAAAATTTTTTTTCCGAAATAAAAGTAGCCTAAGTTATTATTACATCAGCTACCTCTCAATGAAAGTCCCGTCAAAATCTGTCCAGCCATTTCAGAGATTCTGGCTAATCTCAAATATTGTAAAAAAATATTATCTTGGTGTATATGTACCGTATTTATATTCATATGCATGTAATAAAAAACGGTTATTTCAGTATTACAAACAGACACTCCAATTTTATTTATATGTATAGATGTATAGATAACCAAACGATTCTTCTTCTTTATGTGCTCTCACCTTCTGGAGGTTGCTGATCATCCTGGCGATCTTAATGTTGTTCACCGTTTTCTGAACAGGGATCTGGTGCTAAACCCAAGCCACCATCTCAAATTCTTTAGCCATGAAATGCGGCGCCTTTTCGATCTTCGGTGGCCCTGGATATTTCCTTGAATTATTAAATTCAAATTCAAATTCAAAATATATTTATTCGTTTTGGCGCTATATTAAAAATGTCCCTTAGTACCGAAGGATTTTTTTTTTTTCTCTTTATTTTGGCAACAAACAGATGTTATAAAAACATATAAATATACAAATAAAAGTAATTTTTACAATAGACATTGAGTGCCGAAAATTTTTTACTCAATTTAATGAGCCTAGTGGACTAAAATAAAAACAAAACAATACAACTACAAAGAAAATGACTAAGAAAAAATAAATAAGAATATTACAGTACAAACATTATAATAACAAAAATAAAAACAATAAGAGGTTACTTTAGTATTTCGAAACGTTTCTTTCTGTATGTAACTAAGGTGCAACAAAACGGATCCAATTCAACAAACTTTGTGTTATACATATTGACGGAACGGGGTATATAGCAATTACTGGTATAGTTCTTTTTAAATCGTGGTGGTACTAACATGTACCATTATATATATACCAGGATAATATTTTAAGAAAGCTGTTACATCTGAATTTGGATTGTTATCTATAAGGACTGAGCAAGGCCAAAAAAGAGATGGATGGACTGTGTGAAAGATGATATGGTAAGAAATGAAGTAAATAACGCGATGACTACGAACAGGGATGAATGGAAGCGAAAAACATATTACGCCGACCCCAAATAAATGGGATAAGGAAGAAGCAGATGATGATGACCAACATGTACCATTATATACTATATTATATACTAAAATGAATTTTTTAATATTTATCTAAAATGTTGTATTGAAATTTTCTAAGCAGCCGTCCAATTTAGTTACATTCTAATTAAACACAAAATATCACCTCTAATCATGAAGAATGACAATAATTAATTTCCATTGCAAAATTCTTGTTTCAAATTAACTGGAGTTTGATAGAGGCTTGTTATTAACCAACGTTGGTTTCGTGGTAAAAGGAGATTTCTTAGACATTATTACAGGCATTATGAGGGACGACTGTGGTTTAGCGGGTGAAACAGGTTCGATTCCTCGCATGGTGCAAATATTTACATTTATGAATATCATTGTTTGTATCGGTTTTATAAAACATGTAGACCGATTCATAAATGATTCATAAATGTAAATATTTGTACCATGCGAGGAATCGAACCTGCTTCACTCGCTTCATAATATGTATATTTTTACAAAAAAAAATATTTTGAGTAGGTATCATATCACTATCGGCATGGATGTTTTTATTTCACAAGAAATTAAGTCAGATATATAAATTAAGAACAAGTTTTTTGCATAACAGATTTGAACTCTGACCTCTTGGGTGTAATTCACGGTAATACCACTACGCCATAACGACCTCAATAACACAGATTATTACATACAGATAATTAATCCACAGATACATAATTATACTACCTGAACAGTGAATAGGGTTGAAAATTCATCCCCAGTTATAATTAAAGCGCTGTAATTAACTGTAGATAGGACGCTAACGAGTTTATTGGAATATTTTAATTTGTATTTCAACAGACGCAGTTCATAATCCAATAAATATAATAATTAGTTTAAAATTCAGAGTTTGTTAATGTTTATAACACACGTGTTGGTATCTCCTAAGTATAACATAAAGTTGCCCTCAATCAATGTTATGTTCATACATATGTATATAAATTACATTCAGTTCATAAGTAAATAAATTTAATTTAAAAAAAAACAATTCTTCTTGATTGAATCTGTATAGTAAACTGGGCGGTAGTTGTGTTATGGGTACTAGACAATTGATATAAATACTTCAATACATTTTTTGTACATAGATACATAATATGTATAGAAAACACCAGATCACTACAAAAAAACATTCGAAATTTTAGTACCGTGGGAGGAACTGAACACCCTACCATCAGAAGTAAATTGATACAGTAAACCACTAAACCACTGAGATTATCAAATATAATTAGTCAGGGACTATACCCTACTCATTATTATTATAAAAAATATTAAAATATTATGACTATTCAAAAGTGCTTATATTAAGTTTATTTGAATAAAGATTATTTCTATTTCTATCAAATTTATGATATTATGATATATGACTTTTAATGACTGATGTTTCTTAAGGACTGTATATATATTATATTTTATTTTTAGTCATTAGAGAAACTACGGTTCCTGAAGGTAAAGATATATATTTCAAATTTGACAATAAAAAAGGAACGAAACATAATATATTTAAATATATATAATGATATTTTCTGAGTATCTTTATAAAATAAACTAAAATTTGCTTCTCTGTAAACAAAGAAATGTTTTATTTAATTTTAAAACACTACAATTATTTAACACTGAAATAATAAATCACACATATAACTCACCTGTAAACAAAGAAACGACATTTAAAGTTTATTACATTTATTATTCAACTATTACTGTCTTTTTATAATACAGTTTATATATCCTTATTCACGCACTCTTGTTTTTTCACGATCCATTTTTATGTTATTTCTATTGACAGCTCCCTTTGACACTCCTTGCAATCAACAGCGCGGAACTTCTTTTTATATATATATATATAAAAATATAATGATCATAGAAAAAGGTGAGTCATGCACAATGACAATTATATGTATATATATATGCTATTTGGAACATGTAATAAACTACCATATAAAAATTAAGGTACGAATATCGAATACAGCAATACGAAATAATAGTCATCAGAAGTGTAATGAACAATTTATATACAACAATCCAATTCAAAAGCTCTCAATAAAGGGTACGTATAATGAGTGTTGACGGGAACTAATTGTGCTTGTAATCCTGCCCGCCCCGACCACGTAATAGCGTGGTGATAGAACCGCCTGCCGTGTCGTTTCGTAACTAATTAATCAGCTTATGATACTTCTGTACGGAAATTTAAATATTTTAATGAAATTTAACAAATTCAAATTTAAGAATCATTTATTCATGTAGAACACTTTAGGCAATTGTGAACGTAAATTTTGTATATTATATTTTTTTCCTACCGGCCAGTTTACAGATTCAATTGAGAAGAATTGACAAGTTAATTGAATAATCTAAATATATAACTCAAAGGTGACTGACGTAGTGATCTATCAACGCACAGTCCAAACCACTGGACGGATCGGGCTGAAATTTGGCATGCAGGTAGATGTTATGACGTAAGCATACGCTGAGAAAGGATTTTGATTTAATTCTACCCCCAAGGGTATAAAATAGGGGGTCAATTTTAAACCGATCGGGCTGAAACTTTGCATGCATAAACCTACTATGACGACCGTTAGCGCAGGCGGGTGCACCATTTCATTATCATAGAAACAAAAAAAAAACCTACTATGACGTAGGCATCCCCTAAGAAAAGATTTTGATAAATTCCACCCCTAAGAGGATAAAATAGGGGTGAAAGTTTGTATGAAACTTAGTCAATTTTAAACCGATCGGGCTGAGACTTTGCATGCATAAAGGTCTATGACGTAGGAATCCCCTAAGAAAGGAAACAAAAGTAAAGCTACAAAAACTATACCTAATTAATAATAATACTTCCTAATGCGAGCGAAGCGGCGGGCAAAAGCTAGTTCGAAATATATGTCTTTTATCATCAGCGATTTAGTTTCTCTTCGAACTAAAATAAAATATATACCTACTGTCCTTAGAAATCACTTAGTCGTTAAAAATACCCATTGACTTTTTCTAAACGATACTCGGGAACAGCGAGTTTTTCTTTAAGTCTACTATTAATGTTATGCAACGGCGAATCCAGGGGGGTCATGGGGGTCATGACCCACCTGGATATTAAGTTTTTTTATTGGGTTGTTTGGGCTATTGTCAGGTGTTTGGACCTGTAGCACTGCGACCTACATAGATCTATTGTGCTCGCCCTTTTTCAGAGTTCGCTACCTAGACCCGTCAGGGACAAGAATTGAAGGATATTCTTAGGAGCGATGGTTTATCTCCTAGGATAGAGTGTGATCTTTCCAAAGAAGAGTTGTCTAGTATCTAAAACACAAGTTCTGCGTAACTTACGAGTAGTTGGCGCTGTGTAAAATGTCCTGAGATAAGTATTTTAAGTATTTTACTATAAAGAATACTACATGTATTGTTGCCATCATGTTTGTGAGGAGATATAAATAAATCATATTATTATTATTATTATATATTATGCTCCTTCTAGTTCAAAGTCGTGTTGTTTAAAGTTTTAAAATATAGTCCCACATTAACTATCAACGAATTTGTAACGTTTAAATCTTGATAAGTATCTATAAAAATCACACCAGTATATTTCATCGCGATATTTATTTTTATGAGGTGACAATATACTGTGCAATTCTAAAACGTTATAATATTGTATAAAATATACAATTATATTTCATTGTATGTGTATGTATGTGTATTTATAAATATTGAGCGACCGCGACTTCATCCGCGTGGAATTTAACTTTATTTTTCTAAAATAAAAGTAGCCTAAGTTACTCCTTATTACATTAGCTACCTACCAAAAAAAGTCCCGTCAAAATCGGTCCAGCCATTTCAAAGATTAGCCGGAACAAACAGACCGACAGACAGACAGTCAAAAATTATAAAAATTGTTATTTTGGTGTATGGACCGTGTTTATATTCATATGCATGTAGTAAGAGACGGTTATTTCAATATTACAAACAGACACTCCAATTTTATTTATATGTATAGATATTAGTATTATATATAATTATGGATTAATTTATTATCATAGTAATTTTTTTTACATTGTTATTTTAAATGGTATGTAGGTAACATTGTTTTATAAAATTCACTGCCCACATAGATCTCTGTTTGCCAAATGGTTGACTGGGAGAAAAAACCTCATATTGTTAAGTCCGCCAAATGTTTTAAATTCATATATAAATACATATATATATTCATCTTCAGCCCACTGCAGTCCACTGCTGGACATAGGTCTCTTCCAAGGCACGTCACTGGGTAAGATCTACAGCCCTTTTTTTTAACAGATAAGTGATTCAAGAGGAAGGTTTATATATATAATACATGTACACCCGTGCGAAGCCGGGGCGAGTAGCCATTAATATTATAAATGTGAAAGTACAGATGTTTGTTACGTATTCACGCAAGAACTACTGAACCGATTATCTTGAAATTTTGTACACCAGATCTTGGAGGTATTAGAATGAATATAGAATACTTTTTCTTAAAAAAAAAATATTATTAATTAAATGCGAGCGAAGCCGCGGGTAGCTAGTAGCTTATAAATCAGTAACAATTTTAGTGTCGTATAAAAATGACCAACATACATGCTATATCTGATTATAGTTTGAATACTGAAACAAAACTATTTTTCATATTATCTTTCGCCATTCTGGTAAAAATAAAAAAAAAACGAGTAACAAAACAAACTACCGCGAGATTAATTATTGAAATAGACAAAGAAAAAAATAGATGCGCCCAAACAATGAGGCGCGGCGTGTCGCCTCAATCTGTCACGGCGCCGGCGAGTGTCACGCCAGCTGTCAGATGTCACGGCGAGATTGCAGCGACACTCCGACACCTCGGACCGCCCGGGGCCGCCGCGCACCTGAGATTAAAAATTCAAAGAAAATGTTTTGTGTTTTTCCTGATCACCTCCATGTTTACGTCTGTCGTTTTTGATCACTGTTTTTTTAGTTATTTCGTGCTAAAAACAAATTGTTTTTTAGTGTAATTAACCGTGAGGCTCGTGAACGAGTGCTTGTAGGGACTGGTCTGCTCTTATCACTACGACTGATTTAATCTTATTGTGTTTTTATATTTGAGCCTAAATAAATTAGTGCTGGTTGGTAGTTTGTATTCACACGTTTCGACTTGTAAAATGTGAACTTACAAGGATTATTTAAAAGAGCAACACACAAGTTTCTTGCTCGTTCTTCTTGTGATGAGACAGTTTTCCGAATGAGCGGTAGATTAAAAGAAATTGTTGTCTTAAAAAGAGCTTAAATTAAGTTTGATTGAATAAATGATTTTCTATTCTATTCTAACATGTTTGTTCTCATTATAATTATTGGTAGATAACAAAATCTAGGTAATATTTTATTCTTGATTCGTTTTATAGTAATCTCATTAGACGTGAGTTATGGCTGCCAAAACATTTACGCATTTGTATTCCTCGACTAAACTTTATATTGTTTCAGTTTCTATGCTTAAATTTGTTTGTTTAAATCTGATTATAATTGTATTTATATTATACTAGTTACTCGCTCCGGCTTCGCTCATGTGTACATGTATTATATATATAAACATTACTCTTGAATCACTCTATCTATTAAAAAAGCTTCAAAATCCGTTGTGTAGTTTTAAAGATTTAAGCATACATAGGGACGGACAGACAGCGACAGCGACTTTGTTTTATGCTATGTAATATACTTTTAAACTTTCGTGTTTAATATACATTATTTAAATTATTAACCGGGTCGAAACGTCGAGAGAGGTAAATACCTTTATTTGTCATAAAATTATTCGTGTTAAGACCCGGTAATTAATTTAAATAATGTAATATAATGATATTATATGTACAGGAAGGTAGGAGAATGTTAGTAGGTAATGAGGACTTATAATGTCATTGTTAACTATGTACCATGTCAGGTTGATATCTACTCGGTTCCAACTGGAAACCATCATGATAAGTTCTTGGTGAATTTGTCACATAGGATAACTGACATGACTTCATGCTCATCTCATCTTCCATGGATTCCCTGGAAACCATCGTAATAAATTCCCGACGAATTTTGTCACGATGGGTTGACTGATCTGACCGTAAGATGAACCTTATCATCCTCTTCTGGTGTCCCGCCAGGATAAACCTTTTGCGCAGGCAGGTACAACATTATCATCCTATAAAAAATATATAAATATATACAAAAAAAGAAATGAATTTAAGTATCATTTATCTAAGTAGTATCCCATGTAGTGCACTTGATGTTGCGTTCACTATTTTATAGACTTGCAGTTGCCATGTCTATACATACATGTTTATCGCGTCCAATTTTTGTAATAGACTTGCAGTTGCCATGTCTATATACATATATTTGTTGCGTTCATTTTTATAGACTTGCAGTTGCCGTGTCAGTTCATATATATTTGTTGGATCCAGTTTTTTTCATAGACTTGTAGTTGCCGTGTCTATTCGTATGTATATCCATGGTGATAGTGCACTAATTCACAAAATAATGTACACTAACTGTTGTCGCCGAGATAGAACGTATCTAGTTTGAAACAACATTAATAATTTGACGCACGATTCCGTGCGACGCACTCTATTTTAGTGCGTGCAGTATAAACACCTAAGGCAGTTTGTGCCAGGAAATTTTTGGCAGTGTCTGACATTTTTTGCGGCAATATGGCCCAGGTGATCTGGGGACAGCGCGTTAATACAACAGCTGTTTTATACTCTGTGCAGTGTAACATGGCGCGGGTGACAGTTCCGTTTCACTCTTGAAAGTTGCCGGGATTTACAAATTATGACTTAGTATGACTGAGCTGTACCAACTTTCGTGTAATATTAAATCATTAATAACTATAGTAAATTAAATTTAACCCAGACAGGATGCTCTAATCTAGAAATAACGCTATAGTCTAGCGGTTAGAACACGCCTTACTTCCGATGGTCACTTGTTCGATTCCTCGCACGGCACAAACATTTGTATTGTTTAGTATGATTGTTTGCATCTGTCTGGGTGTTTTCTATATGTGATGAAATGAAATATATCTATGTATTTGTAACTATTATCTAGTACCAATAACACAAGCTTTTGCTAGCTAAACTTGGGTCTAGATGGTGTTGTGTGAAATGTTCTGAGATTATTATTATTATTATCTCTCACTCTCTCAGCTTTTACACTTTTACTATTCACACGTTTCGACTTGTAAAATGTGGACTTACAAGGATTGTTTAAAAGAGCAACACACAAGTTTCTTGCTTATTCTTCTTGTGATGAGACAGCTTTCCGATAAGCGGTAGATTTAAAAAAAAATTTGACTATTCAAAAGTGCTTAAATTAAGTTTATTTGAATAAATGATTTTCTATTCTATTCCATTATAATATTTACTGTTGCAAAAAAGTGTAAAAATAAAATAATTATAAAGTCAACTGTCACCCGCACCATGTTAGAGCGCACATAGTGTAGTGTACCGTAATATAGTTGGATTTTCTCTCGTGATGCTGCAGGAATGTCATTAAAATGTTTTTGTTTTTATAATGTGTTTCACGCGTACCGTTGCCTAATGTTCAAGACCACTGAAGGTTGATTGAACTATTATTGGATTTGATAAATTCACTTAATCAGAGTAAATTAATTAAATTTATTGTTTACTAGCTGTCCCGGCAAACGTTGTTTTGCCATTTAAATTAATAACTCTATAAAAAAATAGGGGTTGATGATAGAAGGGTGAAAATTTAGGATTGTATGTATTTTTGTATGTTGTATCATAAAAAAATAGAAACTAAAAATTTTGTCTAAAATTTAAAAAAATAAAATTTAGGGGTGGAGTAACATTTAGGGACCCCTAACATTTAGGGAGATGAAAAATAGATGTTGGCCGATTCTCAGACCTACTCAATACGCTCACAAAATTTCATGAGAATCAGTCAAGCCGTTTCGGAGGAGTATGGCAACGAAAACTGTGACACGAGAATTTTATATATAAGAAGAAGATTGTTCGAAAATTATAACTATGCAATATTAACAACTGTACGTGTACATATAAATCTTCGTCTTGATTCACTCTATCTATTAAAAAAACCGCTTCAAAATTCGCAGTCGCTGTCGCTATCTGTCCGTCCCTATGTATACTTAAATCTTTAAAACTACGCAACGGATTTTGAAGCGGTTTTTTTTAATAAATAGAGAGATTCAAGAGGAAGGTTTATATGCATAATACATGTACACCCGTGCGATGCCGCGGCGAGTAGCTAGTCTTATTATAAGTAAGTTGTTTGTGTAGAATTCAAAGGTATAAAAAAGTACTTACCACAACAGTCCTATGATTATTGCATTTGGTTTCAAAAGTAGACTTTATGCTCCTGTAAATACGTATGCTTATTGAATGTAACATTTAAGATATTCTCAGAAAAATAATAAAATATTCAAACCTTCTTAACGATCATTGGACACCTGCTAAATTTGAACTCTATATGTACAAACTTAAGTTTGAATATCGTTTTTTACCGTCTATAAACGTTAAGATCGGGACTTACTCCAAATTTAATACAATTTTAATACCTTAGGTAAGAAATAATTCAATTATTCCTGTGATTTACATCTTCTATTATTGTATGTATTTACTTATTGTTTTATGTTATTATATCAATATTGACAATGTTGTTTATGAGTTTCTTGTCAGTTCTTCTCATCTCGATATCATTCCGAACTGACGGTAGATTTGACATATCATAAGAGTCTGTAATAGACCTACATGAATAAAGATATTTTGAATTTGAATTAGACCAGTGTTTCCCAACGTGCGTAGTGGATTCTATGTTGATTATCGCATGCCTAATCCTTATTTTTAATTAAATATAAGTAAATCAACATTTATTTAAAAGAGCAACACACAAGTTTCTTGGTTAACCTTCTTGTGATGAAACTGCATTCCGAATAAGCGGTAGAATCAAACAACTTGACTATTTAAAAGTGCTTATATTAAGTTTATTTGAATAAAGATTATTTCTATTTCTATTTCTATTGTTCCTATATTCTTCTGTTCTATCAGTAATCGTATATATGGCAATGTGAATATCATCTAATGGAGCTTGCGAATAGATCTGGAGGTCATCTGCGTAAAGGTGGCAGGAGGAATGAAGTTGCATAGTCATAGAGTTAATAATATAATAATAATAATCTTAGGACAATTCACACAGCGCCATCTAGACCCAAGTTAAGCTAGCTAAAGTTTGTGTTATGGGTACTAGAATAGAATAGAAAATCATTTATTGAAATAAACTTAATTTAAGCACTTTTGAATAGTCATAACAATTTGTTTTTTATCTACCACTCGTTCGGAAAGCTGTCTCATCACAAGAAGAACGAGCAAGAAACTTGTGTGTTGCTTTTAAATAATCCTTGTAAGTTTACATTTAAAAGTCGAAACGTGTGAATACAAACTACCAATAAGCACTAATTTTTTGGGTCAAATATATATATGCAATAAGATTAAAACAGTTTACAAATACACAGATTTTTTTTTCGTAAATACATACATATTATACATAGAAAACATCCAGACCGATACAAACACATATTACTTAAATGTGTAGTTATAATAATATTTCTTTTGCGGGAAAGAAACAAAGTTGGTATACGTTTTTATGAATTTTCGAACCAATCAGCCTGTAAACTGCGGGATGTACGTGAACATGAGGTGAATCCCCACGGGCGTTGTATTTTCACGTGTCGCATCCAATTCCCTGTAAATTGCAATCCGATAGCCAGGTCGCGGGTCGCCAGGGTAGCAATTAGAGGGACCACTCTACGTAACTATATTTTTATACTACAGTTATATAACGACGGCCTCGGTGGTCTAGCGGTTTAGCACACCGCCTTACTACCGATGGTCGCGGGTTCGATTCCTCGCACGGCACAAACATTTGTATTCATGAATTGATTGTTTGTATCGGTCTGGGGTCGGTTCTTTTCTATGTATAATATGTATGTATTTACGAAAAAAAACATATCTATGTATTTGTATCAGTTGTCTAGTATCCATAACACAAGCTTTAGCTAGATTAATTTGGGTCTAGATGGCACTGTGTGAATTGTCCTGAGATTATTATTATATACTTACTTACTTACTACTATACTTCGTATCAAAAAAAAAAAAACTAAGATTTTTTTTATAGCATAGGACGAGTTTACAGTTTACCTGATGGTGATCACCGACGCACATGAGTCTCCGCAATACTAGAGGAATTGCAAGTGTATTCCCAGCCCTTTAAGAAGGTATAAGCTATTTTCCTTAATTTCTTTAATGTTGCCGTGTGTTTATACATATAATATATATTATATGTATAAGTATATCGTACACGAATTAACAATATCAATAATAATATAATTATTAACATAGAGAATAATTTAATATGAAATAGTGATAATCAAAATATAAAATAATATATTCATGTAGGACATTTTAGTCAGTTATGAACGTCAAATTATATTTATCATAATTTTTACCCTACCCTACCAGTTCAGTATATTATTTTTATTTATTCTGTTTTTTCTTTAAGTTTTATTTTAGAAGAGTTTTTTTTAAGAATTTTAGAAAAATAAAGTAAAATTCATATAATATAGCAATATATATTATATGTATAAGCAACACGGAAATTATTATTTTATTATTAATTATTGAAATTCTTTTATGAACCCTTACTTACATTACGTGATATACCCATGTATTCGTCTTTATTTATTCTTTAAAATTCATAATAAGAGTAACAAAATTAATTTCTTTTTTAACCTTAGAATGTATGTCTAAAGTAGGTGTTAAACCTTCGTATTGGTGTTCACACAAATACATCCAGCGCAGCGTGTCTACTGCACTCCACTACGGCAGTGCATTTGAAATCGTCCCACTGACCAGTTATTATTTATTAACTCAATAGCGAATTCATTGTAAGACACATAGCAATTTTATTTAGTACTAGCTATACCCGCGACTTCGTCCGCGTAAAATATTTCATCATTCAGATTCCATACACTATTTCATCCACAATTTCAACCCCTTATAACCCTTTTTTCGCATTAAAAAAGCTCCATACAACCTTTCATCCCTTATTTCAACCCTTTGTTACAATAAAAGTAGCCTATGTCCTTTCTCAGAGACTAGACTATCTGTGTACCAAATTTCATTTAAATCGGTTCAGTAGTTTTGGCCTGAAAACGAGACAGACAGACAGACAGAGTTACTTTCGCATATATAATATTAGTAAGGATTACTACCCAGTAGGAGTCCCACATTACCCGTCCGTCCGTCCTGAGATAGGCGGTGAAACTATATCTAAGTCGCTTAACTATCTTAATAATAGTAGGTTAAACATTCTCTATTGTTACTTATAATATTATTTTAATTATATCAATGTTAATTTCTGTAAAAAAAAATAGGAAGTGTACGAATCTGTTGGTACAATTTTATTGAACTATGTTATTATACTAGGTTATTCTTTATTGTGAGTAGAGTTATTTGCGTGCTCACTAGGAAGTCAAAACTGACATAAAAAAGACATATGAAATACAAATATTTATAAAAATAATGCTGATGATGAGCTGTCAGCAACAGTCTCGGAGGAGGAGATGGAGTGAGGTCCATCTTCATTCCCTACCTGCTTCTCCGCGGCAGTATACTAACTTAAAGAAAGAGAAAGATTGTAACAAAAATTTTAAAATCTCCTCTTATCTCCTTTGCATGCGATTGATATCAGGAGCCTAACTGATAGCGTTTACATCGTTTTATTTGTTAGAATAGCAAACCTACACCCGATCACAGTCCTGGGAACTGCTCGGCAGTTTCCCTCTCTGCCACACGATGTACCCGGTCAGTATAGTGAATCCATAGAACACTATGAAGTTCATCTCTCTAAAAACCGATCTTATAAATATCGTTACAAATAAAACCACATAAACTAAACCAGTCGCTACACTTTGTTACGAGAATGATCATAAACATAAATTATTACAACAGAACCTCACATTCGGCCTGTGATCTGTGATTGTGTGAGTGATTCCAAAAAACAGCAATATTCATAATATTAATACAAGATTTAGAGACAAACTTGCTGTCCCCAAGTATCGTTTAGAAAAAGTTAATAGGTCTTTTATGGGAATAGGTATAAAAATTTACAATAAGATACCAAAGGATATGTTGGAATTACCCTTAAATAAATTCAAAACATCTGTTAAATCATATTTACTGAGCAAAGCCTATTACTCACTAAACGATTACTTGAATGACGAGTGTGCATGGCAATAGTTGTTCATGCACTGAATTTTCATTTAATGTTAGACATAGACACCTATATAAATATACATTGTAAATAAACTGGCTTTAAAAAAAAAAAGTAATTCAATTGAGTTTCTTGCCAGTTCTTCTCAATTGGATCTATATACCGAACTGGACGGTAGGGAAAAAAATAAAATTATAATGTAAAAATTGGACGTTCATAAGCGGCTAAAATGTCCTACATGAATAAATGATTTTTGAATTTGAATTTGAATTTGAATTTGAATTTGAATTTGAATTGACACAGATAAATAAGCGTCTTCTGAAACAACGACAAGAGCTAATTACGAAATAGCACAAAAAGAGAACGTTACATAACAGGAAATCTAGAAATCTGTTAGTCTGAATGCGCAATCGATTTTTTTTAACATTAACTCACATGAAGTGTGCCAACTCTAAAATCGTCTTCGTTAATGCAAGCCAAAGCATTTGGTTAGTTGTCAGAGACACCTTTCATTACACGAGACTCGTGTTTAGGTCGTTTTGGCAATCGTGGCGCCTATCGACACACTAGTGAAGCGTAATGCGAAGAAGGAAATATCGATTCTGAGGTTAATAGAACATTATTTATTAGCATAAACTTAATAGAAAATTCTTTATTAAAATAAACTTAAATTTTAGCACTACTTACTTATTTACCACTGTCAAAAACTGTCTCATGACACAAAGAACCAAACTTAATGCAAGAAACTTATGTGTTGCTCTTTTAAATTGTTGTAACTTTACACTTTTAATTTGAAATACATAGTTATTTATTTAGAAAATGTATTAAAATGAACTTAAATTTTAGCACTATTTACTTATTTACCACTCATTGGGAAAACTGTCTCATCACAAAAAGAACCAGCAAGAAACTTATGTGTTGCTCTTTTAAATTGTTGTAACTTTACACTTTTAATTTGAAATACATATTTATCCATTTATTTCAGGCAACTAGGCCCATATTATAAATACCTTATAGACTAACATACTGTTAAAACCACAAGGTCCTAAGGGTACTATAAACCAAAACACTACACTCGTGTATATAATGTTTATTGGTCGGTTTCAAATACAAGTACAAAAAATGGTATAAAGTAAAATACATATGGACTTTGTACAAAACGAAACGTTAGCGAGTTTCAATTTTGTTACAGCGCCATCTATTGGCGCTGCATGCAAACAATACTATTTTATGGATTATGATACTTTAACATACCGCCCACCAAGAACAAACTTCTAATTGTTCTTCCTTCCTTCTATTCCGCCCACCATGAGGACGGTGACCAAATTTTTCATTGCTGAGTTACCTCAATACACGAACTTATTTATAGCCATACACTGTTCAACAAATATCAAATTCACAACCAATTACTATAAGTACAATCCAACACAGTTGCACTTTACAATTAAATTTAAGAAATTACAAAAAGCGTTCATTTACAGAAATAGGTTTTTTAGTTAGTATTTCTTAAATCTCAAAGTAACCACTGAGACAATACTATATTTCCGGAATGTTTATGTACTATTTTATTATAATTCTCAACTGCTTAGATATAGATCATTCACTCAAACCAAAATTAGCTTAGTTTTGCCAGTCAAACCTACCATCCTAATGGTAAAAACATTCCGCCAGATATTTCTGAGATCAACGGCGCCAGTAAGATGTTATTTTTACACATATGTATTATGTGTGCCTTTATAAACTTTCATTTAAATCAATTTTTTGACCTATGATACTTAACATAAAATTAGTATCTACTACCTATATGTTCTTTACAACAATAAAGTTTTATCAAATTATAGTTTTCCTAATGTAATATTTACGATGATCTAAATCTACCTATAACTCGCAATATTTTAATGCCTTGCATTGCATACACAACATTATTTTTTTTATTCAAATTTTATAATTTACTTTTTATTGTCCTTCATTGTACTTTTTTATATATTATATATTTACTATAATTAAGATCACACATATCACAATATTCAAGAAATTTTATCAATTTTCACTAGTAAGGTAAGTACAAATGCTTTTATTATTAATTCTATTTTTATATTAACGTTTTTCATTACATCATTTCTCCTAATCATTTCCTTTACTTTTTCTAACTTTACTATTATATTATTTATGTAATAATGTTTTATTTTCTTTCAGTTGCAGATACATCGTTCCTGTTCTTATTACCATCCACGTGTGCTGTTTGTTGATATATCTGTACCACCAAGTAATTTATTTTATTTATAATATATATGCACCATTAATTGTCAATCATGTTTTGATAAGCCGATATGCAGATAATCATCATTCTACAACAAAGTACTGTATTCATGTAAGTATATTCGACTTATAATATTGAAGTTAACATGAGTATATAATTTTCTATTTTTATTTACAGGACGTTTCTTTCACAAATCTCACAACAACTAATGAAGGTAAGTAGCATTTCTACATTACTTTGTTTTAATAATAAGTCTAACCATATGGACTCAAATCTGTATACATTTTCATAACTGTTTTACTCGCTTTCTTATTTCTATCTCTATTAAATCCTCGAAATAACTGCTTCCTAGTTATTTTAAATTTTTCATTATTATTAATCTCTTTTGGATCCTCTTGATTCCAGAAAGGTAAGCTGTTAATATACTTTCTTATGTTACTATGAGTTCTATTTGAGAATAACTGTTCATATTTTTCTTCCTTAACCTTTAATAACTTATTTTGTTTCAGTACTGAATCAGATTTATACTCTTGAACTTTCTTATCTATGGTGCCTTTCTCTAAACAAGTATGCATTGCAATAATATTTGTGTTTACATTAACTTTATTATTTACAGCCCCTGACACTATCCAACCCAAAGATGTCGACTGCGCGACTGGAATACCTGTAGGACCTCTCATCATTTCATTTTGTATTATCCTGCCATACACTTCGGCTCCTAATAATATATTTATTTTATTAGGTGTATTAAAGTTTGGATCAGCTAGTTTGATCTTTTTTAATTCCTCCCATTCTAGAGACACTGTTTTTGTTGGTAATAGGGTTGTTATTGACTTTAAAACATAAGCAATTACTTTAATAATAACATTTTTATCAAACAAAGAGTGCATTTTTATTTTTACCATTGATTTCGAACGTAATTGAGAATCTCCACTGATTCCTGATACTATACCCTTTATTGGGATTTTCCGTAAACCCAATAATTGAACCGCGGCCTCCGTGATAAAGGAGGCTTGAGAGCCTTGGTCAATAAGCGCCCTTACAGTTTTTATACCGCGATTTGTTTCAATGCCCACTAAAGCAGTCGGTAATAAAACCTGCCCACAGGCGCCATCTGTCGAGAAACATGAAACAACAGCTGGTGACTCTCCAGCTGAGGCAGCGGACTTTTCTGTTACCATGGAATTCTCAACAGTTGACCTGATTGTTTCTTCCCTGACTCCCTCAATTTCATTGATACCTGTGTTACTCGTTCCTTTACCCTTAGGATGCAATAAAGAATGATGGCGACGTTTGCATATGCGACACGTTACCTTTACTTTACAAAATTTGGCTGAATGATTTACTCCCAAGCAATTGAAGCACAATTTTTTAGTTTGTGCATATTCACGACGACTATCGGATGTTTCCTTTGCGAATTTTTTACAAAATATAATGCGATGATTTTCGGTACAAAACAAACAACCAATGTTTGTTATCGCATGAAATGTTTTTGTTCTCGAAATGTTACTTTGAGGTTTAGTTACATCCTCATTTTCAATGAATTCTAAAGCTCTATAACGATTACATATAAACTCTCTAAACTGATTAAAGGTGGGTAAGTTATCTGTCACATTGCTATTCGAAATAGATAATTCCCATTGCCGTTTCGTTTCGTTGTCTAATTTTAACGTAATCAAATATATAATAATTAAATCCCAAGTCTGTACTGGTACATCTAAATTCCCTAACGCTTCTAAACATTCTGTAGTAGTATCCAACAAACCTTTTAATGCATTTGCGGATTCCACCTGGATACTTCTCTGACTTAATAACCTTTTAATTACGCAATGCGATAGATATCTTTTATTATTATATCTATGTTCAAGTTGATTCCAACACCTATCATAATTTAATTCGGACACAGGTATGTGTCTAACAAGCTGTTCTGCTTCTCCTTCTAAACAACTTTTCAAATAATGCAATTTTTGAACTTTATCTAGAGAATTGTTATTATGTATTAGTGACAAAAATAAATCTTTAAAGCTAGAAAACTGTAAATAGTCCCCTGAGAATTTTGGAATAGTAATTTTAGGTAAATTAAATTGTACATTCTTATTTGAACTAATATCTGTAGTATCACACTTTTTACTTTGCACTAATTTCGACAACACACATTTTAACTCTGACTTATATTCAATATACAATTCTTCCGTAATATCATAATAATTATTTTTAAAATATGAACTTTCTTTGTACTGACTGTTTTTTACAATATCTTTATGATTACATAAAAATTCTAACCAAAGACTTTCTAAAATATCTATTCTTATTTCAATATATGACTCTGTTACACACTCTTCAGAAGCCTTTTTATAACTTTTAAATGAATTTCTAATACGTCTAAGCACATCTTCCTGTAGATTTAATTGACTTTCCATTTTAACAAATAACAAAATAAACTTTATAAAAACAAATATAGCAATAACACAGCACAACAATAATATTTTTAAAGATGAATTTAATCTAATATTTTTTGTTTCTATTAAAATCGCAAGTTCCGTAGTATAATTATTCACTAATTTTTACAAGTGTTTACTCACTATTAAACACTTAGAAAATTTTAAGTTCCTATATTAAAATCACGAAAAAATTACAAGTGTTTTAAAATGTTTACCAACCTAGGTAAAATCGGGCATAGGTTCCCCGTCTCAACAGAGTTTGTAAAATTATTCTAAGTCTAAACTACCATGCAAATTCTAAGTTTAATTTTAAAGTTACAATTATAAATATTAAAGTTCCGGTCTTCTTTGAAATAAGGTTCACTTTAGCTTGACAAATATATTTAAAAGTACTCACAATTTTTCACTTCACACTTTACCACTCAGCCGAAATTTCCTCTCCTCCTTCACCTCCGCCGCACCCTGGTTGTACCGCTGCTGTCTCTTTCTGCCTTGAAGATGCTCCTCCTCACTCTGCTGTTACTTCAGGTCCTTCTGACTGGTCCACCATAGGCACCAATCACCTGATGAGGGGCGCCCCGAGCAGCGAACCACTGCCCCTAGGTGCGTACTGGTTTACTTGAACCAGTGTTTTTTTAATACCGGGCTAGTAACTAGCGCCAGTCATAAATCCGACTCGAACTAAGGACCAAATGTTAAAACCACAAGGTCCTAAGGGTACTATAAACCAAAACACTACACTCGTGTATATAATGTTTATTGGTCGGTTTCAAATACAAGTACAAAAAATGGTATAAAGTAAAATACATATGGACTTTGTACAAAACGAAACGTTAGCGAGTTTCAATTTTGTTACAGCGCCATCTATTGGCGCTGCATGCAAACAATACTATTTTATGGATTATGATACTTTAACACATACATATAATATAATATTTGAAAACTAATACATAGATATTGTCTGTGTGATCACGGCACTGAAGACGGCAATCTGCCACTGTAGCGCCGATATACCGCACCTTTCGGCCAGTAGTCCTCTTTCATGAAGGTTGGCAGCAAGTTGGTGGAGACCAGGGCCACAAACGCTTTGAAACTCGCGTTGTGCCTCGACTTCAGCTGCGTCACTCTCAATGTCAGGTTACTCTTGGTATAGATATAATCGACAATGTCCTATGTAAACAGAAACTATAATATCAGTTCTTCTCATCTCGACATCATTCCGAACTGACGGTAAAATTGATATATCATAAAAGTCCTGAGATTATTATTATTATTAATATAAAACTCGTACATATATCTACACATAATTAAATTGCATTCAATATAATTATTTTTAAAACTATCGATATAATAACATCGATAATTGTCCCATCACTAGTCACTAATGACCATCATCATCCAGGTGAGACGTCCACACATCATTACCGTCTTGTACCGGATTTCCGCCAAAGTTCGCTGCTAAAACAGCGTGTAATGATCGCGTTATAATATTATAAGAGCATATAATTAAAGAAAAACTCACTTGGCACGAGTTAATGAGATACGTAGGTAGATATATATTAAATAATTGGTGAATGAGTTACGGTCCCGAAGATCTTGTAAATATTATTGTGCAATTAGTGAAGACCTAGTTTATTTTTGTAAAGTGATTTATTATATTTATAATACATTGCTATGCTTTCTATTTTCTTGGGAAATTGTACAGAAAATAGTTCCCTGTCTGATAAGATATACATATACAAACACATGCACCTAAATAGTCATGTTTAGAAATAGAAATAATTATTATAAATATAAATTTAAATATTTTTTTATAAGTTTTCAACTAGCAATCGTACCTCGGATAACCTCATTGGCTGCGATATTGCCTCTGTGCAAACTCCGATCGATCTCCCGTCCAATTCAAACGGGGACCGATGTTACGACGGCCTGAGCCGAGGTTCGAACCCCTAGCGGTGCCCTCAGACTAAAGTCGTATCCGTCTATAAGCCCTTCCGCGGGTTTGGAGTGCCATCTGCACTCGCCCCCTATCGTCCGGTGAAGCTGTAAAGGCCAGCTGCGGCCAACAGCATTAGAGTAGTCCGAAAAAAAACTTTTTTATAAATTATATATATAAAAAAATACCAATTCGGTATGCAGATACGGTACAAGAAGACAGCTAGTAAATTGCCCGTTACTTCTTAAAAAAACTGTCACAATTTTACGATTTTATTTGAATAAACCAATAAACCAATTGACAATAGTATTATTTATTTATTTATTTATTTGCAGAATACAATGTTACAAGTAGGTCTTACAATATAAATATTTCAATGTATTCAGCCTGCTAACAGGCGTGCAAAATTTATATATGTACATTATCACTTTTATAAGTTGAATTAAATTTTAAAATATTTCTAATAATTTAATTAAATTGTTTATATATTAAAATATGTCAAAACTAACAATATTTTACATATCAAAAAAATCCTTAATACTATAAAAACAATTTTCTAATAACCAATTATAAAGTCTAGATTTAAAAGTCTAAAATTTGTCAGTTGTTAAAACATAATAAATTGTTACGTATGATGACGTAACAAAATAAATAAGTTTCTATACTTTATTACCTTCTTCTTTTTTCTCTTCTTTTTTACAAACACGGTGAAACGAGAATTTTAATATACCTACCTACTACATGTGGCTGCGTGGTGGGCCGGGTCATTGGGCTCCCTAAACTACGGTCGAGCGCAGTGATGGCTGGCTCATCCGTCATACTCGTAAACGAGTGCTGCTTGTAGGGACTGGTCTGCTCTTATCACTACGACTGATTTAATCTTATTGCATATTTATATTTGACCCTAATAAATTAGTGCTGGTTGGTAGTTTGTATTCACACGTTTCGACCTGTATATGTAAACTTACAAGAATTATTTAAAAGAGCAACACACAAGTTTCTTACTCGTTCTTGTGATGAGACTTTCCGAATGAGCGGTAGATTAAAAAAAAAACATTGTTATACTTAAACTTAAAGTAGTCAAAAGTGCTTAAATTAAGTTTATTTGAATAAATGATTTTCTATTCTATTCCTATTAAATCTAAAATTATAAACAATTCAACACAAAT
Source organism: Achroia grisella (assembly GCF_030625045.1). Lineage (NCBI taxonomy): Eukaryota > Metazoa > Arthropoda > Insecta > Lepidoptera > Pyralidae > Achroia > Achroia grisella. The sequence goes on from NW_026712776.1 coordinate 23,478, forward strand.
TAAAAAAAAAAAACTTTAATACTATATCTTCGTATAACCACAGATAACATAATATTACATAGTATAACCATAAAGTTATCTACCTACATAAATAATCTACTTACGCACTTATAGGTATAGATAACGTCAAAGGATTAAATAAACTAGTAAATATACCCATTTTACCTATTGAGGCCTTATCACGCCACTTTAGACCAATATTTTTATCACTCACACCTACTTTGGAGGTGTTACCGCCCCTTAACACAGGTGCGCCCGCCTCTGATTGGTGGGACGGTAAGGTGAGACAGGTGTCTCAGCCCGACCAATCCAGTCGAGTTTTGTACAGCCTTATCTGGATATAACCGGTTTAAACTGGATAATGTTGTTTCTTGCCTTATCTGACTATAGTGTTATTTTTTTTTTATGATCAACGAATTATTTTTTTGTTGCTTTATAATGATTTTTAGGAGTATCTTGTGGTCGTGTAGTCTTGAGCGAATCTGACTTTCGATGGTGGGTAATTGGCCTGTGGTATTTGGGAAGTGTTTGCCTCGGTGGTTTAGCGGTTGAGCCGGGACCATTAGAAATAAAACGATGTTTATTTCTAATGGTCCCGGATTCGATTCCTTGCACTGTACAAATATTTTTATTCATGAGAATGATTATTTATATCAGTCTGGGTGTTTACTATTTATATATATGTATTTACAAAAAATATATATCTAAGTATTTATTTAAGTTGTCCAGTACCCATAACACAAGTTTAGCTTAACTTGGGACTAGATGGCGTTGTGTGAATTGTTCTGATATATTATTACTTGTATGCTTTATTTTCACAGTTTTTGCATGTTTTTTTTATGCTCTGTGGCGTATACTTACAAGCTGAAATTAAGTAAGTAGTGCGTGTATGTATTGTATGTATTGTATGTATGTACTTATTGTGATCCTTCTTATTTATGTGTCAGGTATTTTGTCTATTTCCAGAAATTTTCGTACAGTTCTACAGGTATTACAGTATACTAGCTAACCACCCCAGCTTCGCACGGGTGTACATGTATTATACATATAAATCTTCCTCTAGAATCACTCTAGCTATTAAAAAACCGCTTCAAAATCCGTTGCATACTTTTAAAGATTTAAGCATACATAGGGACGGACAGCGACAGCGACTTTTTTTATTCTATGTAATGATGATATACATATACCTAATACACTTATATTATTATTATAGTTGATGGTACATTGCCAGCAATGGACACAATAGTTCCTTTCCATCACTAGGCGGTTTTCTTTTCCTTTCTTTTCTTCCCGGATGTCAATTGGCAGGCTTTCTACTTTTTTAGGGACTATACTAATTTCTATTAAGCGATATTACAAACATAGCTAATCTAATGATACACATCTGGAGGGAAAGGAGATTGTTAGTAATGTGGACTCATGACCCCATTACTAGCAATGTACCATGTCAGGTTGACCTCCACGCGGTTCCCCCTGGAAACCATCGTGATAAGTTCGTGGTGAGGTTGTCACGATGGGCTAACTAACCTGACCTCATGTTTATCTTATCATCCTCCACTGGTGCCCCGCCAGCGTAAACCGTTAGCGCAGGCGGGTGCATTCCATTATCACCTATAAAAAAAAAAAAAAAAATGATACACATCTCGTTATGTTGTCTGTCCGTATGCACCGTGTATCTACAGTAACATTATAATATTAGATCAGATCTGTTCGTGGAATCATTAAATCCTGTCGGAATTATACGCGCTCCTATTCCATTCACTTCCTAGCCTAACCTCGCCATAGTAATGCATTCATTCATTATCCTTAAAATTAATAATATATATACTAGCTGTCCCGGCAAACGTTAATTGTTTTGCCATATTTTTTTTTTATTTATTTATTAGGTCTACAAAACTGGATGTCTTACATAGTACATAACTTAATACACAATACAAACTATTTAAGTAACACATCCTTCTAGATGTAGACACAGCATGCATAACTTAATTTTTTCACACACATAATGACACTATACAATAATAATTTGCATCAATACAGAATTATGTTATAAAGCTTTCTTGTATTTCAAGAAAATTACAATTTAGTCTCCGTTTAATATTACTGACTGATGCACCGAAAATATCAAATATGTGTCTGACATTATTGTAATTCTCACACATTCGATATACCGGGGAGTATTTGCCATAGTTAGTTCTACACTTGGGGAGATTAAAAGTTTTTCTATTGAGCAGTCTGCTAGATGATCGTGGAACTACTATATCAATATTTTGTAGAATATCAGGGCAATCGACTATTCCGTGTAAGATTTTATATAAAAGTACCAATTCAGATGTTTCCCGACGTCTTGAAAGCGAAGTAATTCCATAATATTTGAGTCTAGAATTATACGAGGTAAGATGTTTACATTGATTATCCGAAAAAGCAAGATGATAAAGAATTCTTTTTTGTACTTTCTCTAATCTGATATTATGGACCTGGTACTTAGGATTCCAAACGGGGCTACAATATAAATTAATAACGCTATAAAAAAATAGGGGTTGATGATAGAAGGGTGAAAATTTAGGATTGTATGTTTTTTTGTATGTTGTATCATAATAAAATTGAAACTAAAAATTTTGTCTAAAAAAATATAAATAAAATTTAGGGGTGGACTACCCCTAACATTTAGGGGGATGAATATATGATGGCCGATTCTCAGACCTACTCAATACGCTCACAAAACTTCATGAGAATCGGTCAAGCCGTTTCGGAGGAGTATGGGAACGAAAACTGTGACACGAGAATTTTATATATAAAGATAAGCTGAGCTCGCTGTTTTACCTCCATGAAATTGATAGCCTATATGTTATTTTTATATGTAAGCTACATTATTGTAGTTTCATCAAAATTCGTTCAGTTTTTTTTTTCGTCACAAACTTTCGCGTTTCTAATATTAATGACATTAGTTATGGCCACGACTTCGTCCGCGCGTCAACAAATGATGAGTTCCATACAAATTTTCATTCACTATTTTATTTTAAGGGTATTTTTTTTACAATCATCGAATGTCATATTTATTTATATTTAATCAACAGCTTAAAAATAAGTTTCAAGCTCTAGAAATTCCATACAATCTTTCATCTCCTTTACAACCCTTTTTTTCATATTAAAAAGTAGCCCATGTCGTTTCTCAGAGTCTATACTATCTGTGCACCAAATTTAATTTAAATCGGTTCAGTAGTTTTGGCGTGAAAGCGCGACAGACAGACATAGTTACTTTCGCATCTCTAATATTAGTACGGATGTGTTATTCTGATGTATAAGCTATATTATTGTAAGGTTTCATCAAAATGCATGCATTCAGTAGTTTTTGCGTGAAAGTGTAACAAACATCCATCCACACTCATAAATTTCCGCTTCATAACATAGTATAAAACAAAGTCGCTGTCGCTATCTGTCCGTCCCTATGTATGCTTAAATCTTTAAAACTACGCAACGGATCTTGAAGCGGTTTTTTTAATAGATAGTGATTCACGAGGAAGGTTTATATGTATAATACATGTAAACCCGGGCGAAGCCGGGGCGAGTAGCTATAAGTAGGGGGGATAAAATAGAGGTTAAACATCTTTATTTACACTAAGTGAGCTTTCCAGTTTCCCAATATACACTTAAAAAATTGGGACCTGGACTATTCATACAGCGCCATCTAGTCCCAAGCTAAACGGAGCTTTTGTTATAGGTAGGACTGGACAAGTAATGAAATACATACATACATTTTCTTGAAAATACCTACATATTATACATAAAAAAAACTCAGACCGATACAAATAATCATACATATGAATACAAACTTTGTATCGTGCGAGGAATCGAACTTGCGACCATCGGAAGTGAAACGCTGTGCTAAACCGCTAGACCACCGTGGTCGTCTAATGAGTGGATTAGATACCTACAACTAGTTTGCTTGTTTAACACCATCGTAGTTTTAAAAAGGTTAGGTATTGCACGTGACTTCACTCGCATAACAATTATTGACTGAGATAAAAAGTGATACTGCTCCTCTATCGTAAATTGCTACTATCTAATTGCAAAATTTTATGAAAGTTGTTAAGATTTAAATTGTGTTTATTCGCCTGTATGAAATTTGAATAATAAAATAGGTATAAAACTAAATACGTTGATGTTACTTGGCAAAAAATAAGAATGCTGTATTATGTACCCCTGGTGGGACTCGAACCCACAATCCCCGGCTTAGGAGGCCGATGCCTTATCCATTAGGCCACAGGGGCGGCGGGTGTGATTGTGAAATTATGAACAACAATCAAATAGCGTCGAGTCCTTTTTCAATATCACAATTATTTTCTTTCTAAAACTATTATGATTATTTACTTATATTAAAATAACAATAAACTCAAGGTAAATCAGTTAGAAGCGGAAATTAACCAACTTTTTTACTGTTTTTATTTAACTTTAATGCACTGAAACAATGTGTACATATGGCGGACTTAATACCATGCGGCGTTATCTACCAGGCAACCATGAGTGGTGCAGAGAAAGATTGTTGGCGGTGTACTGATATAAATGAGAAATGTCAAAAAAATATATATAAATATAAAGCAAAATATTTCAAATATAAATTTCTATAAAAATAATAATATACATACATAAATATATATATATAAATATATAAAAGTTACTGTAATATTAGTTAGGGGAAAACGGTCAGAACTGTTCACTAACAATATCCGCCAGGTCTGTCTACAAATATCAATAAATCATCACAATGACTGACCTAACTTTATGCTCATCGTATCATCTTCAACTGACTCTGCGCCAGCGTAAGCACTACCCTTTCAACCCCTTATACTAGAACGTTCTTATGGTATTGACGATGAAGTCACATAATAATAATAATTATTATTATAAATAAATAATAACAATAATAATAGAAATAGAAATCTTTATTAAAAAAACTACAAGCACTTTGGAATAGTCATATTTTTGATTTATCCATCACATCAAATTATCCATCACAATAAGAATGAGCAAGAAACTTGTGTGTTGCTCTTTTGAATAGATTTTTTTATATATAAATAATTACAGTATAATAAGTAAGAGGCATGCAATAATCAACATAGAAATCGCTACGCACTCATTATTAGTGTAATCAGATAATATTGTCAGCGCTATGGATTTAAAGTTTTTCTATAAAACATTATTATTGTTAACGAACTCTTCGATTTTATAGTAAGCTTTTTTATAAAGAAAGTGTTTTATATGACATTTAAATCTTTTTTCAGACAGTTATACTATATAATTTTTATTTCTATAATAATAATAATAATAATAATCTCAGGACAATTCACACAGCGCCATCTATACCCAAGTTAAGCTAGCTAAAGCTTGTGTTATGGGTACTAGACAACTGATACCTGATATATACATAGATATTTTTTTTTTGTAAATACATACATATTATATATAGAAAACACCCAGACCGATACAAACAATCATACTCATGAATACAAATGTTTGTGCCGTGCGAGGAATCGAACCCGCGACCATCGGTCGTAAAGCGGTGTACTAGACCGCTGGACCACCGAGGTCGTCAATTTTTAATGTCGTCAAATTTCTATATGTGTATTGTTATAAAGACTGTACCAATACCGTTCTATAATTCGCAGTGTTACCTCGGAACATGAGAAACATGTGTCAATCAACTCCCAACGGGGGTATATATCACCCCAGATCTCGAGACGTGGGGTCGCACACCCTAAGACGTTTAATGGCATACCGATTGAGTTTTTATTTACCTATTTGCCGCAAGTGCCACGCATTTATATGTTAATCATATGATCGTGGGTACCTCCGGGAATTGGTTTATTCTGTACACTCCGCGGGTTTTTAATGAATTAAAAAATTGTTTATCTCTCAATCTATTCACAAGCTCATTTTAATAAAATAAGAGCTGAGTTTCTAGAAGTACACGAGAAGTACTAAACAGTTAAGTTAGTTTAGTTAAGTACACGAAAAGTTACGAGAAGTACTAAACTTCTTAGTTCGAAATCATTCCGAACTGATGGTAGATTTTACATTTTTTTTCTCTTTTTTTTTATTTAATTTTTTGTGCACAATATGTGACAATGACAATCCCATCGTACCTTTACTAAATAACAAAAATCAACTTAAAAAACTTAAACTAATATGATGCCATCCAGAACAACAACTTGGTTGCTTCGGAAGCTGGTTCTGGCAATATTTCATGAACTACTCATATGTCTAACCTATTTGACTGTAGACCTTGGATGGTATATTCTCTTTTAGATGCATTACGAATACATTCCATCAAAATATGATGTAGATCTTCTCATCTCATTAAATAAGCAAAATTATTTAATTGAATGTGTCCAGAACACAGTCTATTCGCAATAACAATGCGCTGCCTATTGATCTTTGTGAGTGCGAACCAGGAAATTCAAGTAGGCTGACATTGTATTGTTTTATACCCGGCTTCGCTTGCGTTAATTTATCCCCTTAGGGGTGGAATTTATCAAAATCCTTTCTTAGCGGATGCCTACGTCATGACATCTACCTGCATGCCAAATTTCAGCCCGATCCGTCCAGTGGTTTGGGCTGTGCGTTGATAGATCACTATGTCAGACACCTTTGAGTTGTATATATTTAGATTCCCTTTGACTTAGAAGATTTGACATATCATAAGAGTGTGTAATAGACCTACATGAATAAAATTATGTTTTTTTTTATATTACAGCTTATACAGGTAAAAACGTTCATGCATATATATATATAACTAGCTGTCCGGCAAACGTTGTTTTGCCTTAAAATAAAAAAAAATTAGGGGTGGACTGCCCCTAACATTTAGGGGGATGAAAAATAGATGTTGGACGATTCTCAGACCTACTCAATAAGCTCACAAAATTTCATGAGAATCGGTCAAGCCGTTTCGGAGGAGTATGGGAACGAAAACTGTGACACGAGAATTTTATATATAAGATATAGTTTATTGCAATTGTTACATTAATAAATAAAGATATTTATACAAAAATGTGAGCAAGGATGGACTTATCTCTGAAAGAGATCTCTTCCAGCAACAGCCACTTTGGCAAATGTGGTAGTTAGTGGGCAACGATAGTGCTTGAGTTTTAGTAGTAATAATATTTTAATGTTTACTTTTAAAAAAAGACATACATACTCTACCAGACGCAAATCTAATCACTTCTCTCCATCCTAAGGTTGCCTGGAAGAGATCGCTTTTTAGCGATAAAGCCGCCCATTGTTACCTCTTTGTCTTGTTTATTGTATTATATATACATATTTTTTTATAATTTTGTACATAATTGTATATGTAATTGTATTTTCTGTGAGAGGAACAATAAAGAGTTTCATTCATTCATTCAAGATACATATTTCCTAAAATTATTATAGTCACAAAAAACATCACCAATCATAATATGTCGTAATGATCTATATTTATTATATACTAGCTATACACGCGACTTCGTCCGCGTGGAATTAAACTTTATTTTTCTCATAAAAAAAGAATTTTTCTAAAATAACAGTAGCCTAAGTTACTCCTTATTCCATCAGCTGCCTGCCAAAAAAAGTCCAGTCAAAATCGGTGCAGCCATTTCAGAGATTAGCCGAAACAAATAAACACACAGACTGACAGACAAAAATTATAAAAAATGTTATTTTGGTATACGTACCGTATTTATATATTTATATATATGCAAGTAGTAAAAAACGGTTATTTCAATATTACAAACAGACACACCAATTTTATTTATATGTATATATGTATCTACTAAACACACGTGTTCCTCTGACCGGCGCTATTATAGTAAGCGGTTATTTCTGATGATTTATTTATATATTATGTAGACGCCGGTCCGCCTCCAGCCGAGAAATAATTGTTTTAATAAACATGTGCTTAATTCATTGCCACTTTTATTATAATTAAATATAGATAATTATGTGAGAAGTGTCTCATTTACACTGAACGCTAGACGCGGCATTCTTAACGCCAGCGATATTTGAAATTATATTCTATTATTCATGTGAATAGAGTCGACAGTCAAATGAAATCAATAAAATCAAAATATCTTTATTTATGTAGGTCTATTAGAAGAATATAATCTTATATATAAAATTCTCTTGTCACAATGTTAGTTACCACTTAGTTACTCCTACGAAACGGCTTGACCGATTTTTATGAAATTTTATATGTATATTCAATAGACCTGAGAATCGGCCAACATCTATTTTTCATCCCCCTAAATGTTAGGGGTAGTCCACCCCTAAATTTTTTTTTATTGTAAGGCAAAACAACGTTTGCCGGGACAGCTAGTTAATATATAAAAGAGAGAGTGGACCGTATTTATTGAAAAGAAAATAATTAATGGAAAAGGAAGGAGAAATACGATTTTGACCTGGAAGAACGTCTTCCACACTCCGAACACCCCAAAGTAAGCAATGTAACACCAAACTTACTCACCTTTGCTCAGGAACGTCCCGATGTGTAGTACTGTTTAGTGGCCACGCACTCTACAGTGTATATTTTCATCAAAAACAATTATATTGTGTTAAATAAAATCATTAATTGCCTTGTTTTATATAGTTCAAAATATGGAGCGTCCTTTTAGTTACAGTTCTTATTTTCAATTGTTTTTATGATTCTTTTTCTGAAATTTAAGTGGCCACATGTTTTTATATGTGACAGTAAGCAAGCCGGTAATTTCATGAGAATCGGTCAAGGCGTTTCGGAGGAGTATGGGAATGAAAACTGTGACATGAGAATTTTATATATTATAAGATTGTAAGAATTCGTAATCCAACACTAGTACTATGTTTCGAGCGAGTAAGTCCAAACAAGTATTTACACATGATTCTTTCAATGTAAATCAGCAGGAGATAAGTGGTATGTCGTTCAAATATGTAACAATACAGACATACGGCGTTTGTTTATTTTTTCTTACGTTAAAAAAAATATCGATTCCTATAAAATTTTACTATGTATGATGTTTATTATTTCTTATTATGTTATTTAAATTCTATTCAGAAATATTTAGAGTTCTTGAGTGAATCTTGACGACTGCTTTGTAACGACACTTCTCCGAAACGGCTTGACCAATCGAGACCAAAATTTCATCAAAGGACGACCTATGGGACATCATCGTTTACCAGTTAAAAAAAATTCGATCGGTAAAGATCGAGTCATGTGACCGGTAACAAACCTTGTGTTGCCATGTTTTGGTTTAACATGTTTATATATATAAAGCTGACAGCCTCGGTGGTCTAGTGGTTTAGCACACCGCTTTACTGTTCGATGGTCGTGGGTTCGATTCCTCGCACGGTACAAACATTTGTATTCATGAGTATGATTGTTTGTATCGGTCTGGGTGTTTTCTATGTAATATGTATTTATTTACAAAGAATAATGTATCCATGTATTTATATCAGTTGTCTAGTACCAATAACACAAGCTCTGCTTAGCTTGGGACTAGATGGCGCTGTGTGAATTGTCCTGAGATATTATTATTATTATTATATTATTATATATATGTATGGAGATATAATATATATCTCCCTTTTTACGGGGGTAATATATTCAAACACGCGGGCCTTAGCCAAGCATGGATGAGTTATGTGATGAAGAAAGAAATTTTCTGACTATTCGGCATGTGTTTAGTATGACGGCTTTTTATAATAGGTCTATTGTAGAGGAGGGGATATGCAACGTGTCTAGGTGTTTGTTCAGACTTTTTGGTATAATTCCTGTGGATGACAAAACTATGGGTACTATGTAGATGGTGTGTGCTTTCCATTGTTTTTTTAATTCTATTTCTAGATCTGTGTACTTTGTTAGTTTTTGCTAGATCTGTGTATTTTGTTAGTTTTTGCTAGATCTGTGTACTTTGTTAGTTTTTTATTATTCGTTCTTTTTATTTATCGTCGGTTAAATAGAAAACAGGCAGTATTCAAAATGTAAATTTTTTCCAAGACGAGTATTCATAGTTTTTAAATTTATTTAAATTATATTTTTTCCTTTAAAGTTTTAACAATAATTTACACAGAAATTTATAGTTATATATAATTTTAAAAGTATTTAGATAATGGTTAAGATGGCGTGGTTAATTTAATTGACTTATATAAAAGGAGGCAATTCTAGAATCTAATTTTGAAAAATATCATTTTTCTATTTAATCAACGATATTTGTTTTTTACTTTCATAATTTGTCTAATGTATAAAAAGTTCCGGAAACTCTTCCTTCAGAGAGCATACTATATCACGGCCTAGATAGTACAGCGGTTTAGCACACCGCTTTACTTTCGATGCTGATTCGATTTCTCTCACGGTGTATGAAATAAAATTTTAAAAATTTCATTTTTAAGGTTATGAAATTGTACAAACATTTGAATCCAAGTGTACGATTGTTTTATCGGTCTGGGTATTTTCTAGGTACATGTATTTATTTAAAAAAAAAATCTAAGTATTTATATCAGTTGTCTAGTACCCATAACACAAGTTCTGCTTAATTAGGGACTCGATGGCGCTGTCTGAATTGTCCAGAGTTATTATGATAATTCAGACAGCGTCAAACCTCTCATCATTACATAGTATAAAATAAAGTCGCTGTCGCTGTCTGTCCGTCTCTATGTATGCTTATACCTTTTTTTTTTTTTTCGGACTACTCTAATGCTGTTGGCCGCAGCTGGCCTTTACAGCTTCACCGGACGATAGGGGGCGAGTGCAGATGGCACTCCAAACCCGCGGAAGGACTTATGGAGCGGCTGAAGGCCAACTCCCGCCTGACGGATACGACTTTAGTTTTTTTTTCTGTCTACTCTAATGCTGTTGGCCGCAGCTGGCCTTTACAGCTTCACCGGACGATAGGGGTGAGGGCAGATGGCACTCCAAGCGGAAGGACTTATGGAGCGGCTGAAGGCCAACTCCCGCCCGACGGATACGACTTTAGTCTGAGGACACCACTAGGGGTTCGAACCTCGGCTCAGCCCGTCGTAATATCCCCGTTTAAATTGGACGGGGGATCGATTGGAGGGGAAGTTTAAATCATTAACACTACGCAACAGATTTTGTAGCGTTTCTTTTAATAGATAGAGTGATTCAAGAGGAAGGTTTATATGTATAATACATGTACACCCGGGGCGAGTAGCTAGTATACCTATATAAAAAAATAAATATCAAATATTAGTAGCACCTACCACAAGCGGGGGCGGTTCATAAATATTATAATTTTCTATATATTATATATTTCTGCAATAAGGTTCACGGCGTCCATTGACGGCGCGTCACAGATAACTGTACAAATGAACAATTTATTATTATTTATCGTACTTTAGATGGTGGTAGAGCATCGTCGGCCGTGAAAGTGGAGCGTTTGAGTATCAACGGGGCGTGTGAACTGACAAAGTAATTACTATAAAAAAAAACTCGACAAGTAACGAGGAGGGCATGCCATGTACTATTTTCGTAAAAGGAGTATTTACACTACACGATTTAAACACGTCATTGTCACTGAGTTCTTGACGATTTTTTATATGTTTTTATTGTTAGTATAATTTATATGATTGATTAAATTATTTGGTTTTTGTGATTAAATATCCTCTCTCAGTCCTTGTAATACGGTCTATTTTGATGTATTATAGAATTTGATTAAGATCTGATTAGACGTATAGTTGTGTAAACATAAGTTAATAACAAAATAAGTAAACAGACAGACACACTTTACGTTTACACAAACGTAACACACATTACATTATATATTTATAAATGACTTACAATAAATTGAATGAATGATAACCCTGAAAATATAAACCAATAAGTATTGGATTTTCGCGTGATAAAATCCAAAAACATAAAAGTTTTATCATGATAGATAAATAATTGAAAAAACCTGACAAATAATCGCAAAAAACATGCGTCTATTCACTTATGGAGCCATCAGGAGAATGAGTTAGGCAAAAAATTTGAATTTCTAAATAAAAAAAAGTTATAAACTTCATATTAATTATAAATTAAATTTTATTTACGTACTACTTATATTATTATTACCGCCATCCTACCAGATTAGGCTGAATATGGAAGCAAACATGAGCGGTAAAGGTGAGTGTTGACTTCGACGTAATTCTACACTCAAGGGTCCTTTAAACCTACACCTGGGTCACAAGTCCCGGGAACTGCTAGGAGTTTCCTTTTCTGCCACACGATGGACCCGTCACCCGCACCGTAAATCCATGGAATGCTAAGAAGTTCCTCTCCTATATCATACACGCGATGGAGCCTGCATTGCCTGGAAGAGATCGCTTTTTAGCGATAAGGCCGCCCATTGTTACCCCTTTGTCTCGTTTATTATTGCGTTTTTTAAATTGTAAATTTAACTATATTTTCTGTGAGAGGAACAATAAAGAGTTTCATTCATTCATTCTTACGCGATGAAGGAAAAAAAACATTTATCGACTCCTTTCCAGTTTCTGTTCTAAATGAACAGAGACTCCACATTTGTTAGTCGTGTCGTACTCGTCCCGTACGATATAAAAGGCCATCAAACGGAAGTGTTGTGTATCAAAGTTACCTGCGCTGGATACATTATAACACAAATAGATCGCTGTGGACGTGTCGTGCGGTTTGGTATTTCGGATCGCGTCTCCCACACGTGTAAACCTCGCAAACTGTATAAATCTTGGAAGAAATCTATTCGTATTTTTTCTATGTTTTTTTTTATACTACGACGTTAGTAGTTGCATTTAATGGTAAACAGTTAGCGTAGGGTATCCCCCTGGTCAATCCGAAGCTCACCGGGGAGGCATTAGGGTCTGGGAGGTGGCGTGCAAAGACTGTTCCCTGCACGCCTAGATGGAAGGTCCCTTCGATGGGAACCATGCCGGTGGTCTTGGAGAATGCCTTGTGCGATCCCATGGCCACGGCGAGGTGGAACAGTCGTCAGGTTTTTAGCAGGTAGGAGTTCGGCAGTATCCATTCTTCCGTAAGGGAATGGTTCTCCGTGATGGATTTTCCTGACGTAAAAAAAAAAAAATAAAGGGTATCCCCCTGGTGTTCCAGGCGTCCAATGGCGTCTATAGGCATCCATAGGCGTTCATAAGCGTCCACAGGCGTCTACACCAGATGTGACACGTGCGCGCTAATGACCCTTATTAACTTTTACATGACCTTCTTGAAAAATTACAGTATAATAATAATAATAATCTCAAGACAATTCACACAGCGCCATCTAGACCCAAATTAAGCTAGCTAAAGCTTGTGTTATGGGTATTAGATAACTGATACAAATATATAGATATTTTTTTCGTGAATACATACATATTATACATAGAAAATACCCAGACCGATACAAACAATCATACTCATGAATACAAATGTTTGTGCCGTGCGAGGAATCGAACCCGCGACCATCGGTGCGGTTTGGTATTTCGGATCGCATCTCCCACACGTGTAAACCTCGCAAACTGTATAAATCTTGGAAGAAATCTATTCGTATTTTTTCTATGTTTTTTTTTATACTACGACGTTAGTAGTTGTATTTAATGGTAAACAGTTAGCGTAGGGTATCCCCCTGGTCAATCCGAAGCTCACCGGGGAGGCATTAGGGTCTGGGAGGTGGCGTGCAGAGACTGTTCCCTGCACGCCTAGATGGAAGGTCCCTTCGATGGGAACCATGCCGGTGGTCTTGGAGAATGCCTTGTGCGATCCCATGGCCACGGCGAGGTGGAACAGTCGTCAGGTTTTTAGCAGGTAGGAGTCCGGCAGTATCCATTCTTCCCTAAGGGAATGGTTCTCCATGATGGATTTTCCTGACGTAAAAAAAAAAAATAAAGGGTATCCCCCTGGTGTTTCAGGCGTCCAATGGCGTCTATAGGCGTCCATAGGCGTTCATAAGCGTCCACAGGCGTCTACACCAGAGGTGTCACGTGCGCTCTAATGACCCGTATCAGTTATCTAGTACCCATAACACAAGCTTTAGCTAGCTTAACTTGGGTCTAGATGGCGCTGTGTGAATTGTCCTGAGATTATTATATTATTATTATTATATATAGACCTCCACACATTGTACAGTATGTAATCTGAAAAACATTTAAAGGTAACAGGAAAGATAGAGGGTAAAAGATCTCGACGCCAAACTCCCATTCGATGATCAGACCAGATATCCAGTCAGCAGAATATAACTGTCAGTACCGCACTACGCCAGTCGTCTCAGGGCAACCGATCGCGACAGCTGGTCGGCAAGATAGTGTAGAGTCACGATCCTCAGCAGTGAGAAAACAAACAAATAGAGAGAATGTGAAAAAAAACATTTTTTTTTTGTAAAATACATTAAAATTCCACACTGCAGCAAAACAAAGACATACATACACTGGATATATAACTATTTTTCTACATCGAAACGCCGTCTGTGAGTTCTAAATTGCGGTCTCGCATTTATTTTCTAAATGTGTACACTTCACACATAAATTAAAGGATGCCACTGAATAAATCAAGTCCATCGGTATAAAGCAGTGGTTCTCAATCCGTGGCGCATGGACCACCATTGAACCGGAATATACCTATGCAGTATCGCTTAAGATATCACAAAAACACTTCGTTAATTTTATTACCTACCTTTTTCAGGTTACACTAATATCTGGTACTATATGGTAAACTAATATCTGTTACTATATGGTATACTAATTAAAAAAACGAAGGTAAGTTCTCTCTTTAGATTGCGCCCATGTATGAAAATAAAACAATTAAATGTATGTAACATGTATAATATTAATTTGAAAAGAATACAAGCTGAGTTTCTTGTCAGTTTTTCTCATCTCGAAATCATTCCGAACTGACGGTAGATCTGACATATCATAGAGTCTGTAACAGACCTACATGAATGAAGATATTATTAATTTGTTTTTTGAATGCTAATATATGAAGATATTATATTCCAAAGTTTTTACTTTATCATAGGGTACTTTCACTTTATCATACACTATATTTTCTTTTAAATCTGTCTTGCTTACAAAAAATCAGCTTAACAGTCGCCGTCGCCTAAAGTTATGTGCTTTAATACATTTGGCAATTGATTTTAAATTGTATAGAATTATTTTTAAATTATATATTAAGCAGTATTGAAGATGTAGTCTGGACGAATACAGTTTGCTCAGAAAGGTGAGAACCTGTGATCCTAGGTTGAAGATTTTGTAAGACCAGCCGAACATCTGCCCCCAAACGGCTAGCATTAGCATGATTGGGAAGTCCTCAACGTACTGCGTACCGAGGTGGGTCGCTACAGGCTAACAAGTATATAAAGTGACCCCTGTTTAAAAAAGTTTGAGAACCACTGCAATAAACTGATCACCTGAGCGTCTACACGGACCAAGGTTGGTGTCATCATAACTCGTATTAAAATTATTTCGGACGTTAGTTTAGAAAAGTCGCAGAGAAATTAATAGTTTTGTTGGTTTTTATAGCGTTCAAGGTAAGTTATTTTTATTTCTTTGTATCGTTATTATATTTTTTTGTCGCATCATTACTCTAATGAGTTACAATGATAGCTGGCTCAACCGTCATACTCGTGAACAAATCGTCTGCTCTAATTTGACGGCCTCGGTGGTCTAGTGGTTTAGCACACCGCCTTACTATCCGATGGTCGTGGGTTCGATTCCTCGCACGGTACAAACATTTGTATTCATGAGTATGTCTGTTTGTATCGGTCTGGGTGTTTTCTATGTATAATATGTATTTATTTACAAAAAAGAAATGTATCCATGTATTTATATCAGTTGTCTAGTACCCATAACACAAGCTCTGCTTAGCTTGGGACTAGATGGCGCTGTGTGAATTGTCCTGAAATATTATTATTATTATTAATTACTACGACTGATTTACTCTTATTTAGTTACTCAACCAGTTGGTAGTTTATTTTGACGGTAATGAATTAGTGCTAGTTGGTAGCTTGTATTCACACATTTCAACTTAAAAATATAAAGTTACAATAATTATTTAAAAGAGCAACACGCAAATTACTTGCTCGTTCGTTTTGTGATGAGAAGATTTCCGAATGAGAGGTAAATAAAAAAAATGAGGACTGTTCAAAAGTATTTCATTTATTTGACTACATTATTTTCTAATTATATTTTACAGACTTTTATGATATGCCAAATCTACCGTCAGTTCGCAGTGCTTTCGAGCTAAGAAGAACTGATGAATATCAGCTCTTATTATTTTCAAAAGACCTTGTAAGCGACTAAAAGATAAACAATTTTTTAATTCTACATTTTTTAACACTACTTGTTAGTTGGTAGTTTCTATTCACACATTTTAGTTTTAAAATGTAAAGTGACAACTAAATTTTTTAATAGAGTGACACGCAAATTTCTTGCTCGTTCTTCTTAAGAAAATGTATCATACAGGTAGTAGTTAATTTGTTATAATAAATATATATATATATGTGTGTAATAATAATCTCAGGACAATTCACACAGCACCATCTAGAAACAAGTTAAGCTAGCTAAATCTTGTGCTATGGGTACAATATATAGATATTTTTTTCGTAAATACATGTACATTATAAATAGAAAACATCCAATAATATACAAATAATCACTACAAATGTTTTACCGTGCGAGGAACCGAACCCGCGACCATCGGAAGTATTGCAGTGTGTTAAATCGTTAGACCATCTAGGTATATACATTATGTATGTATGTCTTTATAAAATTTGCTCAAACCAAACACAAGTTTAGCAGGAAACTTACGTTGTTCTGAAATGGAGTTTCCCTCAAGAACGTTGTATTGAATGCCCCTTGGCCGGATGTTCGCGGGATGGACAGACGGTGAGCGCTGACGTCATTTCCTCTTCCTCACTCTGATCACCTCAGCATGCCTCATTTGAGCGGCTCGCGTGTATTCATTAGTGGTTACGCCAGTGATTGTTGGTATAACATGTGTAAAGTTACTACTTGATGGATTTATATTATTTTGTTTATTCGATGATCAAACCGCGACTTGCCGAAGAGTCCACACTAGGCTACCAAGCTACATCCTAACTCTATTCAGCGCCTGATGATACCTCGTTCAGAGGCGAAAGGCGAGCAACACACAAGTTTCTTGCTCATTCTTCTTGTGATGATTCTGCATTCCGAATGAGTGATAGAATAAAAAATAGGTAATAAAAACTATTCAAAAGTGCTTGTAATGAGTTTATTTGAATAAACTTTATTTCTATTTCTATTTCTATTACAGGTATTGAAGCATATACTTTAGTTGAGTGGTCAAATGATGGCATCATGTTCTTTGTGCTCTTCATGGGTGCAGATTACCATAATTATACATCAAGTGACCCGTTAGCTTGTTTATGTTATAACTTCAGGTTTTTCGAGAGTAGTGGGGCACAAGATGGCTGCATATGAATAGTGACTAAGGCATTATGAGAGCAGCCAGCGAATAGAATGAAATTTCAAATTTCCTTAAAATTCGACAGCCATTTTGTCATTAAAAGACTACTAACAGCCAGACACACTTTTGCAAATGTAATTAGTATCTTAATATATATATATATATGTTGCAATAAAATACTGTAGTTTTACGTCAAATTATTACTAAGACTCGAGGCACGAGGAAGGAAAGTCTGAACTCAAAAATAACCAAAAATGTTGCAATCAATAGAATCAAATCTAATCCGATAGTCCGGTAACCATTAGTAAACCGGTAACAAAAAATCTGGGCCACAAATCCGTCTAACGCAAATTACCTCTTAACTGAAAGTTACGAGTGGCCAGGGCCGGGTAACGAACCTGCGCCCGCGCGCGCGGCATGTGTAAACAAACTCTGAAATTGACGTTCCCAAATCCCACATTTATAGTTGGCTGAGCTCTAAATGATGTTGAATATATTAGATAATGTTTCTAAACATTATAAGTTGGAATAGAAATAATCTTTATTCAAATAAACTTAATATATACTACTTTCGATTGTTGCGGGTTCGATTTCTCGCACAGTACAAACAGTTGTACTCATGGTTATGATAATATGATAAATACATAGAAAATACACAGACCAATACATATATATAGGTCTGTGTATTTTCTATGTATTTATGTATGATTTTATAAAAAATATATTTAAGTGTTTGTATTAGTTGTTTAGTACCCATAACATAGGCACTGTTAGGGACTAGATGAGTGTAGGTTCTCATAATTTTTTATTATATCTCGGAATTCCCAATGAGTGGTGGAAAACAAAAAATATGACTATTCTAAAGTGCTTATATTAAGTTTTTTTATTGGGTTGTTTGGGTTATTGTCAGGTGCTTGGACCTGTAGCACTGCGACCTACATAGAACTGTTGTGCTCGTCCTTTGCAAAGTTCGCTACCTAGACCCGTCAGGGACAAGAATTGTAGGATATTCTTAGGAGCGATGGTTTTTATCTCCTCAGGATTTCTATTTTATATTTAAGAAACATTACCGTTACGCAATCAATTTTGTAATCTATACATATAAATAAATTAGAGTGTCTGTTTGTAATATTGAAATAATCGTTTTTAACATGCATATGAATACAAATACGGTAAATACACCAAAATTGCATTTCTTACAATTTTTGTCTGTCTGTCTGTCCGTTCCGGCTAATCTCTGAAATGGCTGGACCGATTTTGACGGGACTTTTTTTGGCAGGTAGCTGATGTAATAAGGAGTAACTTGGCTACTTTTATTTTAGAAAAATAAAGTTAAATTCGGACGAAGTCGCGGGAAAAGCTAGTTGAGGTATATAATTAGAGCTTGCTTGTTTTAACTTGCACACCTGTTATTTGTATATATGTCATAATTCCGTACGCACAGATTACAGGAGCAGGCGTGTGCTATTCGAACTATAAACCAGATGTCACAATTGTTTCTTTGATGTCCTCAAACAATTCAACATAATTAGTTACTACACTCGTTGCTAACTTATTAAGATGGCGTAAGATCTATTTTTTCGAATTTTATACGCAGTTACTAATATTGTCTTAAAGGTAGAGTTATGGCAGTGTTAGTGTGGTATGATTTATAACAATTAATAAACATATGGCGTTGATAGATACATGTTGAGAGATATTAATAGCGAGATGACATCTTTATTTTAATAAAACAGAACTTTGTTTCAATGTCAGTCTATCTGTATATAATATATTTACTAGCTGTCTAGGAAACGTTGTTTTGCCTTTAAATTAAAAAAAAAATTAGGGTTGGACTATCGACATTTAGGGGGATGAAAAATAGATGTTGCCTGATTCTCAGACCTACTCAATTAGCTCACAAAATTTCATGAGAATCGGTCAAGCCGTTTCGGAGGAGTATGGGAACGAAAACTGTGACACGAGAATTTTATATATAAGATATATATAATTGACATGGTACAGAAGCTGACTGCTTATTCAAATTTAAGTCAACAATTTATTCGTGTAGGACTTTTTAACCACTTATAAACTATGACTGGATCAAGTATTACTGGACCGATTATGACGGGACTTTTTATGGCAGGTAGCTGATGTAATAAGGAGTAACTTAAGCTACTTTTATTTTAGAAAAATATAGTTAACATCCACGCGGACGAATAAAAAAATTATCTATCTTAAAACATTTTCTTTTCGAGCTATAAACAAAACTTTAATTTGATAATAGAGTCATCAGAAATGCATACGAATTTAAAAATAATATATAAAACGGTCCAGCCGCGCGTCTGTAAATCAAAAGCCGGTCACTGCGATCACGCTCCACCAGGAAGTTGTTTGTCACAGTGACAAATAGGCTGACAGCGTGACACGAGCGATACTAGATTTTTTATTATATTCTCACTGGAGAAAGCCCTTTTTAATGATATTATTTATTTATTTATTGGCATAGAAATTTATAATCTGTACAAGAATCTATCCTTTGACATTTTTTTTTTTGTTTGCACCAATTATTACCCACTCAGTACCACATATCCCACTGTTTTAGGTTGACTGGAAGAGATCTCTTTTAGAGATAAGTCCACCTTTGCTCACATTGTCTCTAAATTATAATATGTTTATATTATCTGTGCAATAAAGAATATTGAATAAGAATTTGATTAGGAGCGTTTAGTTCGACCTCGGTGGTCTAGCGGTCTGGCACACCGCTTTACGTCCGATGGTCGCGGGTTCGATTCCTCGCACGGCACAAATATTGGTATTCATGAGTATGATTGTTTGTATCGGTCGGGGTGTTTTCTATGTATAATATGTATGTATTTACGAAAAAAATTGTCTATGTATTTGTATCAGTTGTCTAGTACCTATAACACAAGCTTTAGCTAGCTTAACTTGGGTCTAGATGGCGCTGTGTAAATTGTCCTGAGATTATTATTATTATTATATATATATATATGTCTTCGGGCAAGCCGTTTCAGAAGAGTTTTATTGCAAACATGGCGACACGCGAATTTTACGTATATACATATATGTATGTATGAATAGAAAGATTTTAATTACGACAACCAAAGTAGTTGTCGTAATTAAAAAACAGAGGTTGATCGTAAAGGTAAGGAAAGTTGTATATATTTTTCAACGATATTTTATAATAAATATAAATAAAAAAATTGACAAAAAAGATATAAAAATATTTAGGGTTGGATCACCTTTATTATTGAGGGGTACGAAAAATAGATGTTGGTCGATTCTCAGAGCTGCGTGATATGCACACAAGATTTCATAAAAACCGGGAAACCGTTTCAGAGTTTTGTTACAAACACCGTGACACGAGAATCATATATATATATTCATTCATAAATACATATATTTTACACATACACACGTCTACCTAAAAAAGCAACCAGCGCATATTAAACAGTCACACACTACAATCTACAATATATCATGCGAGAATCGAACCCGCGACCATCTAAAACTGAGGCAATATGCTAAACATTTAAAACGAGCCGGTCAATATAATTCAACAGGACCTGAATATATTTATGCACGTGTATAAATGTAGATAAATTACAGAGATCAAAATACTATACCGCCGGCAGCACTGTTTGCTGTTCACCGTCCATTTGACTATTTGTCACCTGTCAACTTGTACCTTAATTACGATTTGCCCGCCTCCCACTCGCCACTTCCCACCTTTATTAAAAGCCCGCTCTATTTATACAGTACGAGGAAATCGTGTCCGTCACTTTACACTTACGCAGCGCGGATGAACACCTGCACGGTTAGTGCATCTCAGTGGCAACTGACTGTGAAATTAATATTACATTTGTTATTTAACTAGCTTTCGCCTGCGGCTTCGCTCGCGTTTATCCCCTTAGGGGTGGAATTTATCAAAATTCTTTCTTAGGGGATGCCTATGTCATAGTAGCTTTATGCATGCAAAGTCTCAGCCCGATCGGTTTAAAATTGACAAAGTTTCATACAATCTTTCATCCCCTATTTTATCCCCTTGGGGGTAGAATTAATCAAAATCCTTTCTTAGCGGATGCCTACGTCATAACATCTATCTGCATGCCAAATTTCAGCCCGATCCGTCCAGTGGTTTGGACTATGCGTTGATAGATCACTATGTCAGTCAAGTTTGAGTTATATATATTTAGATGTTATTGGGATAATAATAATAATAATAATTTGGATGTATTACCCCCGTAAAAAGAGAGATATATAAAACATATATATATAAATAATAATAATAACTTGAACTTGAGTTTGAAGTTTGAATTTGCCTCCTAATATATACTGCCAACTACAGAAGGCTGTTATCCTAAACACATGCCGCATAGTTAGAAAATTTTCACAAACAGACCGATATTTACAGTGTATTCACCTAAAATTATAACATTGCTATGTACTTGACTTAGGCCCGTATATACCAAAACTACCGGCGAAAGCCGAGAAGCAAAATAATAATAATAATAATCTCCTACAAACAGTCACAATACTAAGTACCTGTCGCAGGGGGGTAGGGGACTGTTAGTAATGGGAACTAGGAACTCCCATTGCTAGCAATGTACCATGTTAGGGAAACTACTCTCTGCTACCAAAATGTTAGGGAATTTACTATGTCTGTATATATAGGGAAAAATAAGGAAGCGTCAGTCGTTTACCTTTATGGTTCTGCGGATTTCTTGGGCTTCAGGGTCTCGAAGGTATCTTCGCTAGCTTTTCAGTTTCACAGTAGGTTTAACACAGTTCTAATTTATTTTAATTCACAACACAATGCACGCACGCGTCAAGGCCGCCGTACAGTCCGTTCAGTACTAGTTAAGGGAGGGGAGGCAAAGGCGCGGGAACACAAACTAACGGGCTCTAATATAATAATCTGTGCTTACGATGTTACAGGGTAGATTTTGAACATACCATGTTAGGTCGACCTCCACGCGGATCCCCCTGGAAATCATCGTGATAAATTCTTGGTGAATTTGTCACTATGGGCTAACTGACCTGACCGGGGGGAAGGGGTTGTTGGTAATGTGGATTGATAACCCCATTGCTAGCAATGTACCATGTCAGGTCGACCTCCACGCGGTTCCCCCTGGAAATCATCGTGATAAATTCTTGGTGAATTTGTCACTATGGGCTAACTGACCTGACCTCATGTTCATCTTATCATCCTCCACTGGTGCCCCGCCAGTGTAAACCGTTAGCGCAGGCGGGTGCATCATTCCATTATCATTCACAAAAAAAAATACCTGTCGCATAACTCGAAAATATAAATCTTGACCTCCTCATCAATATCATCACGCAGCACAACCTCTCCCACACTTGGCTAAGACCCGTGAGGGCGAGAAAAAAAGGTAATGTTCTTTTAAGTTTATAAGAATAATAAATATAAAAGAAGTTAAAGAAAAGATGAAAATAAAAGTAATACATATATACACACACACTGCACTTACTTGGTTTCGGTCCGTAAGTGTGGAAAAAAAACCTAGCAAAAGCTGAGAAAATGTAGAGTATTTACTCTTAAGTAATTTACTTTATAATAATAATCTCAGGACAATTCACACAGCGCCATCTAGACTCAAGTTGAGCTAGCTAAAGCTTGTGTTATGGGTACTAGAGAACTGATACAAATACATACATTTTTTTTTTCGTAAATACATACATATTATACATAATGTTTTCTATTACCAATAACACAAACTCTGCTTACCTTAGGACTAGAGAACGCTGTGTGAATTGTCCTGAAATCATTATATAGTATAAAATAAAGTCGCTGTCGCTGTCTGTTCCTATGTATGCTTAATTCTTTAAAACTACGCAACGGATTTTGAAGCAGTTTTTTTAATAGATAGAGTGATTCTAGAGGATGGTTTATATATTACATGTACTCTATATGTACTCATGTAGCACTATTATAATTATACTAACTGGGTTCGTGGTTTTACTCATGAAATGTTCTTTTAAAATATTGAAAAAAAGTCTTTATGACACCTTTCTTTTTCTGTTGGGTGTTAAAAATGGTGTAACAAACGTCCACTATGTCGCCATATGTCTAGGTGTCACAGAAGCACCGGATCCTCGTAGGGGCGGTCAGTAGAGATATTTGTAACTGTACTATGATTGATACCTCGATTTGTTCGAGACAGTTCGTTTGCGTAGACGAAAAATCTGTTGACTTTCATCTTGTGTATAAAAAAATCGTTATATTCATAAAGGAGGTGCTGCTTGTTTCTTTGTAATTAATAATAATCTCAGGACAAATCACACAGCGCCATCTAGACCCAAGTTAAGCTAGCGAAAGCTTGTGTTATGGGTACTAGACAACTGATACAAATACATAGATATGTTTTTTTTCTTAAATACTTTATTATACATAGAAAATAATATAATGGCGCTGTGTGAATTGTCCTGAGATTATTTATTTATTTATAGCTTGATTTAAAACATTGTAAATCAAATGTTTTGGAGCGTCGCGCGACAACGCGACAATGTTGCGACACGACGCGACTGGAATAGGCCGCCGTGATTTACTGTGGCCTCCAGGTTAATTGACGCACTGACTAACTGGGAATTCATTTAATGAACTCATGTTTCGCTTTAATCATGACTACTGATTGAGCTATTAACGGTAAATAAGCTGTAGGTTTCCGCGTCTCGACATTGGATCAATACAATGTGTCACCTCTGCTTATGGTTCCAGAATTTGAGGGAAAGTTATTAAGGTGGAAAGCACGAATGAGGTTTAACGGCGTCGGTGGTCTAGCAGTTTAGCACATCGCTTTGCTTCGGAAGGTCGCAGATTAGCTTCCTCGCATAGTACAAACATTCCATCATGAGATTGTTTCTATTTTTCTGGGTGTTTTCTATGTATATGCAAGAAACATATTTAAGTATATCCATCAGTTGTCTAGTACGCAAATTCTTGGGACTAGATGGTGCTGTGTGAATTGTCCAGAAAAACGAAGAAAAGGAAGATAAAAGAAAATTTCAGTGAACTAGATTTTGTAATTTTGTTTATGTGTGGTATCCGTGTCTCAAATATTTCTGCCCCCAAACAGTTTACTTTGTAACCTAGGTATATTTCGGTTTAAAGATTCTAATATAATATAATAACATTAATAACCCATGACAATTAAAACTACGTCATCTTGTCCTAAACTAAACAGAGTTTGTGCTATGGATACTAAACAACTGATATATATATACACTGAAAAATATTTTTTTGGAAATAAAAATGTCTTTATTCATGTAGGTCTATTACAGACTCTTATGATATGTCAAATTTACCGTCAGTTCGGAATGATTTCGAGATGGAAGAACTGACAAGAAACTCAGCTCGTATTCATTTCAAATAAATGTTATATATGTTTACAATAATACAGATTCATTTTTAAATTCAAATTTCGGAGAATAGAATGACCACAATACTAAGACCATACATACATAATATACATAGAAAATATCCAAACTGATACAAACAAACATACTCGTGAATACAAGTGTTTTTTTATCCTGCGAGGAATCCAACCCGGGACCATCAGAAGTAACCGCTAGAGCACCATGATCATCCGTAGTCGACGGTTGCCACTCATTCCCAGATAGATTCCAGTTACAAATAAAACTGGTCACTCTATTCTCCCAAATTTGAATTTTAATAACTGTATTTATCATAAACATGTTCCACTATTATTTGAAAAAAAATACGAGCTGAGTTTCTTGTCAGTTCTTCTCATCTCGATATCATTCCGAACTGACGGTAGATTTGACATATCATAAGAGTCTGTAATAGATCTACATGAATAAAGATATTTTGAATTTGAATTTGAATTTTTTTAATTTGTAATGCATAATGAAGTATTATTGAGAAGTACCTACCATGACAGACAAACAAAACACATTAAAAACTATTGGCAAAATCGAGAAATCCATTCCGCCAATGTTTACCATTCAGTCAAGCGCACTTCAGTGTCATAAACAAAATTAAAAATAAAAGCACTCATCACTCAGCCGCCATAAACAGATTTCGATATTACCTGACCAGTGGAAATAGTACTTTTTCTTCTAAACACGCGTTCAGTTTTAAACGTTGTTATAATTTATTGCGGTCATAAAACGATGTCCGCTTTTAAGTCGCATGAAATACTGTAGTTTTGACGGTTGCGAGTTGCAGAGTACGTGCCGAGCAGGGCTGCCGGCTCTGTGAATATGAGAGTTTTGGTCTTAGGCACGAGGTAGGTTATATCTCTAATGATGAAATAAATATATGGAATAAATAAAATTACAACAATATTGAAATGTACGAAATTAACGTCAATTATGTAAATAACGCGATGACTGCGAACAGGGATGAATGGAAGCGAAAAACATATTACGCCGACCACACATAAATGGGATATGGAAGAAGCAGATGATGATGATGATGATGATGATTGAAATGTACGAAATTGTTACCTACATAAATTTACCCTTTCATGATATAGAGGCCTCGGGAATTCTTCTACAGTATAAGTATGATCATATTAAATCGTGTTGCATAGCACACCTTACTGTCCGAATAAAATTTCAAGTCAATAAGAAGGTACTAATATACAATATTTAGATGGCCTGACTAGAATTGCAGTATGTTCTACCCCTCCGATCGATCCCCCGTACAATTCAACGGGGATCGATGTTACGACGGCCTGAGCCGAGGTTCGTACCCCTAGAGGTGCCCACAGACTAAAGTCGTATCCGTCAGGCGGGAGTTGGCCTTCAGCCGCTCCATAAGTCCTTCCACGGGTTTGGAGTACCATCTGCACTCGCCCTCTATCGTCCGGTAAAGCTGTAATGGCCAGCTGCGGCCAACAGCATTACAGTAGTCCGAAAAAAAAAGTATGTTCTATAGAAGGGTATCAAGGTATAAAGCAGCATTAGCAGACTCCACAGCAGGTAGGGAGAGAAACACGAGCGACGGAGATGAGTGTTGACGTACGTTGGCAAAGAGACTCTTTAATTTACTCCGGTCACAAGTCCCGGGAACTGCTCGGAGTTTCTCTCTCTGCCACATGATGGACCTTGCACACCGGATGCTTAAGAACCAAAAAGTTTAAAGGTTTTTTTTACATTTTTACTACAGTACAGCCGTGCTCTTGTTAATTTGTTGTCTTGTCTATCTTTGTATTGAGTTTTTTTAGTTTCTTTCTTTTTTTGTTTCTGTTTTCTATTTCTATTTTCCAGCTCGCAATTTCACCATCCATGTCGTCTTGTGTTGGTGACCTATTATGGCGGATATTCTATTCATAAGTTTGAAGGTTGGCAACCCTAGTATGGCCTACCTCATCACTCAGTAGGTGAACATCAAAGAGTACACACTTGTTTCGGTCAATTGTTTATTTTGATGACTATGTTGCGACGAATGAGAATCACAATGAGCATAGAAACATCTGAATGGAGTACATTTTGCGGAGGAGGCCGCGTTTCCTGATGATCTCAACGGGGATATAAAGTTTTCTTTGGATTTTCATAGTAAAAACAAACAGTTTTTCATTGGTGTGCCAATATAACACTGGTGTGTTTATTTTATGAGCGAGTTGTTTAGTTGAAACATTGTTATTTAACAAAGCATAACTTATAATAATGTTACAGATTTATTTTCCATGAATATATGTTTTAGAAATGATCTCAGAAACCATACAATTGAAAGAATAGATTATACTTTTATATTTCTTTTAAATATGTTTACTAAAAATACATTTTATTTTACTAATAATGTTGTGCTGAGCGCAACACTTAACATGTCCAGATGTCGTTAAGAATATTATAATTTAATTGCCTAGTGTAAGTCCAGCGTTATTTTTTTACATTAATTTGTTTTATTACCCCTATTATTACTTAAAGGAAGATTAATTTGAACCGACAAATTTTGGGCATTAGTAAAAAAGTTAAAATAACAAGTGAACAACAATAATTATGTCCTAATGGTTGAATGACTCGACTTGAAGATCCTGAAGGTCAGGAGTTGGGGTCGGTACGATACCAAACACTAACTCTTATACTATTGTAAACTTTTATTTTATTGCCAGCTCCAAAAATATTTACTTAACTAATTTGGATAATATCCTCATATATGAAAAGCTTCTTTAGTAGCGAATAATATCCACAAAATTTTATTTTGAAAGCAATACATATTCTTATAATAATATTAACTATAGTAAAATCTGCGGCTGATAACTAAATAATATTATATTTTCTTTATTCTTTACATGTAATAAAATTGTAACAAAGAAAAGAGTAAGAAACACCTAAATGTACTCACAACCTTTATCATTTATAATATTTACCTATAACATCATCATTTGTCTACTGCAGTCCACTGTTG
This sequence comes from Achroia grisella, assembly GCF_030625045.1. Taxonomy (NCBI): domain Eukaryota; kingdom Metazoa; phylum Arthropoda; class Insecta; order Lepidoptera; family Pyralidae; genus Achroia; species Achroia grisella. Next base: position 51,284 of record NW_026712776.1, read on the forward strand.
GACATTGGCCTTTCCCAAGGCACACCACTAGGCCCAATCTTCTGCTCTTCTCTTCCAGTTACCCACAACCCTACATATCTCGTCACTTCATCTAACTGCTTTAATATTTACCTATATAAAAGAGATATTATCTTCTGACATCCAAAACGGAGGTACTAAATGCTATTTAAGCGTCACCTGCCATACTAAACAAGGGTTAGTAGCCAGATAGATTGTACCACTTCCCGGAACGCCTCGCCGTGCCCAACATTTTCATTGCTAGTAAATTTATTGCAATCGAGATTAAATCGGTCCAGTTATAAATATAACTGTTAGATGTATTCTGTGGGCTGGTGTAGTAAAATAATGGTTTTACTAATTTGTTTGCAACATCAAATTGACAGATAGTTGTTTTATATCGCGTTCCTAAAATATATTTTGTATTATCAACATAATTATAACAACGTATTAAGAAAAGGGAAAACTTAGAGTATTATAATTTAAAGGAAAATTTAGGATAATTATAATTTACAACATATCAAGTAAATAATTAGTTTATTAGCATACAACGTTATAATTTAATTTTCTCATTGCTTTCTTGATTTAATTGATTGATTTTAGAAATATGAAAACGTGAGCGGTTTTTGTATTGATTCATGCATTCTTATGTATATACTATAACTATCTTGGTAGTGTTTTGAGTAGTCATGCTTACTAAAATGTCCAGGTCATTGGGCTCCCTAAAATATGGTCGAGCGCAGTGATGGCTGGCTCATCCGTCATACTCGTGAACGGGTGCTGCTTGTAGGGACTGGGCTGCTCTAATCACTATGACTGATTTCCTCTTATTAATTGTTTAACCAGTTGGTTATATATTCAATATTTTTTCTATTTGAGTATTTAATAGAATTAGTGCTAATTGATGGTTTGTATTCACACATTTAAACTTAAAAATGTAAAGTAATAATAAAATTATTTAAAAGAGCAACACGCAAGTTACTTGCTCGTTCTTCTTGTGATGAAATATAAAGCGGTAGACTGACTATTCAAAAGTGCTTCAATGTAAGTTTATTTGAATAAATGATTTTCTATTCTATTCTATTCTTCTTCTTAAATATCCTTCAAATTATAATTATCCTAAATTTTCCTTTTAAAGGCGTTAAGTCCACCATATGTATATACTATTACCTTGGTATTTTGTGCATTGAAGTTATATAAATAAATAAATAATTACCCAAGTAGGAACCTTATGGACTTTAAAATAAATTCACTTTCTACAGATTTTATAATAACAATTTTAATTGATAACCGTGGTTAACCAATGACGCTAAATATATAACATTTACAGCTTTAACATTTTGCAGATTTCTTTTTCTATTTTCCTTAGGTTTTGCATCAATGACATTAGGAATGACAGAAAAACTCATATCTTGATTAAGCGTATACAGTGGTCCCGTATACATTTAATCAAGATAATTTTTTTTCTTTTTTTTTTTTACACACAGCGGCATCTAGTCCCAAGCTAAGTAAAGCTTGTGTTATGAGTACTAGACAACTGATATAAATACATATTATACATAAGAAACACCCAGACCGATACAAACAATCATACTCATGAATACAAAATGTTCGTACCGTGCGAGGAATCGAACTCACGACCATCGGATAGTAAAGCGGTGTGCTAAACCACTAGACGACCGAGGCTATCAGTATAAATATAAATATGGCCAATAATTTTTGTGTCATGGGAGGCACCAGTGTCAAATAAAAAAAAATATCAAAATCGCTTCACGTTGAAGTTGATAGCAGTAAATAAAAAAAAGAAAAGACAAATTAGGTTAAATAAAGAACAAAATCTGAGGATGGAAAAATATATTTTGTACATAAATAAATAAGTAAAATACCTGTAGTAAACCTATGTGTTATAATATCATTCCTCAAATCATATATGGGAGGGCGCCTAAACCTGGCTACAGCTAGAGGGCTGATGGAGATTGTCAGAATAACAATAGAGGACGAGGGGCGCAAAATGCGGCCGGTGGTCGAAACAACAGAAGTCTTTGTTGGGGAAATGTATACAGAAAATAGAATCGCAGATGTGACAATTCAAAAGAAAATGGATTGAAAAAATATATTACGAAATAGAAACATATTATTAGTTTTTCGTGTAGCCGGAATGGTAAGAACTTGAAATAGAAATAATCTTTATTGAAATATACTGATGATCGTAGTGATCCAGCGGTTAAATCTACAGCTTGCAGCATACTTCCGATGGTAGCAGGCTCGATTCCTCGCAAGGTACCAACATGAGTACAATTGTTTGTATCGGTCTGAATATTGTCTATATATATTATGTATATGTTTTAAATCAAAATAAAATAGAATTATAGTAAGAAATCTAAGTACTTGTATCAGTTGTCTAGTACCCATAACAAAAAGTCTTTTTTAGCGGTTTCTTTGTGTTATTTGAGTTACATAAATCTTCTTATTCTTCTCTGACCACTTCTCAGCTGTGCCAGGACATTCCTGGGTTGTCGGGTCGAGCAATTTTTCCATCGCGATAAGATTACTCAGCTAGACCACCAGGTAGCTAGAAGAAGTTCACTACCACTTTTAAGTTCAGGCACCCATAAAGCATTTTTGACTACATTTACCTACTCTCTCTCTCTCTCTCTAAATTGTATGGCCTCTCCAAATTGTATGGCCTTACCAACTAAGATGGCATTCGGTAGGATTGTCTGTTATTACATACATAAATAAAGTATCTTTTTTGTTCAAGGTGTCTGTCTGTTACATATTTCCTTGATTATTCTTTGCCATTCAGACAAGCACGGCTGAAAGGTGCTGCGGTGTGAATTCATGAAACATACCTTTCACACAATGTGGGTTTAATATGCCGATTTACCCTAAGCACCATTCTATTGTTGTACCTTTACTGTTTCAATTGAACCAACGTTATATCTGTACGGTAGCTGTTATTTTGATATAACTAGCTCAGTTATTGATGTTCTAACTCGGTGACGATGTAGATGTAACATTGCTTTGTGGTCCTATGGTTATGAGTTCAGTTCTTTGCAGCGGTCTTTATATTTTCTTTGTACATCATTACATAGTATCAAACAAAGTCGCAGTCGCTGTCTGACCGTCTCTAGATATGCTTAAATCTTTAACTACGCAACGGATTTTGAAGCGGTTTTTTTTAACAGATAGAGTGATTCAAGAGGAAGGTTTATATGTATAATACATGTACATCCGTGCGAAGCCGGGGTGGCTAGCTAGTAATTTATAATTTGTAACTTGTTATTTATTTGTTCTTGTGTAATTATTTATTTAAAATAATATTTACTCAAAATAGCAACGCACAAGTTTCTTACTCATTCTTCTTGTGATGAGTCTGTGTTCCGAATGAGTGGTAGAATAAAAAATATGACTATTCAGAAATGCTTCTATTGAGTTTATTTCAATAATTATTAAGTATTCATGAATATCATCGTTTGTATTGGTTTGAGTGTTTTCTATTTATATTATCAATGCATTTTTAAAATAATTTGATTAAGTATATATTTACCTATCAGTTGTTTAATACCCATGACACAAGCTCTGCTTACCTTGCGACTAGATGACGCTGTATAAAATGCAACGACTACCATTCAGTGTGTGGTGGACGCAAGTTATCAATAACCTCAGTTTGCGTACCAACGAGTCCCATAACATTTTCGTCTATACAACATATATATAGTCAACCTAGCGGAGGTTGACAGTTTACAACAGCATATTGGATAGAAATTTAGCATAGATGTGGGTTATTATTATTATAGTTTGTAACTAGATGGCGCTGTGAGATATTCAAGTCCATTTATTTAATAATTAGTCGTTAGTGCGTCCTACATTTATCTAACAAAGCAATGCTTGACACCTGCTTTTGAAATTGATTGATCAACCAATTCTGGCATCGAATTGCTACTCAGACCGTTTATTTTATGTTTTTTTGCCAAGAATGTTAATCACTATACCAACTACTGCCTATATAATTATGTAACTTGTATAGACAATGGTAAACGCATGGAGTTTATTGGCACCGATGGTTTTTGATATGGTATAACAGCGTATCAGACGTTCTGAATGTGATAAAACTGATATTTTGACTCTAATGAATTAGTGCTATTTGGTAGAACGAGGTTTGCAATCGATGTCTAGCCTGACTGGTATGGAGATGAAGTATATTCGAATATTTGAAAAGAGAGTGTGTTTTGTCATCTCGTCTGTCGTTGTATTGATGGATCTATATGATTGTATATTGTATTAAATGTGTTTATATTGATTAGAAATATATTTTGTTTATCTTATTCTACGTTGTTTACTTAGAAACACTACAGTTACTTTGTTAAAGTGAGAAGTTCAGAGTTAACTTCCTCACAGTATTTATACATTTCAAAACTTCCCTGAATACTGTAAGTATTTACACATTTCAAGTGGTTTTTTTATATGGTATAACTGCGAACTAAACTTTCTCATGAACACGATGGAATAATCAATATTTTGATTAATAAATTAGTGCAAGTTGGTAGTTTTTTTTTTTATAACTAATATACAACTTTTTTATTACATTTACATAATACATTAATACAAACAATCACAAAAAACAATCATTGTAATCGAACGCGGGACATCGAGGCAGCGTACCCAAGATACTGGCAGCGTTGCCTCTTTGAATGGCCATACTTAGCCTTTGGGCAAAGTAGCTACCAGCTCTCAGGTCACAAGTAACCTCGATGAGGCGCGCTGAAATATATGTTAAAAATAATTTGTCTTCCGGGCTCCATGGGCCCAAGGTCTCCACGGCAAATGGTAAAAACCAATACGAGCCATCCAGATTCGTATATTTTCGTCTTTTTAAAATTGCCACCTATGTTGCTGCCGTGCCAGTTGGTAGTTTGTATTCACATATTTAACATAAAAATGTAAAGTAACAACTATTATTTAAAACAAAGTTTCTTGCTCGTTCTTCATGTAATGAGACAGTTGTCCGAATGAGTGGTAAATTGCCGCCTGAAATACACTTCAAATTAAGAACTTTTGAATAATCACACTTATGTTTCGAAATTACCACTCATCCGGACTTAACTTTTCTATTTTTGTATGTATGTGTATGTATGTAACTATATGCTGGATACCTACACTAATTGCGATGTATGTTTGTTAATACAAGCCGCAAATAAACCGAGGTGGTTCGGTAACGTGTGAAATTCAAACAATTTTTATTGCGCGGGATTTTTTTGATTTATAGACAAAGTTGAGTTCGATTCAGGGTTCTGTAGGGATGTTGTAGAACCCTAGATTACCCTTTTGAAAATGCGTGTCAATATAGTTTAATTTTTTATATTTTAGTAGAAAATTCTGATCGTGGTTTTTAATCTGTTTTAACTTATATTTCTTCTGATAATGGTAGTACCGAGAACAAACCCAGCAATATGTAGGATTGGCAACAGTCACCACAGTTTACAGTTGTCAACGCCTCTAACTACCTCATTTAGAATAACAGTAGTTTAGGTACATAATTAACTATTAGAAAAATAGTTAACATACATAGAAAACCCTCAGACCGTTACGAACAATCATACTCATGAATACAAATGTTTGCTGCGTACGAAGATTCGAACCTGCGACCATCGGAAGTAAACCTCTGGCTAATCGGCTAGACCATCAAGGCCGACATATATTCAAAATTCAAAAATCAAAAATAATTTGTTCATGTAGGATATTTATGCATATAAAATTATTTATAAGAACAACACACAAGTTTCGTTCTTCTTGTAATGAGACAGATTTCCGAATGAGCGGTAGATTAAAAAAAAATGTGATAAGTATTCAAAAGTGCTTTAATGTAAGTTTCTTGGAATAAATGATTTTCTATTCTATTCTATTCTACGCCGCGTATGAATGTCAAATTTTTAAATTATAATATTGTCCCTGCCGTCCAGTTCAATATACAGATTCAATTGAGAATAACTGACAAGAAACTCAATTGAATTACTTTTTTTTTAAAAGCCAGTTTATTTACAATGTATATTTATATAGGTGTCTATGTCTAACATTAAATGAAAATCCCATGCATGAACAACTATTGCCATGCACGCTCGTCATTCAAGTAATCGTTTAGTGAGTAATAAGTTTTGCTCGGTAAATGATTTAACAGATGTTTTTTTTTATTTAACCCTCAATTCGACGGAGATTTTTGTAGCAAAAGAAACTGATTTTTTTAGTAGTCATATTTTTGGATTTGAAGTAAGCTAAAAAAAAATAGTGCTGTACAGTTTTTGATAAAACACATATCCGTCACAGCGGACATTGTCACACGTATTTTTATCAAAACTATAAGTACAGGAAAAATACTAAAAAAAATTTGTGCTGTACAGTTTTTGATAAAACACAAGTCCGTCATAGCGGACATTGTCACACGTATTTATATCAAAACTATGTTGTTCAGTAGACTTCTTTAAATTAGTTGTTCACTGGACACCATTGAATTAAGGATTAAAGGTAATTCCAGTATATCTTTTGGTATCTTATTGTAAATTTTTATACCCATTTTTTTAGATTTAAAAACAAACTTGCTGTCCCCAAGTATCGTTTAGAAAAAGTTAATAGGTCTTTTATGGGAATAGGTATAAAAATTTACAATAAGATACCAAAGGATATGTTGGAATTACCCTTAAATAAATTCAAAACATCTGTTAAATCATATTTACTGAGCAAAGCCTATTACTCACTAAACGATTACTTGAATGACGAGCGTGCATGGTAATAGTTGTTCATGCACTGAATTTTCATTTAATGTTACACATAGACACCTATATAAATATACATTGTAAATAAACTGGCTTTAAAAAAAAAGTAATTCAATTGAGTTTCTTGCCAGTTCTTCTCAATTGGATCTATATACCGAACTGGACGGTAGGGAAAAAAAATAAAATTTTAATGTAAAAATTTGACGTTCATAAGCGGCTAAAATGCCCTACATTTATTTAATTTAATTTATTTATTTATTTATTTACTTAATACAGAAAAAATGTGTACTAATATCTCTGTTCACGCTGCTATAAAATTGTTGCATAATTCGCCGATCCCTAGTATATATAATGATAAACAAAATAAAAAATAAAAATACATGCAATGTCATTCATGTATTGTCTAACAAAATTTATAAAATATTTATTTTCAAAATTGAACGACACGTGTGTAACTTATAAACTGAAAAGGATCATCTGCCAGCCAATATTTTCAAAAGAACCTATGCCTGTAATTATTTGTATATATGCACTCAAGTTTGCGTCATGTGTGTGTGTGTGTGTGTGTGTACTGTGAGAGAGAGAGAGATGTATTAGTAATAGAATTATTTTTGAAATTACAATATTTACACAACAAGTCAAGTTAATAAAGTTTTAAAAGATCCTCAGATTTTTGATGAATGACATGAATAAATGATTTTTGAATTTGATTTTGAATTTCAATTGAACCCCATATCTCTGTTCCGCTGCTATATTCGCTCCCATAATTCGCCGATCCCATGATAAACAGAGTCGGTTCTGGCGTATTTGTTTTCTTGATTTTTATTTTGTCATTGAATGATATCGTGTGTGGCGCGGCGAAAGAGGATCATCTGCCAGCCAATATTTTCATAAGCGGCCGTAATTATTTTTATTATATGCACTCAAGTTTGCGTCATATGGTTTTTTGCTGTACTGTAAGATGTATTAGTAATAGAAACTTTATTGCAAGTAATAGGGTGTTGTTTTGATGGTCTTGGTCTAGTGGTTTATTTCTGATGGTCGCGGGTTCAATACAAAAATTTGCAATCATGAAGATTATTGTTTGTATCAGTCTGGGTGTTTTATACCTATATTATGTATGTATTTACAAAAGAAATGTATCTATGTATATCTATCAGAGTCTTGTAATCATAACACAAGCTTATCTGTAGCAATAAGTTCATTTCAAATCAAATCAAATTAAAAATATCTTTAATCATGTAGGTCTATTACAGACTCTTATGATATGTCAAATCTACCGTCAGTTCGGAGTTTTCGACTATTGCTACTATATTCGCTCCCATAATTCGCCGATCCCATGATTTTTTTTTAATATATTTAAATTATTTTTTCCTTTAAAGTTTTAAATTTAAACAGAAGTATTATATATAATTTTAAATCTATTTATATAATGATTTTAATTTAATTGACTTATATAAAAGTTGGCAATTTTAGCTTCAAATTTTGAAAAATGCCATTTTTCTATTTAATCGACGATATCATAAGTCTGTGATAGACCTACATGAATAAAGATATTTTGAATTTTGACACTTTTGTCGTCGCCTGTACCGGTGTGAAGTGAAAGTGTACAAGTGCGGAGAGGGGTGAGGACGGTGACCGAGGGGCGAGGGGGGGAGGACGGGGTTAAATTGATGCTGATTGTCACAATTGCCAGCAATAGAGCGCGCGCGCAGCCACCGGTCGTAATTTGTAGGGGCATTAGACGGAGAAGCAATAACATTGTACCTTGAAAGATGTATAGTGTGTGACCCCCATTAAGTGACATAGAGACCATTAAGTGATATAATGTTCAGTTTTTGTAAGCAAAGCAAAACAAATTCTATTTTAAGGGAAAGAAATGTATTTAGTTTAGTTTTTGTATGAAAAAAAAAGAAATATTGTAGGAAAGAAAAATATTTATTTAGTGTTCGCAATAGAATAGAAAATCATTTATGCAAATAAACTTAATTTATTCACTGTTGATTAGTCAACTTTTTTTTTAATATACCGCTCAATCGGAAAGCTGTCTCATCACAAATAGAACGAGCAAGAAACTTGTGTGTTGCTCTTTTAAACAATGCTTGTAAGTTCACATTTTACAAGTCGAAACGTGTGAATACAAACTACCAACCAGCACTAATTTATTTAGGCTCAAATATAATAACACGATAACATTAAATCAGTAGTAGTGATAAGAGCAGACCAGTCCCTACAAGCAGCACTCGTTCGCGAGTATGACGGATATAGCAAAAAAAGAAATAATGTTCCGTTTTTGCAAGCATAAATTAGTTTCTATTTTGAAATAGAGAAAAATATTTATTCGCTATTTACAATAGAAACAAATAGAAATTATAATTAAAACAACATTTATTTAAAAGAGCAACACGCAAGTTTCTTGCTCGTTCGCTCCTTATGTTAGAAAATCAAATATTTTTCTATATATATGTACATATAAAGCACTGAGGTGATTCCTGTTTTGAATTAGAAATACAGGTCGCAGGTTCGATTCCTTGCACACACTTTTGCGTTCACGAGCATGATTGTCTGTACCGGTCTGAGTGCTTTGTATGTGTAATATGTATGTATTCTTTTCATGGATAATGTAATGATGCACACGCCTGCGTTGACGGTTTACGCAAAAGATGATAAAATGATGATATCACGATGGTTTTTTGGGGTAAACCGCGTGGAGGTTAACCTGCCGTTATATTGCCGGATATGGGGCTATTATGTCTATTAGTCAATAATTTACTAGTACCCATTACTTAAGCTCTAGCTAACTTAACTTGGGAATAGATGGCGCTGTGTGAATTGTCCTCAAATATTATTATTATTATATTTCTAATTCCATCACAAGTGAGATCAAAAAAGTTAGAACATTGTGAACGCACCTTTATAAAAACTGTATGCAAGTCGCAAGTGTGAACTCGCCCTTACCGCACCCAGCGAAGTTCAAGGCAGGTCGCGAGGTAAACGCACCTTTATTGCACCAATTGAACGCATCCGCGATAGGTCCTCGACCCTATCCTCAATCGCGTTACTACTATAATACAGTAACAGCGACACAGACAGACAGACAGAGTTAGTTTCGCATTTATGTGTAATATTAGTAATGATATTAAAAACGAGACAGTCACTCTATCTGTCTGTCTCGCTTTCACGCCAAAACTACTGAAGTTAAATAAAATTTGGTACACGGATTGTTTAGACCCTGGGAAAGGAGATAGGCTACTTTTTAGTGCGACAACGGGTTGTAAGGGGTTGAAAGCGGGGATGAAACAATTTTTAATCAGAACTATTATACTTTTTCGGGTAGTAATTTAACTAAATATATTTTCTTTATTTGGTTAAGGTACTTTACGCGGACGAAGTCGCGGGTATAGCTAGTTACATTATATATGCAGCTGCCCTCCTTATATATATAAACAATACAGTTTTTTTTTTAGGGATGATAATGGAACGGTGCACCCGCCTGCGCTAACGGTATACGCTGGCGGGGCACCAGTGGACGATAATAAGATGAATATGAGGTCAGGTCAGTTAGCCCACCGTGGCAAATTCACCAGGAATTTAACATTTTTTTTTTTAACCCGGATATGTTAAATGTCAAATTTATCATATACATTTCCGATATTTTTTTCCAAATTGCTATTTTTCGCGATTCCGGTTTTTGCATTTTTTAAATAGGGTTGTGTTGTGGCACTATCGGAAAGTAATATAAATTGCTCATTTTTGTAGGTTATTTAGAAATATGTGTGGACGTTTATTTAAAACGCATTAACACAAAATTAATAAAGTATAGGTATTAATAAATATATGGTTGTTGTATCAAAATAGAATTTTTTTATTTTTAACTAAAATAAAGAATAACTATATTTTTTATGAAACAACATTTTTATTCTGTCATATATCATAAAACAAACAACAACAACAACAAGAATAAATGTACTTATAAAATAATAAATAAAAAAATACATATACAAACACCAGAAAAAGGAAAGGTAAAATATTTTTGATAAGTGTAATATTAAATCGTTTTATCGTCGAATAAATATTCAAAATGTACATTTTTTACAAGACAAGCGTTTAAAGTTATTTCTTTTAATTTATTTAAATTATTTTTCTCTTTAAAAAATTAAATTTACACAGAAGTATTATATATCATCTTAAAAGTATTTAGATAATGATTAAGACGGCGTGGTTAATTTAATTGACTTATATAAAAGGAGGCAATTCTAGATTCTAATTTTGAAAAATGACATTTTTCTATTTAATCTACGATATTAAATTTACTTAGTATCACCAAGTGATGGCCCACTTGGTGATTCCAGTTACATAAAAAAATAAAAAAGGTAACCAACGTTCCAACCGCCTGTACCAATCAATGAGACAGGTCTACCACCTTTTATTGTCGCTTTCATATCGCCCGGTGTCCGGTTGCCATCCGCGACACACAATTGCTTACTCAAAACCCAAACGACCTTTGTCAAATCACAGACAATCTAAATTATACCTTATAGCTATAGCTTCAACTCTCGTTATCAAGTGAACGCTAACTTACAACCCAAAGGACCTTTGTCAAATCACAGACAATCTAAATTAGACCTTATAACTATAGTATCAACACTCGTTATTAAGTAAACGCTAAAAACGATTCATCAGACGCAATTAAGCGATTCTAAGAATTTTCGAAATTGAGTCGGTAATAAAAATAGTTATTAATTTTTTCGGAATTTAAATATTTTATTTTCCACAATTCATTGAAATATATGTATTCGAAAATTTGAATTAAGAATACAGATTATATTTTTAAAAATAAATTTTCTAATTAATTATCTATTCTAAATTCAAATAACTGAGTATTATTATAAATCTGAATATATATAACTCAAAGGTGACTGACATAGTGATCTATCAATGAACAGCCCAAACCACTGGACGGATCGGGCTGAAATTTGGCATGCAGGTAGATGTTATGACGTAGGCATCCGCTAAGAAAGGATTTTGATTAATTCTACCCCCAAGGGGATAAAATAGGGGATGAAAGTTTATATGAAACTTAGTCAATTTTAAACCGATCGGGATGAGATTTTGCTTGCATAAAGCTACTATGACGTAGTGATCTCCTAAGAAAGGATTCTGATAAATTCCACCCCTAAAGGGATAAATTAACGCGAGCGAAACCGCGAGCAAAAGCTAGTTTTACATAAAATTCTCGTGTCACAATATTAGTTACCATACTCCTCTGACCGACGTTAATAAAATTTTATATGTATATTCAGTAGATCTGAGAATCCGCTACTATCTATTTTTCATATCCCTAAGTGATAAGCGTTGTTCACCCCTACAATTTTTTCTTTGACATTATTTTTATATTTTTGTAATGTGGCATTATAAATACATACAACAGCAAATGGTCGCCCTTGTACCGTCAACGCCGAATTTTTAATAGTTATTTTAATTTATATTGCAAACTAATATTTGCAAAGACAGCTAGTATATATGATTCTCGTGTCACAATGTTAGTTACCATACTCCTCCGAAAGGGCTTGATAGACTTTTATGCATATTCAGTAGGTCTGAGAATAGGCTACTATCTATTTTTCATAGCCGTAAGTGATAAGGGTTGTCCACCATCCACATTTATTTTTATTTTTTTGGACAAAATATTTTTTGTTTATAATCTGCCTTTAAAAATACAGACAACCATAAAGAATAGAATAGAATAGAATAGAATCGAAAATCATTTATTCAAATAAACTTAATTTAAGCACTTTTGAATAGTCATAACAATTTGTTTTTTATCTACCACTCTTTCGGAAAACTGTCTCATCACAAGAAGAACGAGCAAGAAACTTGTGTATTGCTCTTTTAAATAATCCCTGTAAGTTTACATTTACAAGTCGAAACGTGTGAATACAAACTACCAACAAGCACTATTTTTTGGGTCAAATATAAATGTGCAATAAGATTAAATCAGTCGTAGTGATAAGAGCAGACCAGTCCCTACAAGCAGCACTCGTTTCACGAGTATGACGGATGAGCCAGCCAAAGTTTCTATCATCCAATTTTTTTAATAGCGATTTTTATTATATGGCAATACAACAGGGTAAGCTAGTTATTTATAACTATTATCACAAATTACTTGAAATTTAAAAATATAATATATTTTTTTTATATCGGAATATAACTATGTAAGTATGTATCTATTTATATTTATACATGTATATATAACAATAAATTAAAATTGTTCAGTAAATACCAGAGAAGTTGCTCCGTAACAGTAACTGAAACTATCGGATATCCGATGTAAAAAAATATTCGTAACCGTAACCGAATCCGAAATAAAACTTTCGGATAATATCGGATAGGGGCGGAGCGTAATTGAGACATTATGTAACCATTTTATTAGCTACTTATATTTTACTTTTAAAATTCCTTAAATAATTAATATCCGTAACCGAAATTAGCCGAAACTGACGGATAATCCGAAATAATTTCATATCCGCATCCGTATATGTACGCGGTATAGTAATCATTCCTATATCCGAAACCTATCCGTATCCGAAATTTTATATCCATAACATCCCTGGTAAATACTGATATTTTGACATTGAATAATAATAATAATCTCAGGACAATTCACACAGCAAATTTTTGTCTTCCACTTAAAAATTATCCATCTAGATTCATCCCAATGATCAGTCTATTACCCCATAAGCTAGCTCACACAAAGCTTGTGTTAAGCTTATGTTATGGGTACTAGATAAGTTATAAAAATACACTACATGTGCCCGCGACTTCATCCGCATAAATTATTTATGAACAATTTCAATTTGAACAACTTCCATATAACATTTCATCTCCCCTTAGAACCCTTTTTTCGGATTAAAAGTTACCCTATGTCTTTTCTCAGGTTCTAGATTATATATGTACCAAATTTCATTTAAATCGGTTATGTAGTTTTAGCGTGAAAGCGGGACAGACAGACAGAGTTACTTTAGCACTTGTAATATTAGTAATGATATTTTTTTTTCGTAAATACGTACATATTTTACATAAAAAACACATAACCGATACAAACAATCATACTTATAAATACAAATGTAATCGAACCAGCGAGGAGTAGTACCGTACGGCGGCGTGCTAAACCACTGGACCACCGAGACCCTCAAACATATGTACTAAACTATCACATATAGATTGGTGAAGTTTCCCCCGGTCAGATGTGATATATGATAATGATTATCCATCTCCCAACCTTCGCCCACGGCGTAAGGTGATGTCCGAACGGAACCGGAAGGGCGCAGGGTGGTCCCTGGTCTTAATTTCCGGTGGGCGCATCAGATCTCCTTACGATTATGCCCAGTTTTATCCCGGGTTATGTTTGAGGAAGGGACATTTCAAAGAAAAATCGCAGCTATAAATTTTATATCTACGTTTGTGAAGTGGGACAAGGATAGAGCGATATTGTTGTGTTTTACAACTTTGGATATATTTATATATGACATGAAATGATATTTATTCAGTAGAAGATAAAACTAAAACACACATTCAAAATTCAAAATTCAAAAATCATTTATTCATGTAGGACATTTTAGCCGCTTATGAACGTAAAATTTTTACATTATAATTTTATTTTTTCCCTACCGTCCAGTTCGGTATATAGATCCAATTGAGAAGAACTGGCAAGAAACTCTATTGAATTACTTTTTTTTTTTAAAGCCAGTTTATTTACAATGTATTTTTATATAGGTGTGTATGTGTAACAAAATAATAAAAAAAAAAGAAATAACAAACAGTGCGACTATTACAAAAAAAAAACAGTACACAAATTACGTGTGTGCGTGTGTGCATGTGTGTATGTTAGTCGAAGCATCTACTGAATAGGTCCGTGCTCAGCATAATGCTGCAGCGGCTGGAGCGCTGCAACGCTGTTTTTCAGCACAAGACCTGGGGTGGTGTACTGTCGTGTTGCACGCGATTTAATTACAATTTAGTTACAGTCAGTGATTGGGACTAAATAATATCAGAATAATTTAGTTCCAATCAGTCCCACCATCTAGTCCCAAGATAAACAAAGCTTGTGTTATGGGTACTAGACATTGCAACGTCGTGTAAATTTATTTTTTTAAATATTACGATGGTGGCAGACAAGCATACGGCCCATCTGATGTTAAATGTAGCTTATAAGCACCTGAGACAGTATGGGTATCACTTGGGCCTTGCCGACCCTTAAGAAGAAGAAAGAAGAAGAAGAAAAACATTTATTGTCAACCATTATTACATATACACATTTGACAATTGTACACTTTACACATATATATATATACATACACATATGCACACACACACTCATATACATATATACATACATACATACACACTTAGAACAATTTTTTAAGAAACCTTAATATACCCTTATAGAAAAACCCCATGTGTTGTAAATTGTCCAGAGGTTATTATTATTATTGTTTACATCGATCCCCCATCCAATTCAAACGAAGATCGAAATTACGACGGCCTGAGCCGAGGTTCGAACCGCTAGCGGTGCCCTCAGACTAAAGTCGTATCCGTCAGGCGGGAGTTGGCCTTCAGCCGTTCCATAAGTCCTTCCTTGGTTTGGAGTGCCATCTGCACTCGCCCGCTATCGTCCGGTGAAGCTGTAAAGGCCAGCTGCGGCCAACAGCATTAGAGTAGTCCGAAAAAAAAACCATATTAAATATTTTACGCATACATCAAATATAGATACGCAATAACCTTTTACTGCAAATACAAATTCAAAAATAAAGTAAAACGAATAACTTTACTTATATTAAAGAAAAACATAATATGATGACGTCCAACCTTAAACCCTCGAATAAAATGCCATCCTGTAGCAATCACCTCATACTGCCCCGTGATGTTCTGCTGGGCGGCCGCGGGGGTGAGGGGAGGTAAGGGGTGGCGAGCGGGGAGGGGGCGGAGCAAGGAGATGATATTGGAATATTTTTCATACAAACACGTCTCTACGTGGACACTTCTACTTGATACAATATTGCTATCATTAAGCGCGGCTTACATGGACATAGAATTAAACACTATTATATTATTACGACGGCCTCGGTTGGTTTAGTGGTTTAGCACACCGGCTTACTTCCGATGGTCGCAGGTTCGAACCTCGCACGGCACAAATATTTGTATTTATGAGTATGATTGTTTGTATCGATCTGGGTGTTTTCTATGTTTAAAATATATATATATCTAAGTATTTGTATCAGTTATCTAAAACCCATAACACAAGCTTTAGTTAGCATAATTTGGGTCTAGATGGCGCTGTGTGAATTGTCCTGAGATTATTCAAGATTCAAGATTCTTTATTTGTAAAATATGCGTGATTACATAAGTAAATGATATACATACAAGGAATTTGTCCGACATGTTTAGCCTAGATGGCATACAATATATTTCAATGTTACAATAAAATATTAAATTTAAATGTTTAACAATAATAAAACAGAATGATGTCATAATGATACAAAAACTACAACTTAAGTATATGCACAATAATATAAAACTAATAAAACATTTCGTCAAATTTATCATCTAAAAAGTTAGATATACTATAATAACATTTGTCAATCAACAACCTCTTTAATTTATTATTATTATTATTACAGCTATACTTGTCTATGTATGTTTCTTTTGGATAAATAATCCAAAAACGAACATGTTTTTATTTTTTACTAGCTTCACCCGCGGCTTCGTCTGCGTGGAATTGAACTTTATATTTCTATAATAAAAGAATTTTTCAAACATAAAGTATCCTAAGATACTACGTATTACATCAGCTACCTGCCAATAAAAGTCCCATCAAAATTGGTCCAGCCATTTCACAGATTAGCCGGAACAAACAGACAGAGAAAAATTGTAATAATGTTATTTTGGTGTATATTATTTATACGCATTTATGTAATATACGCATATGTGTATATGTATATGTATCATGTAATATACGTATATTATACGCATATGTGTATTAATTTATTATATATATTTATACGCGTGTATATTATTTATACCTATTTATATTCATACGCATGTAGTAAAAACGGTTATTTCAATATTACAAACAGACACTCAATTCTTATTTATATGTATAGATGATTGTAGCGGCATGTAACCCGTCCGTGTCGTAGGTGGTCGCGTCACTGTCCGCCGCTGCCGCCGGTCAAACTTTATATATTTTATATGTTCGGACACACCGCGCCGACCCTGGCCACATTTATTATTCCAACTTGTCCGACAGTCCCACCCACCGGCATCGCTACCGTCACGGTTAAAAAAGTTTGTTATTCCCATGTATTTACCTCTTATACTTCTATTCGATTATTTAATAAAACAATCATGTCAGCAAAGAAGTCAGTTTTTTTAAATTTGAAGACGGTCAGAAACTCGCTGTCGTCACGGTTAAAAAAGTTTAGATTAAAAAAAAAAGATATTTCAGCATATTGGGTATTTTTTCCCAAAATAAGTAGTACCTAATAAGAATATTATTAGTGATATAATATTTGAGATAGTACATTTATATCTCGTATTTTATTTTCTTCTTCTTTCTCTATTTAAAAAAAAACAATAATGTCAACAAACAAGTCAGTTTTTCTAAAACAGACGATGGTCAGAAACTCACTACATTCACGGTTAAAAAAGTTTGTCATTCCCATCTATTTACCTCTTATATTTCCTTATGATTATTAAAAAAAAACAATAATGTCAGCAAACAAGTCAGTTTTTCTAAAACAGGCGATGGTCAGAAACTCACTACATTCACGGTTAAAAAAGTTTGTCATTCCCATGTATGTACCTCGTATATTTCTTTTACATTATTTAAAAAAAAACAATAATGTTAACAAACAAGTCAATTTTTCTAAAACAGGCGATGGTCAGAAACTCACTACATTCACGGTTAAAAAAGTTTCTTATTCCCATGTATCAACCTCGTATATTTCTTTTATATTATTTAAAAAAAAAACAATAATGTTAACAAACAAGTCAGTTTTTCTAAAATAAGCGGTGGTCAGAAACTCACTACATTCACGGTTAAAAAAGTTTGTCATTCCCATGTATCTACCTCGTATATTTCTTTTACATTATTTAAAAAAAAAACAATTATGTCAACAAACAAGTCAGTTTTTCTAAAAAAGGCGATGGTCAGAAACTCAATACATTCACGGTTAAAAAAGTTTATCATTCCCATGTATCAACCTCGTATATTTCTTTTACTACATTCACGGTTAAAAAAGTTTGTCATTCCCAAGTATCTACCTCGTATATTTTTTTATGATTATTTAAAAAAAAACAACAATGTCAACAAACAAGTCAGTTTTTCTAAAACAGGCGATGGTCAGAAACTCAGTACATTCACGGTGAAGTTTGCTATTCCCACGTACCTTGTATATTTCTTTTGGATAAAAAAAAATATCTGTCAGGAAACAAACCATATTTCCTAAAACAAGCGGTTATTAAAGCACAAAAAAGGAATGTTTTTTTTTGCTTTTGATTTGATTTGTACTGTGTACCTTATGTATTCCTTTTTGATTATTTTTGTTCATTAAAAAACAGGCGTCGCCTATACATATATGAACGGCACCCTGCCAAGACACCAGTGTAAGATATTAATAGGAGCATAAGGTCAGGTCAGTTAACCATGAATTTATTATGATGGTTTCCATGGAGAACCGCGTGGAGCTCTACCTGACTTACCTCCTCACAGGAGTGGAGGGGGCTCCTCTCCTCCGCCCCTCTCCCCCCCTCCCCTCCGCCCTTACGTATCGAGAAAAAATCACCAGGAATCCACCAGAATCACGATGGCTTCCAGGCGGAACCGCGTAGGTCAACCTGACCAAACGTACCAACCATTGGTAGCAATGGAGTAATTAGTTAACATTACTAAACATATCTTTCTCCCCTCCTCCCCCTATCTTTCTCCCCTCCTCCCCCTATCTTTCTCCCCTTCTCCCCCTAATCGTATTACCCAATAAATATTGGGCTGAAATTCCATTCTCCAAATAGTGAGCTTACATCCCTAATATAAAGTCCTGGATCGCCGGTCAGATAATTTTTACGAGTTACGATGTCCACGTGACGTCTTTATTAAGGATAGGTGTGGGGTTCCGTAAGATTAGGGTCTGTAGTAAAACGCACACCCGCTGTACTGAATGCCCTCAGATGTGACGTGGCGCTGATTGTATCCAGTGGTACATATAATACTAGCTACTCGCCCTGGCTTCGCACGGGTGTACATGTATTATATACATAAAATTTCCTCTTGAATCAGTCTATCTATTAAAAAAACTGCTTTAAAATCCGTGAAGCTTTAAACATTTAAACATACATAGGGACAGACAGCGACAGCGACTTTATTTTATACTATGTAATGATAGTATACAATATACTAACTGTTACACTCAATTTCGTCTGCACTTTTTTATGCTACGTTTACATTCAGCCGCTTCCCCTGCCACTCGCGCTGCCGGATATATTGCCGGGCGACAACTGAGCGAGAGGGCTGAATGTAAAAACACGCTGCCACTCGCGCTGCCAGTCTTTTGACTCGCGCACGAAAAACCGACAATCGAGGGAGCGCCGGGCAGCGCGAGTGGCAGCGGCAATGGCATGGGAAGTGTCTCCACTCATGTGTACACTCTCGCGCTGCTCACTTCCCTGCTGAGTGTAAATTGGGTATTACTTAAGATTAGATCTTGTCCTCCTCGTAACTCGCATCTTCATATGAAATTGAATTTCAGTTGTTTAGTCTTGAAAAGATACTTTCAGATTTAAAATATTAGTATATATTGTGATTTTATGATTATTAATCAAGCCTATAAGGTATAAAACGTTTGTTTATTTGTTTGTATACTATTATTGTATAATACTTTATACAATATAATACTTTATTGAACAATAATATCTAAATATATATAACTCAAAGGTGACTGATATAGTGATCTATCAACGCACAGCCCAAACCTTTGGACGGATCGTTCTGAAATTTGGCATGCAAGTAGATGTTATAACATAGGCATCCGCTAAGAAAGTATTTTGATTAATTTTACTCCCAAGGGAATAAAATAGAAGATGAACGTTTGTATGAAACTTTGTCAATTTCGAACCGATTGGGCTGAGACTTTGCATGCATAAATCTACTATGACGTAGGCATCCCCTAAGAAAGGATTTTGATAACATCCACCCCTAAGGGAATAAATTAACGCGAGCGAAGTCGCGGGCAAAAGCTAGTATTATATATGCGTGTACTAAAAACGGTTATTTCAATATTATATTATGTGGTACAGAAAAAAATGACTATTCAAAATACTTAAAACTACGTTTATTTAATTAAAAATTATTTCTATTTCTAATCTATTAATAGGTATATAAACATTCTTAGTATCGTCTCATTTACCTAAAGGCAATTGCCGAAAACGTTTTAGTCGAAATTAAATTCCTTACAATCATAGTAAAGTGCAGTCAGGGAACAATTTCATTAAAATAAACTTTAAGCCATACAGAATAAAAAGATCACTTTATACTCTCCTTAGATAGGGTAATATTGTTTAAAAATGGCCACGGAGCTCCGTGCGGGACCTAAATGTATGCAAATTTTATTTTTAAAATATGCAAGTGGTCGACCACATGTCGCCGTCGACCGTCGACCGTCGTTTGGTGCGCTCCACTTTTTATTGCTTTTATTGGCGTGTCCACGCTCGCCCACCTTCCTCCTTGTGGTATTAAGTGGATAATGTAGTTATATTAAATCTGCTTCTACGCACAAATGTGCTAATAAAAGTAGGCTATATATTGTTTATCATTGGAAATGCTAAATGTATTGTAAACTGACTGTACTAGGGGTACTTTGTCAACGTGGAACCGTGGCAACGTGGAAACGTGGACCGTGGGTAGCATAAAATATTGTATAACTGGATTTAAAAAAAAAGTAATTCAATTGAGTTTGTTGATAGTTCTTCTCAATTGGATCTATATACCGAACTGGACGGTAGGGGAAAAAAAATCTAATGTAAAAACTTGACGTTCATAAGCGGCTAAAATGTCCTACATGAATAAATGATTTTTGAATTTGAATTTGAATTTGAATAATCTAATCGAAAACTGGCATTATCTGATAGAGATATTGAGTGGATTACATATATAGCAGTAAATATAATTTACTTTCGTTCCGGGCAGTTGTACGTTACATACAAACTGTTACTTAGCAACAATATTTATTTTAAATGTGATGGATTATACTTTTTCTTGTTAAATCAATGTGCCTAATATTATCATATTATGATAAAAGTACCTAAATAAATCTAAGAAAAAATATACTAAAAATTTCGTCGTTCTAGCTTGAAAAAAAAATGACGAATTTCTATGGAAATTTTGGGAGGGATGTGGGAGGGATGAAAATTTGCCAGCGGCTTCGCTTACGTTAATTTATCCCCTTAGAGGTGGAATTTATCAAAATCCTTTCTTAGTTGATGCCTCCATCATAGTAGCTTTATGCATGCAAAGTCTCAGCCCGATCGGTTTAAAATTGACAAAGTTTCATACAAACTTTCATCCCCAATTTTATCCCTTTGGGGGTAGAATTAATCAAAATCCTTTCTTAGCGGATGCCTATGTCATAACATCTACCTGCATGCTAAATTTCAGCCCGATCCGTCCAGTGGTTTCAGCTGTGCGTTGATAGATCACTATGTCAGTCACCTTTGAGTTATATATATTTAGATAGATTACAATAAAATCATAGAATATTCTTAGTTTTAGATATATTGTTCTAACATATCTATTGCAAAAATTCAAATATGAGGTATGAAACTCTGTTATAATTCGATAGGATGTCTTACTAATATTATAAATATGAAATGAGTTTATTTATTTGTTTGTCAACCAATTTACATAAAATGTTCTTACCTATCAATATCATAAGATCAAATCAAATCAAATCAAAATATCTTTATTCATGTAGATCTGTTACAGACTCGTTATGATATGTCAAATCTACCGTCAGTTCGGAGTTGGAAGAATTACCTATCAAGCTATAACGTCAAAAAAAAATGCAATTGGATATATCTTTAGCTACATGTGCATTTTGAATTTATATATCGAAGAAACTTTAATTAATTTCATTATAAACAAAATACTCTGTCGCGTCCGGTGTTAATCTCACCAATTTATTAACTACCTACTACTATACCTAATTCTATTTTAAGCCCGCCCCAAAACAAAATAACTTCTCGAATTAAAAGGCCCATTCACACTGGCCTGTGAAAGCGCCACTCCACTGTTCACACGTCTGTCACTCTGCAGTATCGTTACAGTTTAAAAACAAAACCACCTCAATACACAAGGAAACATGGTACTTAATTTGAATGACACTTGTTTTGTATAATCGACTTTATTACGTAAGGAATAAAGGTGTAGGAAATATAGGAGCATTATGTCCGATTCCATCTCCCACGGTGTACGATCTATTTCTGTATCATTTGGAACGTGTATCTCGTTCGAATTATCTCACGGTTCGATTTTCGAACGTGAATTTTGAATTGAGAACACAAAATTTTACTTTTTTTTCGGTCTTTTCCATCAAAGGGAAAGGCAAAAGGATTCAGTCCATACATTTTAAGTTCATAAATGTCTGTGGATATGTAATATAAAAAAATAATTGAATTTTTTAAACGTTATACGTTTGGCTGTTTGAATGTATTTCGAAAATTTCAAATTTATAATTATGATTTTTTCAACTTTTAAAATTTGTTGCCTCTTAGAATAGAACAGAATATATTTCTTATTAAAAATAAGATGAATTTAATGTCTTTTTAAACATTATAATGTAAAATAAATAGAAAATAATACAAATTTAATGCCTATTGAAATATAATAATGCAAAACTTAGATATATTTTCAACAATCTTATCTTATTGATATTATAAACGTGAAAGTTTGTATGGACGGATAGATGCATGGATGTTTATTAGTCTTTCACGCAAAAACTACTCAATGGATTTTAATGAAACTTTACAGTAATATAGCTTATACATCAGAATAACAGTTAGGTATCAAAAATATATAAATTCATTTGAATACATTTCTTTTTTTTTTTTAACATTTAATGACACAGGTACAAATTTAAACAGTTATAAATATACAGAATTTTCTATTTCTACTAGCTGTCCCGGCAAACGTTGTTTTGTCATGTAAATTAATATCGCTATAAAAAAATAGGGGTTGATGATAGAAGGGCGAAAATTTAGGATTGTATGTATTTTTGTATGTTGTATCATGAAAAAATAGAAAATAAAAATTTTGTTTAAAAATAAGAAAATAAAAATTTAGGGGTGGACTACCCCTAACATTTAGGGGGATGAAAAATAGATGTTGGCCAATTCTCAGACCTACTCAATACGCTCACAAAATTTCATGAGAATCGGTCAAACCGTTTCGGAGGAGTATGGGAACGAAAACTGTGACACGACAACTTTATATATATATAAGATAATCGAAAATTCTGTACGGCGGAATTCGCGAGCACAGTTAACTATAAGATAGTACAAATATATTTGAGTACACTTTTTTTTTCGAACATTTTATTGACACAGGTACAAATTTCAACAGCTATAAAAATCGTATACAGAATTTTCTATTTCTATAGTCGAGAAACATTTGGTGTGCGTTCGTATCTCACATTAGCCCGTATCAATCGACGGCAAGTGGCCATACATCATCTCAACGTACATTCACCTCGCGCCAGTTTTTATTGCGTTTTTTTTTCTTTTAAACATATTAATGTTTTATTTTATTTTTGCAGGCGGTCCACACGTGGCGCCTTCACCCTTCCCACGATACCTTGGCGTTTTAATTGTATACAAGTGAAATTAAGCTTTGTATGTAATGTATATAGGTACTTTTTTACTTTATCACATTACCGTATAGTAATTATAAGCGTTAAATGAACAAAGATGTGGCATGGACACGTATAGGAGTGAGGTAACACCTGCGTTACATATTTAGATGCATCTTATTTCTAAGAATTTACAATATAAATAGAAAATAAAAATAGAAAATATCTATTTTTTTCATTTAGAATAGCAATTAAAAAGATCTTTTCTATTTTTATTCCGAATTCAAATTATATTATTAATTTAAATTAAATAACATCATTACATAGTATAAAATAACGTTGCTGTCGCTACTATGTAACGTATGTCGCTATAATGTAACTATGTAACGGATTTTGAAGAGGTTTTTTTTATATATATAGATGGTTATGAGGAAGATTTATATATATAATACACCCGTGCGAAGCGGGGCGAGTAGCTAGTACTTGATAATCTAATGATAATATTGTAGTACGTCATGACTTAGTAGTTTATTACCCTGAATTACATCCAGAGGTCAGGAGTTCAAATCTGGATGACACCAAAAATTAAAATTTGTAGTAAATTTATATTTCTCACTCTTAGTTGTATCACAGATAATATATGATGGAAGAAGATTCTTAGTGGACTATTGCTCCTATTACTACCAATGTACCATGTAAGGTTGACCTCCACACGGTTCCCCTATTTACTATTTCATTATAAAAGTTATTATTTAATAACTTTATGGCTATTAATAATGCTTCTGTTTACCCTATCTAGGATTACAGTCATTAAGGAATAGTTTTATTTTATTTTAAAATAATTCGAGTATCTACAGTGCGGTTTTCTAGAAACTTTTTGCCACGCACAACCACATTGTGGAATCACCTTCCAGCAATGTTAGTTCCGAAACGATACGATATTGAAATCTTTAAGAAAAGAGCTTCAACGCACTTGCAATTTCCCAGATGTTGCAGGTGTCTAAGGGCAGCGGTGATCGCTTACCATCAGGTGAGCCGCAAGCTGCTATATACATATATATATATATATATATATATACATATATATATATATATATATATATATATATATATATATAAAAATCTATAACTCATGGTGGAACAAGATTATCTAAAGGATAATAAATCAGTTTTAAATTGCTAATGACGTGTGCTAATGAGTGTTGGCCCTGTGTAAACATTACCACAGTCAGTTGCCGTTACTGTCCAACTGTTTGTCTAATGTCGTATGTCACATATGAAATTTAAAGTCTAGCTAAATTAATGATAAGATAATTTAGCGGCTATGATAGAACAGAATAGAATAGAAAATAATTTATTCAAATAAACTTAATTTAAGCACTTATCAATTGTCATAATTATCATTCTTTTAATCTACTGCTCATTCGGAAAGCTGTCTCATCACAAGAAGAACGAGCAAGAAACTTGCGTGTTGCTCTTTAAAATAATCATTGTAATTTTACATTTTCAGATTGAAACGTGCGAATACAAACTACCAAAAGGAACCACCAGGAAGAGGGAGGTGAAGAGAATGAGACCAGGTTGTGGCTATGTACATATTTATATTAACGAAATATTTACAATCTAAAATATATATAACCCAAAGGTGACTGACTAGCATAGTGTTTTATCAACGCACAGCCCAAGTTACTAGACGGATCGGGCTGAAATTTGGCATGCAGGTAGATGTTATGACGTAGGTATTCGCTAAGAAAGGATTTTGATTAATTCTACCCCCAAGGGGATAAAATAGGGGATGAAAGTTTGTATGAAATTTTGTCAATTTTAAACCGATCGGGCTAAGACTTTGCATGCATAAAGCTACTATGACCTAGGCATCCCCTAAGAAAGGACTTTGATAAATTCCACCCCTAAAGGAATAAAATAGGGGATGAAAGTTTGTATAAATCTTCTTAGATTTTCGACTGATTGAACTGAAATTAAAGATTGGAGTTACTACGATGAAGACGTTCGCTTAAATAGAATTTTGATAAAATCAACCCCCATGGGGATAAAATTAGGGATGATGCAGGATGTAAATGTATTAGTTTGAACTTATCAGTACCTAATAGAACGAATAAATTATGAGGAACAAACTAATTTTTAGTTCTTTAGGCTACTTTTATTTTAGAACAATAAAGTTAAATTCCACGCGGACGAAGTCGCGGGAATAGTTAGTCATGTATAAATAACACAATTATTCAGTTGTTTATTCATAATTGTTGTACTCTCGCTCTGATCATAGGAGTCAAATCACGTTACTAAATATCCCCTTATTTCGGCTATTATACCATATCCTTCGACCTATAAAGACTGATGCTTGTGGGGACTGATCTGTTCGAGTTACGAACACTGATTAGACTATTTTTAGGCTTTTGAAATAGCATATGCTGGTGGTCACTCTCCCAGGTCAAATTTGAATTTTAAAATAAATCTGTTTTATTGTAAACATATACAACAGTTATTTGAAAAGAATACGAGCTGAGTTTCTTGTCAATTTTTTTTTTTAAAACACAAAGGACATACGAGCATGCAGCTCACCTGATGGTAAGTGATTACCGCCGCCCATGAGCTCCCGCAACTTCAGTTGCAAGTACGTTGTCGGCCTGTTAAAAAGGAATAAGCTCTTTTCTTGAAGGTTTCCATATCGTATCGATTCGGAAATAGCATTGCTGGAAGGTTCCCAGATTCCCAATGTGGTTGTGCGTGGCAAAGAGTTTCTAGAAAATCGCACTGTGAAGGTCCGCCATTGATGCAGAGGATCAGGATGGTATTTTAGTTTCTGGCGGGTGGTAGTTTAGTTTCTGGCGGTTAGTTTCTGATTCTTCTCATCTCGAAATAATTCCGAACTGACGGTAGATTTGACATATCATAAGAGTCTGTAATAGACCTCCATGAATAAAGATATTTTAAATTTTAATTGAGATAACAGTACCAATCAGTAGTCAAATCGAAGGAATGCAATTGCCATACGCAGTATAAAAAATTTACGTGTCACAACTGGGATTTTATAGCAAAGTGCTATCATGTATTACAATTTACAATAGCAACGAAAATTTACAAAAATATGTCTACAGCTACCTACTGTCATGTGGACAACAGGTGTAGCCGTGTGAAATAGGGTTGTCTATCATTCTATAACAATTAATTAATTATCAATTTTTTAAACTACGATGGCGGCAAACAAGCATACGGCCCATCTGATAGTAAATGGTTACCGTAACCTATAGACTGAATTACCAGGGGTGTCACTTTTGAAGAACCACATGCCGTAGTCTCCATATTGATAGTATTTACTAGTGGGGGAAGATATTGTTAATATTGGATGTTAGTAACCCTATTGCTACCAATTTTCCATGTAAGGGTAACCTCCACGAAGGCCACACTGGAAACCATCTGATAATCTGGATGAATGACGGTCCACCACCGTGCAATTTTTAAGAAACTTTTTGCCACGCACAACCACATTGTGCAATCGCCTTCCAGCTATGATATTTCAGTTAAGATATTGAAACCGTCAAGAAAAATTGACATTTATTCTCAAGCAGAGCTTATGTTGTGGGTACTTTTAATTGATATCATAGATAAATGTTTGTATCGTGCGGAGAATTGAACCCGAAACCATCTCTAGTACAGTTGAGTTCCCCTGGAAGAAAAGGTGAAGCTGGCGTCCAAAAAGATCGGTGTGGTCACATGGAGTAGTGCACTCATTTGGGAGGATCACCTGGATACCAGCACGGTCCTTTTGATTCTGTTCAGAGAGGTGCTATGAGATTTGTCGATGATCTTGATCTCTCTGGTCGTATCGAACCACTTAGCTTGAGGCGAGACTTTGCTTCGCTTTGTGTGTTCTACCGAATATATAACGAACTGTGTTCTGAGAAATTTTTCGACATGATGCCTACGGCTACTTTTTACCATCGAACCGCCATCGACAGGGAATTCATCCCTTATACGCTAGAACCTAAGTGGTCTCGGACAGTGCGGTTTCAGAGGAGCTTCCTCCCGCGTACACTTACATTGTGGAATGAACTACCTGCCGAGGTTTTCTCACGAAATTACAGCATGGGGTTTTTCAAGAAAGGTATTTTAAGATTTCTTAAGGGTTAGCAACGCGCACGTAATTCCCCTTGTGTTTCAGGCGTCCATAGGCTACGGTAACCATTGACCATCAGATGGACCATATGCTTGTTTGCCACTAAAGTAGTATAAAAAAACGGAATTTCAGCAGTGAGCTACACCGCTAGACTAGCGAGGAATTTCAGCTTGCATGTTAGTTACTTTTTCATGCAATAAATGCTAAACGGATATTGATGAAACTTTACAGTAATATAGCTTATACCCAATAACACCTATCCTATAAATTTAATGCAAGATTATTTAATTATAGAAGTAGAATGTTAAGAAAACAGACTAGAGCATCCCTAATGCGCAAGCGCCGCTCGGCGTGTCGCACGTAAAAGCGACATTTGTCAGCGTCGCGCCGCGTCGCGTCGACTTGTCGCTTATTTTTCACCGGCGATTTCAATACGATTTTTAATTGTGTTGCGTGGGCGCATTCAGAATATACAAATGTATTGTTGAACGCTAAGAATTGTGTTCAAATTGTTCAAGTTATGTTCTCCGCTTGAGTTACACCTGTTCGATGTTTGTTTGCGACTTTTTTAATATTATACAATACTAGCTACTCGCCCCGGCTTCACACGGGTGTATATGTATTATAAGTATATATAAACCTTCCTCTTGAATCAGTCTATCTATTAAAAAAACCGCTTCAAAATGCATTCCGTAGTTTTAAAGATTTAAGCATACATGACGGACCGACAACGACAGCGATTTTGTTTTATACTATGTAATGATTATATTGCACTGTATGCTTACTATATCAGCTCTATGGTGATACACCGCGTTTGATGAAACCTCATGGTGATGTGATTCCATCAAATCAATTCAAAACATCTTTATTCATGTAGGTCTATTACAGACTCTTATGATATCTACCGTCGGAATGCCTTCTAGATAAGAAGAACTGACAAGAAACTCAACTCGCATTCTTTACAAATATTGTTTACAATAATACAGATTCATTTTTAAATTCAAAGAGAGAAAAATGTCGATGTTATTTTTTTTTTATTTGTTTAATGTGTGTTTTAGTTTTTTCTTCTACTGAATAAATATCATTTTATTTCATTTCATTTCATTTCAAAAAGCATCAGCATATTGCTATCAGCATCTGCTAAATATCCTGTTGAATTCGTCACGACGAGCTGTCGTTTTTTTATACTTCGATAGTGGCAAACAAGCATATGTTTGCCACCTGGATTTATATTATGTGTATAGTAATAATAATAATATACCTGGACGATTTACACAGCTCCATATTGTCGTAAGCTAAGCAGAGCTTCTGTTATGGGTAACACCTGAACCGATACAAACAATCGAATGAATATAATTTTTTATTTTTTATTTATAACACAGGGGACAAACGAGCATGCGGCTCACCTGATCTTAAGTGATTACCGCCGCCCATGAGCACCCGCAACACCAGGGGAATTGTAAGTTCGTTGTCGGCCTTTTAAAAAGGAATAAGCTCTTTTCTTGAAGGTTTCAATATCATATCGGTTCGGAAATACCAGCTGAAAGGTGATTCCATAATGTGGTTGTGCGAGGCAAAAAGTTTCTAGAAAACCGCACTGTTGAAGACCGCCATTCATCCAGATGATCAGAATGGTATTTCAGTTTCTGGCGGGTGGTACGGTGGTGAAACTCAGCAGCTGGTATTAATCCGAACAATTCCTCAGAACACTCCCCGTGATATATGCGGTAGAAAATGCACAGAGATGTAATATCACGCCGCAAAGCCAATGGGTCGAGTCTATCACATAGACGTTGATTACCAATGAATCTGGCTGCTCGGTTCTGAATGCGGTCAAATGGAAGTAGCTGGTATTGTGGTGCTCCCGCCCAGAGATGAGAACAGTATTCCATGTGCGGCCGGATCTGCGCTTGTATAATTGCAAGCGATGGGCCGCCGTGAAATACCGTCTCACTCTACTGAGCACACCAAGCTTTTTTGAGGCTATTTTAGCCTTGTCCTTCAAATGACCACAAAATTGAACGTCACGGGATATATCAACGCCAAGGACCTCGAGATTTGGCTTCACATCAAGGAGAGTGTCTTGAAACTGAGGAGATACGATAAATGGATATGGATCGTGCCAGGATTTGAACCTGTGATCATCGGAAGTCAGGGGGTGTAAAACCGCTAGATTACCGAAGCTGACAATGGTTACCACTTACCATAAAGTAGACAGCTTGATTGGCATTACAGTTACATAAAAGTATACTATATAGAGGGGAAGGTAAGGTAAGGTCTATATAGAGGGGAGGGAAAGAATTATTAGTAATGTGAACTGATGACCCCATTGCTATCATGTACCATGGTTATCTCCATGTTAGGTTGATCTCCACGCGGTTCTCCTTGGAAACCATCGTGATAAATTCTTGGTAACTTTGTCACTATATGCTAACTGACCTGACCTCATACTCAGCTTATCATCCACTACTGGTGCCCTCCTGGGTAAATTCCTATTGATTTTGTCATGATGAGCTAACTGACCTGACCTCATACTAATCTTATCATATTCCACTGGTGCACTCCTGGGTAAATTCCTAGTGATTTTGTCACGATGAGCTAACTGACCTGACCTCATACTTATCTTTCATATTCCATTGGTGCCCTCCTGGGTAAATTCCTATTGATTTTGTCATGATGAGCTAACTGACCTGACCTCATACTTATCTTATCATATTCCACTGGTGCCCTCCTGGGTAAATTCCTAGTGATTTTGTCACGATGAGCTAACTGACCTGACCTCATACTTATCCTATCATCTTCCACTGGTGCCCTTTTGGGTAAATTCCTAGTGATTTTGTCACGATGGGCGAACTGACCTGACTTCATACTAATCTTATCATATTCCACTGGTGCCCTCCTGGGTAAATTCCGATTGATTTTGTCACGATGAGCAAACTGACCTGACCTCATACTTATCTTATCATCTTCCACTGGTGCCCTCCTGGGTAAATTCCGATTGATTTTGTCACGATGAGCTAACTGACCTGACCTCATACTTATCCTATCATCTTCCACTGGTGCCCTCCTGGGTAAATTCCTAGTGATTTTGTCACGATGAGCTAACTGACCTGACCTCATACTCCACTGGTGCCTCGGCTGGATAAGCACTTTGCGCCGCAGGGTGCAATATGGATGATAAAAATCTATGCTACATATATATACATATTTATATTTGTCTATACCCAATATAGTCCTAAAAAATAATCAAACAAGACTTATCTGAGAAGTTTCGCGTAACATAGAGCATTAGCTTGAGAATCGATTGTTGTATTCGAGTTATTAAAAGTTCCATCGAATAGGTCGGTGGGTCGGCACGTCGGCGGCTGGCGGCGTGCCAACTCGGTGCATTAATCAAAGATATGAGGATCACTCAAAAATCGCTTCCCAACGCCGAGCACCGACAGGCATCGATAACTTGACGGTGTTGTAAACAGTTCTTTTTTAGTTTCTAGTACAGTGTACTGATGCATACAGAGATATCGTCTATTTAATTTGGTGTGGCCATAAATATAGTTACAATAAAAAAGTATGTTTGAACTCAAAGGTGCCTGACATAGTGATCTATCAACGGACAGCCTAAACCATTGGACGGATCGGGCTGAAATTTGGCATGCAGGTAGATGTTACAAAGTTTCATCCCCTATTTTATCCCTTTGGAGGTACAATTAATCAAAATCATTTCTTAGTGGATGCCTACGTCATAACATCTACCTGCATGACAAATTTCAGCCCGATCCGTCCAGTTGTTTAGGCTGTGCGTTGATAGATCACTATGTCAGGTCAGATTTATTTATATAATATATATAATGTATATGTTTATAATATGTGTATGTATTTTATATATTATTATTATTAGTATTTTTGTTTCTTCTATTCCATGTTGCGCCATCCACCACCTTCTGTCTTTTCTTCTCTACCTAAAGGTTGTCTAGAACAGATCGCTTAAGCAATTAGGTCGCCTTTTGTATCCATAGACTCTAAATATTGTTTTTTTTTGTTTTTTTTTTTAAGGTGCAATAAAGAATAATAAATAAAATAAATATATACAACGTGATTACGCATCTGTATCGCACATTGCTCTGTGCTGTAGGTAAACAAAGGGCGTGTTCACACTCGCGGTAGTGAACGAAGCACATTAGCCCGTCAGCGCGTATGGACGACCTCTAATCACTAACGGTTTAGACCAATATGTCTATGGTTATTTGATTTTTTTTATCGTTTGTTAAATTACATGTAATAAATTATGTCTATAAAGGAAGTAAGTTTTCTTTCTTCCATCTTTTGAGAGAATGGTATATTTTTGTAATGACATTCTCTAACTATACATGTATATAAAAATTGTCATACTAATATTATAAATGCAAAAGGATGTCTGTCTATCTGTTACCTAATTTTCCACGTTCAAAACGGCTGAACTGTTGTTTTAGTAATACCTTCAATGATAGAATGACCTAGTCAGGAGTGTACCTGTGTAGCAACTTACCACACAGACACCTCGGGTTCGATTCCCGCCATTGACTTTTTTTCGTATCCGTCAGGCGGGAGTTTGCCTTCAGCCGCTCCATAAGTCCTTCCGCGGGTTTGGAGTGCCATCTGCACTCGCCCCCATCGTCCGGTGAAGCTGTAAAGGCCACCTGCGGCCAACAGCATTGGAGTAGTTCGAAAAAAAAATGATAATAACCCTGGGTAATTGACACAAAAAGGCAAAGTTTTATCAAAATCCGTTCAATAATTTTTACGTGAAAGAGTCTCATACGTACCCATCCATACTCACAAACCATCGCATTTCTAATATTAATAAGATTTCTCATATAAATGTGTTACAATAATAAATTATTTGGAAGCTATACGCCAGATATATGCAGCAAGAGTGGGTGTTATACAGCAAATAGTACGCCTGCAATATAACACTCAAGAGTTATGTTTTCACACAATATTCGTATGGAAAAAGAATGAATTATTGTCTTATAAAATTAATAGTGTTTTCCTACATGAGATATATATGTATAGATTCGTCTCGAGATGGGCGCGCGGCCGGCTATTTACTCGTTTATGTTATCCATTGTAAATATTAACTAAACAATTCCATCACGCAATATTTCACGAAAATAAATGTATTTGCCCCTGGCTTCGCCTATATTTTTACAACTGTCACCACAGTGTATAAATGGAAGTAGTTCAAACGGTTTGCAATTATGAATCTTATTAATATATGTTTTTATAATGATAGTAATAATTTAATATTTTATTAATAATATACATAATAACTTTATTTTTCTAAAATAAAAGTAGCCTAAGTTACTCCTTATTACATGAGCTACCTGCCAATAAAAGTTCCGTCAAAATCGGTCCAGCCATTTCAGAGATTAGCCGGAACAAACAGACAGACAGGCAAAAATTGTAAAAAATGTTATTTTAGTGTATGTACCGTGTTTATATTTATATGCATGTAGTAAAAAACGGTTATTTCATTATTACAAACAGACACTCCTATTTTATGTATAGATAAATTGGATAATATTAGTGACAGATTTGAACTTCAGAATTCCGAAGTTCAAATCTGTCGTATATTATTAATAAAAATTATCTGTATAACAAAATGACTAATTAGTCATTTTGTTATACAGATAATTTTTATTATACTAATTCATTGCCATTGTATATTTATATAATATAATATAAATATGTAGTGATTCAAATTCAAAAATCATTTATTTACGTAGGACATTTTAGCCGCTTATGAACGTAAAATTTTTTATGTTATAATTTTTCCCTACCGTCCAGAACCGTCCGTCGTAGTACAGTATACAGATTCAATTGATACCTATAGTTGAAAAGTATCAAATTTCATTGAAATGTGTTACAACAGCCATATATAATTGAAGAACAAAAATCTCTACAATTTTCTCTCATTATTATAAAAAAATTCGAGCTGTTATAGTTTAGAAAATATTGAGTTTAGAATATCAAGAACGAAGGTTAAAATTCAGTCATTTTGAATCTCACAGATAACTTTTTAAACATACGCCGATCGCATTTTGTTTCTAGTTGGTGTACTGGTCTATTTTTGAATCTCACAGATAACTTTTTAAACATACGCCGATCGCATTTTGTTTCTAGTTGGTGTACTGGTCTATTTTTGAATCTCACAGATAACTTTTTAAACATACGCCGATCGCATTTTGTTTCTAGTTGGTGTACTGGTCTATTTTTGAATCTCACAGATAACTTTTTAAACATACGCCGATCGCATTTTGTTTCTAGTTGGTGTACTGGTCTATTTTTGAATCTCACAGATAACTTTTTAAACATACGCCGATCGCATTTTGTTTCTAGTTGGTGTACTGGTCTATTTTTGAATCTCACAGATAACTTTTTAAACATACGCCGATCGCATTTTGTTTCTAGTTGGTGTACTGGTCTATTTTTGAATCTCACAGATAACTTTTTAAACATACGCCGATCGCATTTTGTTTCTAGTTGGTGTACCGCTCTATTTTACACTGCGTCATTACTATTAGCCGCAAAAAAGATTTATCGCTTCTTAGCGTTTATTAGCACAGATATTTATCAGAGATACTTAAAGATATTGCTAGGATAACCCTCTCCGATGGGAATGTGTGAAAAAATGCTTGAAAGCTCATAAATCAGGAGCATTTAGGTGCGTCGCAATCTTTCTAATAGTCCGCGGCGGCTCCACTGTACCGGGAAGATATACGCTATGATAAGAATATCTTTTCGTGCCTTTTGTCACAGAAAAAATAATATGAGAGTGATACTTTTAAATAAACGTGCAATACTGGTAGAGCTCGCTGTACTATGAGAAAGAAATATCCCTAAAGATGGCCTAACGGCAATAAAAACAAATAATTATTATAAATTAATAAATGAATTAAGGGGGTCTTCCTATGTGATGGGTTGAAAAAATCGTTTTTTTTTTTTTCATAAATTGCTCCCTTAACATGTCTAGAATACGGTAGTAAAACGATTTTAGAAAATTCGAAGTCGTTTTAAAGATACAGCACGTAAAAGAAAGAGCGGTTCGGAGCGGTGAGTTGGCAGTTAGAGACCGGGCCTATTGTGTACCGTCGGCTTTATACCTGGCCTCCCTTTTATTAATATATTTGTTTATACAAGTTTAGACACGTTTCTACAGACTTAAACAGAAATTTCTATTGTTATAATATTTTACCGAAGTTATTTTAGTCTTGGTTGAACTTCGAAGAGAGCAACAGCTACAAATTATTTTTTTTCATAATGAGTGGACGGAAAGGAAGTACGAGTGGAAATGTTCATCCTGGTCGTAGCAGCATCAATTTTGTCCAGAAGGCGAAGACAGTTGGTGTAAATGGCGTAAGGCTGAAGCTAATAATGAACTGGACCAATTTCATCACGATAAACCACCTCTAATTCCGCAAGTCCAAGAAGCTATCAAACCGGTTTTCGAAGATTTATCGAAAGACGAATTATTAATTCGTTGTTTAGGAGCAGAGACACAAAACAATAACGAATCTTTGAATTCTTTGATTTGGACTTTCGCTCCTAAACATCTTCATTCTGGTCCCAAAGTTGTTGAAATTGCTAGCTACTTAGCAGTTATTATCTTTAATGAAGGTTTTCAAGGTATTTTAAAAGTTATGTCGATTATGGGATGCCCTGTTGTTCGTGAAGCCCAAGCGTATGTTGAGAAACGGGATGAAAAGCGAATCTTACGCTCTGAGCGGCGCGTAAGTGATGTCGTTAAACAAGCCAGGATTGACTCAAGAGCTGAATAATCTGCTTTAAAAGAGTTTCACGAGGAAGAGGAAGGAATACTCTATGGACCAGGCATCGCCGATTGAGAGTAAGTTGATATTTTAATAGTTTTTAACGGACTTGAAACTTTAAACGCGTTTTTCTCAAAACTGTGTTTTTCAAACTTTCCTCCATTGTATCTCAGAAACGGCTGGACCGAATTACTTGAAATTTACAGGGCACACTCAATATATGTAAACGCATGGAATGAACTATTATCAATCGAAAATTTTCAAAACTTCGATTTTTTTATAGCAAAACACAAAAAAAAACGCCTAATTTGCAACTATTATTTCAAATGTCTATCAAAAATCCAATTTTTTTTATATTCATTTGATTATAGGTCATTCCGTGCTTTTAAGCCTACAAATTAAAACGCCGTTTTTTTTTTTTTTTCAGATAAGCCGATCAGCCGGAATCGTGGAGGAAGTGGGAGCTCTTTTTTTCGAGGCGGGGGTGTTCAGAGCGCTGTAACTCTAGTTTGACTGAATATTTTTAGCTGAAATTTTATATTTATACTGTCCAAATATGTGTTAATAAATGATAAAAAACTTGAAGCTCTAAATATTTACTGGTCGTAGAAAAAAAATCCTAAAATATCCCTAAAAAACAGGCCGTCACATAGGAAGACCCCCTTAACAAATAATGGCCATATGGTCAATTGATATGAGGTCGAAGTGTTATGGAGTGCTATTAAAAGAATAAAACTTATTAAGATTGCCATCAATGTACATCTATGAGGTCTGTCTATTCCAGACTTGTGGCGGCGTGGTGGGCCGGGTCATTGGGCTCCCTAAAATATGGTCGAGCGCAGTGGTGGCTGGCTCATCCGTCATACTCGTGAACGGGTGCTGCTTGTGTGGACTGGTCTGCTCTAATCACTATGACTTATTTTCTCTTATTAATTGTTTAACCAGTTGTTGTATATTGAATGTTTTTTCTATTTTATTATTTCATTGAATTAGTGCTAATCGGTGGTTTGTATTCACACACTTAAACTTAAATTGTCAGTAAGAATAAATTATTTAAAAGAGCAACACACAAGTTTCTTGCTTGTTCTTTTTGTGATGAAACAGCTTTCAGAATGAGCGGTAGATTAAAAAAAAAATGTTATGACTATTCAAAAGTGCTTCAATGTAAGTTTATTTGAATAAATGATTTTCTATTCTATTCTATTCTATTCTATTCTATTCTTAAAGTCTTTCCCTGAACTGTGCAAAAAATCAAATGATATCTAAAGCAAATATACAAGAAGACGTTCCAATATGTTAGCTTATCCCTTATTAAAGACATCATTGTCCAGGTCAAACTGCTATCCTATGGCAATTAAAATTTTAATAACTTGCCAGATAAACTTAAACAATTAAATAAAATCAATTTTAAAAAAGAGCTGTATAAGTGTAATAACTTGCCAGGTAAACTTAAACAATTAAATAAAATAAATTTTAAAAAAGAGCTGTATAAGTGTAACAACCTGCCAAATAATCTTAAACAATTAAATAAAATCAATTTTAAAAAAGAGCTGTATAAGTGGTTGGTAAACAAGTGCTTCTACAGTACTAATGAATATCTATTAGAAAAAAAGGGAGAAGTGATGTAGAGCCTCGCCTATGTATGTGTAGATTATATATTGGACTTAATTATTTTAACTTTTGTTATGAGGTATATAACTTTCTCATTGACATAGATAATGTAATAAATACTAAAGAAACGTATCCTAAATTTAGTAATGACATATTGTAATTTAAATAATGTAAATTAAATATTGTAATGGGTGAAAACTGTGATTGGTACAGTTTATGCTGTAAATAATATAAATGACGTAGTGGAGTAACTTGAAACAGTCATGCTCGCTATAAAGTTCAAACTCGTGGCGGCGTGGTGGGCCGGGTCGATGTGCTCCCTCTAATATGGTTGAGTGCAATGATGGCTGGCTCATCCGTCATACTCGTGAACGGGTGCTGCTTGTGGGGACTGGTCTGTTCAGGTTGCGAGCACTGATTAGATTTTTTTAATTTTTTAATTTTTTTTTTATATAGCATATGCTGGTGGTCACTCTATTCTCCCAAATTTGAATTTAAATGAAATAGTATTATTGTAAATATGTACAACATTAAAAAAAAAATACGAGCTGAGTTTCTTGTCAGTTCTTCTCATCTCGAAATCATTCCGAACTGACGGTAGATTTGACATATCATAAGAGTCTGTAATAGACCTACATGAATAAAGATATTTTGAATTTGAATTTGAATATGTTCTTGTCCATATAAATATTTATATATATATATATATATATATATATATATATATATATATATATATATATATATATATATATATATATATATAAATATCCCCTTGGGCACTTTGTGGCTCAGACGTGCCGTATAGGTAGTTTTTTGTTGATCCATTTTCACTTGTTGATCCGGAGGCCTTTTGTTGATCTAATGCCAGCTGACCATATATAAATGTTGATCCGTTTTGAGCCACAACTGTCACGACGGGTAATAATAATAATTAAGCGATTTATACACGATTTTATACAAATCCACCTTTTTGGCACACGACCACTTCTTGATCCAATTCAAACGGGCCAATCAGGGTGCAGCATTTGCCAAGGGCTTCCTCATTGGCACGTTTGGGCTACTACATTATGGCTACAGTAACTTAATAATGTCTAGCTAGTATTTCAAGAATAATAGTCTATCTAATCTAAATATTTATAGAAATCAGTCTGGAGTAACGTGACTCCAGATCAAAACTCAATACTTGTTATTTTTTGGACGGGAATTTTTCCTTTTGTAACAACGTACTGAGCGAATGAAGAGAAGACGCAACAGTGGATCTAGGGGGGAGCGTCATGGAGGTCTTGGGAGTCATGGGGGGTCATGACTCTCCCCCCGCTTAGCCCAGGACTTAGGTAGACCACTAATTGAACTAAAAAATAATGAAACAGCAAAATTTTTTGCACGATCGGAGTGTTGGTGCAGTAGTATTAATTATAATTAAACATTGTTACTTAAAATATAACAGTTAAAGTACTATAACACTAAAAGCAAAATAGGTATTTTCAAAATACTTTTACAGAATAAATTACCTTTTGAGTTTTTGTCCAAACCTCAGATATTTTATTTATTTTAGGTAGGTATATCAATCATTACATAGTATAGTATAAAACAAAGTCGCTGTCGCATCTAACAAGTACATAAATAAAGAAAGAAGACTTTTTGGCTCTGAATATATTTCAAAAGTCAATTACTTGTGTTAATCAATTTATATACTCGTTCTTATTTCATAGTACTTGTTTTGATCCGAATGTATACAGATACCGTAACGGTCTATTAATTATGAATTTATTATACCTAACCTAGATATTTTATTTTGACGAGACTCCGTGTAGTAGTAGTATCCGATAAGGGTATGCGAACCCTAAGTATTATTTCAAAATGACCAGTAATTTCGAAGAAATAAGCCTTTGAATTTCAAATCAACTTACCAAACGGACGCTCAAGGTTCGATTCCCGCCACCGATTTTTTTTTTGTTATTTTTTTTTGTTTTGTCTTTATTTTATATTTTAAATTAACTATTTTAATAATGAAAGGAATTTAATCGAACAAAACGCTGTTAAGTATTAAATTAATTTTAATTTACATTACCTATTATACTTTCTAAATTGTAAAGCAGCTAACAATTATAGTAAGATCTTATAAATAATTAACACAACAAGTAAAACATTTTAAATGTATTTTCTTTATTATCACAAAATATTTTTTATGCATAATATAATAGTTAATATCACTTAAAATTAATTTAATACTTAACGACGTTTTTATCGATTAAATTCATTTAATTATTAAAATAGTTAATTTTAAATATTACTTTAAAAAAAAAAACAAAAAAAAGCCAATGGTAGGAATCGAACCCGGGATGGCTGTGTGGTAAGTTGGTACACAGGTACATTCCTAACTAGTAAAATTAATTTAATGCTTAACTACGTTTTTATTATAAATTAATAGTCGTATAAATTAAATTGATTATTAAAATATTAAATTAAAAAAAAAAACAAAAAAAATAAATAATAAAAGTAAACGGACGGAAAGAAATTCGAACTCGGAGTGTCTGTGTGGTAATGTGGTATTGGTACACAGGTACACTACTAACTAGGCCATATTGGTGTTGCTTGTTATGGTGAAAAAACTAGTATATATATAAGTTACACGTACAATTTCAAAGACTTATTTCTTCAAAACTACTGGCCATTCTGAAATAAAACTTTAGGGTTTGCATATGTAATGTTTGCATATAAAATAGGATTAAAGGTTACCAGTGTATTTACACTTTTACTGAACAAACAGAGTTGTTTAATACTGAAAATATTGTGTGGAAGGCATCAATTACTTTCAGTGCATTTATAGCTTTGCTCTTATCCTAATTATTATTATTAAGTTTTAAAGTGGTTGAATTTTACGTAGAGTGTTTTTATACGTTATTTCTAATTTACCATTTATTTTAAGTTTTTTAAACTCTATTCATCGAGACCTATCTAATGAGTCCAAACACGATATTACTGCTGTAAGTTTTCGAAGAGTATGTTCATCATCTGATAATACTGGTGCCAGCATGAAGTCAAGATTAACAGATAACTAATTACTTTTATTTCGTCAAAATTTTTAGATTACGTATAATAAATTCATAATATCGCTACCTATTCAAATCAAAACAAGTATTAGGTACTTCATGTACTAGTATATAAATTCATCAACACACAAGTAAATGATTTTTAAATATATTCAGAGCCAAAAAATCTTTGTGCATTTAAAAAAAATTGCCGATACGGATTCACTATTGCAGGAAATTGTTGAACAAATATATATCGAGTATAGGTCTCTACTACTATCGACGAATACATTTGGCAACAACGCATGGTCTCGGTCGGAACGGCAACATCGCATATTAGAATACAAAGATAGTGGTAGAACGCGGAACGGCAACATGTTGCCGTTCCGCCACGCTACCGTTATAGTGGTAGAAAGAGAGAGATAGTGGAATCAGCAATATCTACGGATCGTGGCTGGATCAACTAAGTGAGCAAGTGTATATATATATATATATATATACATTTGTCTTTAATTCAAAGGAAATGTAAATAATGAACGCATCACATTTAAAACAGTAATAAGTACGTACGTAATATTATCACATGGTAACAGCACGTATTATGGCAAAAATAAACATCGGCTGATTCGAAAAGATTTATTATAGTAATAATAGTAATCTCAGGACAATTCACACAGCTTCATCTAGACCCAAGTTAAGCTAGCTGAAGATTATGTTATGGGTACTAGACAACTAATATAAATACAAAGATTTTTTTTCGTAAATACATACATATTATCTATACATAGAAAACACCCAGACCGTTACAAACAATCATACTCATGAATACAAATGTTTGCAGCGTGCGAGGAATCGAACCCTCGACCACCAAGCAGGAATCAAAGCGGTGTGCTAGATAAATCGCTAGACTACCGACAACTTAACTTACCGACAATTTAACTTCTTATATTTTAGAAAAATAAAGTGAAATTCCACACGGACGAAATCCCGTGTACAGCTAATCATCAATAAAAAAACACGTAGGTATCTCTAATATATTATACACTAGCTGTTCGCGCGACTTCGTCTACATGGTTTTTAACTTTATTTTTCTAAAATAAAAGTAGCCTAAGTTACTCCTTGTTACATCAGCTACCTGCCAAAAAAAGTCCAGTCAAAATCGGTCCAGCCATTTCAGAGATTAGCCGGAACAAACAGTCAGACAGACAAAAATTGTAAAATATGTTATTTTGGTGTATGTACCGTATTTATATTCATATGCAAGTAGTAAACAACGGTTATTTCAATATTACAAACAACAGGCTTCAACATTCTCAAGTACCACAAAAAAGATGTTTTTTCTATCAAATAAACCGTTTTTATTAAAAACAAGCTGTTCCCGCGACTTCGTCCGCGTGGAATTTAACTTTATTTTTCTAAAATAAAAGTAGCCTAAGTTACTCCTTATAAATCAGCTACCTGCCAAAAAAAGTACCGTCAAAATCGGTCCAGCCATTTCAGAGATTAGCCGGAACAAACAGACCGACAGACAGACAGACAAAAATTATAAAAATTGTTATTTTGGTATATGTACCTTATATATATTCATATGCATGTAGTAAAAAACGGTTATTTCAATATTACAAACAGACACTCCAATTTTATTTATATGTATAGATTATTATTTATTTATTTATTTATTCATCCAAAATAATACAAATTGTGTAGGATAACGTAATAGTAACATTACAGTAAAATTTTGTCAACAACATAATAGCAACTTAAACATTAAATCTCGGTATATCTATAGACTAGTTGGCCCCAGCGACTTCGTCCGCGTGAAATTTTATTTTATTTTTCTAAAATAATAGTAGCGTCAGTTACTCCTTATTACATCAGCTACTTGCCAAAAAAAGTCCCGTCAAAATCGGTCCAGCTATTTCAGAGATTAGCCGGAACAAACAGACAGACAGACAGACAAAACTTGTAAAATATACCGTATTTATATTCATATGCAAGTAGTAAAAAACGGTTATTTCAATATTACAAACAGACACTCCAATTTTATTTACATGTATAGATGTATAGATTAAAAAAAAAAGTAACAGTCACAAGGCTAGTCGTATGCCTAATATATATAATAATGTAATAAATTCATTTAAACAGAAATTGCGGGACCATTATTTAAATTTCTAACTTTTTTACTGTCCTTCTCCTTTTTTCACATCTTTCTGATATATCCCTATAGTTCTGTCTATATTTTCTGTTTTTCTTACTTTCAATTTGAGACTGTACTTATAATTTGATTATCGGATCATTATGTATTTATTTATATAGAATATTTATACATTTATGGGTTATATTTACATATATATTTATGTATGTATATTGTTATTTTTTTATAAAAATTTATATTTTTGCTTTGTATTTATATATCTTTTTTTGACATTTCTTATTTGCACTCATAGTTGCCTGGTAATTAACGCGGCAAGATATTACGTCCACCACATGTACAAATTTTTTTGTGCATTAAAGTTAAATAAATAAATAAAAATACACTACTGTTTAATGAAAATGCGTATTGTCTAGTCCTTTGAGATGTATCAATATAAGGTCAACAAAAAAGTCCGTGATGGTATATGTCTATCTCTTAAGGATAACCAACAATAACCATTTTTTATCTTTTACATTTTACGGGAATTTTTTTTATCGTATGTTTCCCTTAAAATCATGTAAACTATGTTATTACGTCATAATCTAAAGAAATAATAATATTTTATAGTGAAATATCCACTATAAAATACTAAAAAATAGCAATGTAATTCGTTACGCGCGAATCAGCTGTTATAAGGTCAAAGGTCGGTGCACCCCGCGTATTTGATAAATAGTGCTTCTCTGGATGTCTTTAAGAGAAAATGGCAGTATGTACGTGTATATGTCACAACGTATGTATACAATATGTACGTGTGTATACAAGTCCTTAAGTGTTAAGTTTTTCAAATGTACAATAAAGAATAAATATTTTTAAGTACAGTACTTACGTACATTAATATAATACCTACTTTTTACTTGTATCTATTGTTATTAAAATTAAATTATAAGTTCTTAACTTGACCACGACTATGTGACCCTCTCTTGGCGCCAAAACGAGTGAAAAAATGAACAGCATACGACGACGACGCAGTACCTATAGAGTGGAGCAACTGCTTATTCAGTTTTATTCAACTATTTAGTCCCTCCACCGTTACAATGAATGGAGGCGGATATTACAATGTATGTAGCATTGCGAATATAAAATATCTAGATTAGGTATAATAAATTCATAATTGATAGGCCGTTACGGTATCAGAGCCAAAAAGTCTTCTTTCTTTGTTTATGTACTGTTAGATGCGACAGCGACTTTGTTTTATACTACACTATGTAATGATTGATATACCTAAAATAAATAAAATATCTGAGGTTTGGACAAAAATTCAAAAGGTACTTTATTTTGAAAAAGTATTTTGAAAATACCTATTTTGCATTTAGTATTTGAAATACAAAACACAAAACTATTTTTGTTATTAGAGTGACATTTCTATGAATTCACTGTCGATAGCGAGCGGTGCGATGGAAAAAGATAACCGTTTATAAAAATATAATAAATAGCCCTGGACAATTAACACAGACTGATACTGAACTGATATAAATAGATATTTTTATTTTGTAAATACATATAAAACACCCAGACCGATGAAAACAATCGATGACCGATGAGTACAAATGTTTGCACCGTGCGAGAAATCGAACCCGCGACCATCGGATGTAAAGCGGTGTGACCACCGAGGCAGTCGAAATATATAAATAATCTTA
This sequence comes from Achroia grisella, assembly GCF_030625045.1. Lineage (NCBI taxonomy): Eukaryota > Metazoa > Arthropoda > Insecta > Lepidoptera > Pyralidae > Achroia > Achroia grisella. Next base: position 95,369 of record NW_026712776.1, read on the forward strand.
TTAATTTAATTTATTCTAATTTGTTTGTGTGCGCGGGGTGCGGTGTACGGTGCTCCCCCCTGCCTCCACCGTTGCTGGAGCTTGCATGTATGGAGCATTGCGAATATAAAATATCTAGATTAGTAAATTCATAATTGATAGACCGTTACGGTATCTATATCTAAAATAAGTATCGCAGTAAGGACCAGTATATAAAGTGATCAACACAATTAATTGATTTTTGAAATATATATACAGAGCCAAAAAGTCTTTGTGTATTCAAAAAATATCTAATTTGTTTGTGTGCGCGGGGTGCGGTGTACGGTGCAGGGGGGACCCTGCCTCCACCGTTGCTGGAGCTTGCATGTATGGAGCATTGCGAATATAAAATATCTAGATTAGTAAATTAATAAATTCATAATTGATAGACCGTTACGGTATCTATATATATTCGGATGAAAATAAGTATCGCAGTAAGGACGAGTATATAAAGTGATCAACATAATTAATTGATTTTTGAAATATATTCAGAGCCAAAAAGTCTTTGTGTATACCAAAAATTTAGCCGTTCGGAGCCAGTCATGCACGAATTATTAGTAAAAAATGTGTCGAGTATATCGTACTATCGACGAATATATATGGCCACATCGCAAAATAGAATGCGACGTTGCCATACCGCCTGAGATATACGCGATAGGAGTCAAGTTATTCAGTGCAAAAGGTGGAATCAACAAGTGTTTGGGTTGTGGCGTGATCAACAAAGTGCCCAAAGAGGTGTTTATATATATATATATATGATAGCGCAAACTCAATACAATGACTATTTTCATTGTTAATTGATTAATTTAATTATATTCGACCTGTATTGATCAAATCACTGTTATTTAATATTTAACATAATGAAGTATTAAAGTTAAGGATTGTTATAAATATTGTAAATAGCGCCATCTAGTACTTATAGACCGAACTAAGTTGTTTGTCATAAGATAATCGTTACGCCTGCTTCTCTCCCTACTACACTGAATTCGGTCTATAAATACGGAGGTCGGTAATTGAATAACTCTCTTTCTGTGTGTAACCGTTGCACCGAATACATCTCTGGAATTTGATAAAAGTGTTTATTATTTAATTATCGTAACGATGAGTTGTCTGGTATCAATCCCCGCTCTAACATCAGAAGAGAGGGATGATCATCACGCCCAAGAAACTAATAACAATCTAATAAACCATCGTGTCATTCACTGACATTGAGAATAACAAATCATTTATTTAAATAAACCTACATTGAAGCACTATCTACCGCCCATTCGGAAATTTGTCTTATGAAAAATGAGCAAAAAACTTGCGTGTTACTCTTTTGAATAATTTAGTTGTAATTTTACGTTTTTAAGCTGGACGATAAGAATACAAACTACCACCAGCACCAATTCAATAGACTCACAATAAGAAATACACAACTGGTTGAGTAACTAAGTAAAGGTAAATCGGTCGTAGTGGTTAGAGCAGACTAATGTCTACTCAACCATAATTTAGAGAGCCCAATGATTCGTCTCACCATTCCGCCACGTGTCTCGACATGTTAGTGAGCATGACTATGACGCTCAACCACGTCATAACTATTTAGAATTATTATGTGATAGTTATTCATAACATTAAGGATAAGAACATCTTCTTTAAAGTATTGACCGCGTCACTGCCAAAATAATTAGCAACAACGAATTTAATATTCTACAAAAACAAATAGAACTATACAAACGGAAACTTAATGAAGTATATTTATCGGATTTCAATCCTGATAATCGTAGGCTTACAATAGTAAAATGGTGCCAGCAAGTAGATTCATTGATTGAATTGTGAGGTCGTTCTACAACCGAGTATAACTACTATGATGATAATAATTTAATTACTTTAGATCAAAAAAAAAGGGGTATTAATAATTAAATTTTATAAAATACAGCTTTCAATTTTGAATTACTAAATAAAATATAAAATTAATTATACAAAGTCCAAAATAACGGGCTACTCCCTTTTATAGCTATAATAACAATAAAAGGTTCTTCATTCTTCTACCATTGAAAAAATAAAATACAACCAAAAAAATATTTCAGTCAGAATAACCGAACAAGCTTCAAAAAAATAAAAACAGATTTGACATTAGATATGGCAATGGTACCCCCTACAAACTTAACGATTTCGTTTTTCGTAAGGATACCCAACGATTACAAAAAAAAAAAAATAATAATAATAAAAGACAAATATAAAGAAATTTAAACAATATTAGAAACCTGTTCACAACTCGTCTGGTCGGCTCGCGTGCTGCTCGTATAATGCCTTTTTTTAATCAGTCTGTGACGAAAGTGGCGGCGCCACTGTCAGTATAAACTTTACGCTCTGCTTAATAAATTACATTAACGTAATAAAATATTACAAAAATGTTTTTATGTTAAAAAATAAGTATCTAATATTATGTGCCAGTATTAGTGATAGTTTCTACAGTTTGTGATAAATACGTTTTGTAAAAAATCCAAGGACTGATACTGTTTTGTGTTAAAATCGTATGTGTAATCAAGTTAAATTGAAATCACAACCGTACAATAGTTAAAACAAACAAAATAAATACTAGGCCATTATAATACATAATCTTCACTAACAGGCAAGACATTACGAACATTTAATTACAATAATCTCTTTAATGTGGGTGTGTGGATAATTGTTATCAATTCAAATATCCACTATTGTAAGGTACTGACATAAACCGTTATAGCACTTGAAATGAATTCGTAAATTAGAACAAAATATTGTAGTAGATCTGGTTCAATGGCAACGAGTCTGAATTTAAATATAAATTCGCAGGATCTAATCCTAACAACTTATCTCACTTTTTGTGAAGCCAAAACAATTTATCAACAATATTGTGTGCATTGTTATTATTCTGTATAGTATTTGGGCTGCTTATTACAATATTATTAACATATTACGAAGCTAGATTCAGTGTAGTCTTACCTTCAAAGTTTAAAGAGCAAAACTGTAGACTAACTAAATTGACAACATTTTAAATAATTACCAAATGAAATTGCTCCACATGACTACAGTCCCAGCCTACAAGAAAGATATGAAGGGAAAATTAAAATATATACCGTCTTATGAAAAAAAAAAATAAATAAAAAAAATAAACCTGGTTTAGCACTAGTAATAAACCATTGACCAAAGTATTAAAGAAGTTTATCTCTAAACTGTGATTCGCCTATGGTCTAAAGTTAGACCTGCGATGCCCCTAGTTTAACTGTAGTACTGAGAAGTTCTCTGTTAGATCTGGATTCGTAATAATGTTACGTTTATTCCAAGTATTAACTTCAGGGATGGTTTAAACCAGGATTATTTAGACACGTTTCGTCAGAGTTTTAACAGATTTTTTGTAATAAGACCGATAATGTCATTAAGAGGAATACTACTCTTAAAGCATAATTAGCGGAAATGTCTGGTTATTATGAAAGAATTTGTTTAGAAAGGGATCGCTTACAAGAAATCTTCCACGCATATGACCAATGCTCATATGAGGCTACATTGGAACGAATATCTTTCCTAGAAAATAAATTGAGTGAAGCTCAAGCTCAAATTTCTTTTCTCATATCGTAGAAACAAGTTCTTTTTCAGAAAAATACATGCCATTTATATAGTGAACTGATTACTTGCAACAACATCGCGGGATCTGAAAAAGCTAAGGCGATAGATTTAACCGCCACATCTACCTGTTAATTCGATCAAGCGAAATTTTATGGGTAGTAATCAAACAAATAAATATGTCAAGTTAAACAAATAAATAAAAAAAAAAAAAAACGCAAATTTATTCAAGACACATGAAGTAAAATTAAAATCTATATCGCTCAAAATGAAATAAAAGAGTATTTATTAGCTATAGAACATTTAGTTGGGTTAAGCCCTAAATAACTTATATCGTATAATCATTACACATCTGCAAGTTGTAACAGTGTTAATGGGACTAGAGAGTCACAGTCTATGACATTTCACTCTGTACAGGATACTTTAGCTGAGACTCAACCAATAGAAAATGTAATTGACAACTGTCAACTAACTAGTTCTTTTAAAACGTATATCATCTCAGATAGTTTGCGTATACATATGGGTAAAATATTACCAAAACCCAGAAAGTATTTAAAGTAAATGAAATGAAAGTACTGCTTCCCGGGTTTTTTATCTTTGGCACATAACTAACAAAATAATAAATGAAAAGAATTTTGACAGTAATAGTACTATTATACTTTGTTTTGGCAATTCGTGGAATGTAAATAAACAGGATTATAGATTGTATACACGCACTCGCAAATATTATTGAGCAGGGTGTAGGTAGACTAATAATATCATCTTTGCTAATATTAATGCATTGCATCAGTAAAATGATAAAATATTGAAACTTAATTTGTGATGGCACAATTTGTCAGTGCATAGTGAAAAACTGTTATTTTTTTTTATACAAATAAAATAGTTAATAATTGTTATGACAGGAGGTACAATACGCCTTTATTGTAAACAAAAGTTGGCCTATACTAAATTACTAGTATATAATTTATTTAACGATAAATTAAATGTAGTTTAACGAAGTACTGCAATAAAACGGCAATAAACATAGAATGTACTAAATAGTATACCAATAAATGAATGTATTGTATAAACTGTTTATTTTGGATAGATATAACTTTCTTCTAAAGATTGTATAGATAGAAATTATTTAATTTCTATTGACTAGAGTAGTACCTGTAAGGGCCTACTTATAAAAATAAATATTTCAATTTGTGTCACCGTTCATAGGCCGCCATCTTATGACAATACTTATCAACTACCCTCGAAGAAACAAAAGTGACAACATCAAAAACAATAAGAGTAGTGACACATGAACACATGAAGTCGATCCTGAGTTCAAAACTTCACAGATCCATGATAACCGTGATAGCTGTACTGAAGAAAATTAGCAATGAATAATGAAGCCACTTGTCTGTACGGGTGTAAACACTTAGTCTGACAACTGGGCACAACTTTTTGCTATTATTATTACAAAAATATGAAAGCCACTTGTCTGTACGGGAGTAAAAACTCAGTCTGACAACTGGGCTCAACTTTTTGCAATTATTATTACAAAGATATGAAAGCCACTTATCTGTACGGGTGTAAACACTCAGTCTGACAACTGGGCTCAATTTTTTGCTATTATCATTACAATTATAACGCAAGCCACTTGTCTGGACGAGTGTAAACAACTGTCTGACAACTGGGCCAACATTTCTATTAAGTTTTTCTTTAATAATAGAATTATAACATTATTTCTGTTACAGATTAGGATATTCGCATGCTCAGAGCACGAGCAGCTCATCAGGATAGCCGTGATAGCGCAAACTCAATACAATGACTATTTTCATTGTTAATTGATTAATTTAATTATATTCGACCTGTATTGATCAAATCACTGTTATTTAATATTTAACATAATGAAGTATTAAAGTTAAGGATTGTTATAAATATTGTAAATAGCGCCATCTAGTACTTATAGACCGAACTAAGTTGTTTGTCATAAGATAATCGTTACGCCTGCTTCTCTCCCTACTACACTGAATTCGGTCTATAAATACGGAGGTCGGTAATTGAATAACTCTCTTTCTGTGTGTAACCGTTGCACCGAATACATCTCTGGAATTTGATAAAAGTGTTTATTATTTAATTATCGTAACGATGAGTTGTCTGGTATCAATCCCCGCTCTAACATATATATATATGTAATATAATTCAATTTAATAATTTCATGCAAATTTTACTGTCAGTATTGAGTAATATTTTGGGAATATATTAAGAACATGTAAATTTTAATTATTTTATGTATGTATATTATATACAACAGATAAATGGCACATGTTGTCTGTTGTATGTCAGAAATGACTAATGTGTTGAACTAATATATATTAATTATGTTAAACCATCAGTGTAAAACCACATTTAAAAAATAAATAAATTTCATTCCATTTCATTTCGTATACCAGCAAATTCTCTACAATTATCAAAAAGATCTTGTCCCATCTACAACAGTATATGAACTAATATACGATTTAACAAAAATATGGTTATATGGTCAATTTATATGTGGTCGAAGTGGTAGCGAGAGGTCCACCAACGAAATTTAATTTTAAAGATCTCTATAATCTGCTTAAGAAGATTTTTATTTTAAATCTTTTATGATCTTAGTCTATCTAGAACTGCAGTGGGTTCTATACTGAAGAAGACTGTATCTAAAGCTGCACTAGCAGGCTTCTGCTAGATTTGTCTGGACAAGGAGAGATTACGAGAGGTGAAGGTGAGTGTTGATGTACATCGACAAGAACTCGTCTCTTGGACTTACACCCGGGTCATAAGTCCCGGGTACAGTTCGGAGTGAATTTGGCAAATTCACCAGGATTTTATTTCTATGGTTTCGAGGGAGAACCGCGTGCTGGTCAACCTGATATGGTATATTGTCAGCAAATATCATGTACCATGTGTGAAGAAATACATACATTCATATTACACATAGAAAATACCCAGATCGATACAAACACTCATACTCATGAATTTGTTTGTGCCGTCCGAGGAATCGAACCCGCGACCATCGGTCGAAAACCGGTGTGCTAGACCGCTAGACCACCGAGGTCGTCAATAATTATTTATTTATAAATAAAATTAATAAACAATAGCTTCATTAGTCCACATTACTACTAATTCCCTTTCATCCTATATGAAACTGTTAGTTAATTAGATTCCAGGTCTAACAGTTAAAAGGTAACAAACAGACAAACTTTCTAACATATAATATAGCATGTATTAGAGCTCGTGTTAATTGTATCACCATAGGGGTGGAATTTATCAAAATCTTTTCTTAGGGGATGCCTATGCCATAGTAGTTTTATGCATCCAAAGTCTCAGCCCGATCGGTTTAAAATTGACAAAGTTTCATACAATCTTTCATCCCTTATTTTATCCGCTTGGGAGTAGAATTAATCAAAACCCTTTCTTAGCGGATGCCTATGTCATAACATCTACCTGCAAGTCAAATTTCAGCTCAATCCGTCCAGTGGTTTGGGCCGTGCGTTGATAGATCACTATGTCAGTCAGTCACCTCTGAGTTATATGTATTTAGATACAATTTTCATACAATCAAATATCTTCCATAGTCAACACATAAATACACCTAAATCCAATAAAAAAGAGTTCAAATTAGAATAAAAACTACGGAGAATATTTATAGTCCTGTCCCTACCAGTTACCTTGAATTATAGCTCTACAAATAACAAAATTAAAAGAAAAAAACACACACTAACGTTACAATGAAGCGCATCGACCGTGAAGGAATGTGACTTCTATATAAAACACGTTGTTTCGTCTGAAAGGTACCGTGTATCTAACTTTATTTATTATCATAATGTGTGCCAATTTTTAAATACCACTATTTCACTAACAAATTTGAGCGACAACGCTATATATTTCTACTAGCTTTTGCCAGTGGCTTCGCTCGAATTTATCAAAATCCTTTCTTAGAGGATGCTTACGTCATAGTAGATTTATGCATGCAAAGTCTCAGCCCGATTGGTTTAAAATTGACAAAGTTTCATACAAACTTTCATCCCCTATTTTATCCTCTTGGGGGTAGAATTAATCAAAATCCTTTCTTAGCGTATGCCTACGTCATGACATCTATCTGCATGCCAAATTCCAGCCCGATCCGTCCAGTAGTTTGGGCTGTGCGTTGATAGATCACTATGTCAGTCAGTCGCCTTTGAGTTATATATATTTAGATAGTTATACTAAAGTAATATATATATTAGATTAGGCACTTTTGAATAGTCATAACAATTTTAAACTACCGCTCATTCAGAATGCTGTCCCATCACAAGAAGAATGAGCAAGAAACTTGCGTGTTGCTGTTTTAAACAACACACAAGTTTCTTGCTCGTTCTTCTTGTGATGAGACAGCTTTCCGAATGAGCGGTAGATTAAAAAAATGTGATGACTATTCAAAAGTGCTTCAATGTATGTTTATTTGAATAAATGATTTTCTATTCTATTCTATTCTTTTATTAAATAACCTATATCTATGTATTTGCATCAGTCGTCTAGTACCCATAACACAAGCTTTAGCTAACTTAACTTGGGTCTAGATGGCGCTGTGTGAATTGTACTGAGATTATTATTATTATTTGATTTGACAACAAAAAAATACATATCTATTGATACCATTTGTATCTAATAATACTAGTTGCAAAAAACCAGGAAAAAGGGTAAAATAAAAATTTAAAAATAAACGTATGTCGACTCTACGCATTTCGAAAATTAACTGACATTATATATCTAAACGGGGATTTTGTATAATCTATCTAGTAATCAAAACATCATCAGTTTGTGTCTGCGCGAGGTACTGGCCATGTAAGTGTCCAGTTAAAAGAATTGCTCGTCAAATCCAAGGTCCAATGTTCATATCTGTTCGAAATATATGTATTTCGAAATCACACGATATATTTATAATAATAATAATTATATGGAATATAAAAAAATGTACTTACTAAACTATTGCGTTTGAAACATGACAATAAAGTATAAAGATGCACCTGTTAATTACTAGCTACATGTATGTATGTATGTATATAAGACTATATATATATAGACATATAAATAAAATTGGAGTGTCTGTTTGTAATATTGAAATAATCGTTTTTTACTATATGCATATGAATATAAATACGGTATATACACCAAAATAACATTTTTTACAATTTTTATCTGTCGGCCTGCTTGTTCCGACTAATCTCTGAAATGGCTGGACCGATTTTGACGGGACTTTTATTGGCAGGTAGCTGATGTAATAAGGAGCAACTTAGGCTATTTTTATTTTATAAAAAAAATCTTTTATTTTAGATAAATAAAGTTAAATTCCACGCTTACGAAGTCGCGGGTGCAGTTCAAAAATCCTTAGCGTACTTTTAAAGATTTAAGCATACATAGGGACAGAGAGCGACAGCGACTTTGTTTTATACTATATAACTAGCTACTCGCCCCGGCTTCGCACGGGTGTACATATTATATACGTATTATATATATAAACCTTCGTCTTGAATCAGTCTATCTTTTATAAAAAACCACCTCAAAATCCGTTGCGTACTTTTAAAGAGTTAAGCATATATAGGCGGATAGACAGTGACACGGAAGGTAGGTGTAAAATTTTATTATCATACATACAAAAATTTATAAAATTACTCGTAGAAACATTATCTACCGATTTGAGAATAGCCCCCGAACTAAATCGTCCACAAACAAATGATATGTCGTCGTTAGTTTTCGCGACTAAACACATTATTCTAGCGGTCTAGCACACCGCTTTACGACCGATGGTCGCGGGTTCGATTCCTCGCACGGCACAAACATTTGTATTCATGAGTATGATTGTTTGTATCGGTCTGGGTATTTTCTATGTATAATATGTATGTATTTACGAAAAAAAAATTATCTATGTATTTGTATCAGTTGTCTAGGACCCATAACACAAGCTTTAGTTAGCTTAACTTGGGTCTAGATGGCGCTGTGTGAATTGTCCTGAGATTATTATTATTATTATTATTTATAGCGATCGACTACGCTCTATCGCACATGGAAAAACGGCGCCAGGTGATGTCAGCCGTCATACTCGTGAACGCTACTTGTAGGGACTGGACTCTTCTCACTACGACTGACTTCATCTTATTGTATATTTATATATGACCCAAATAACTTAGTACTGGTAGTTTGTATTCACACGTTTCGACTTGTAAATGTAAACTTACAAGGATTATTTAAAAGAGCAACACACAAGTATCTCGCTCATTCTTCTTGTGATGAGACAGCTTTCCGAATGAGCGGTAGATTAAAAAAAAATTTATGACTATTCAAAAGTGCTTAAATTAAGTTTATTTCAATAAATTATTTTCTAGTCTATTCACATACACACACACACCAACCTACTTATATTGTAAAATATCCTAACAAACTCACTTTTAGTACACCTCAATAGAGAAGAGGACACTGACTCCTGAAACACAGGTATTTTCTATACCTACCTCAGAAGGCAAGGACTTCATAAATTATTTGTAAAAATATGAGAAAGAAATAAACAACATTGTAAATTAAATAATTATTATTGTAAAAATATATGAACGAAATAAATAAAATTGTAAATTAAATAATTATTATTGTTAAAATAAGTGAACGAAATAAATAAAATTGTAAATTAAATAATTATTATTGTAAAAATATGTGATCGAAATAAATAAAATTGTAAATTCAAGAATTATTATTGTAAAAATATGTGATCGAAATAAATAAAATTGTAAATTAAATAATTATTATTGTAAAAATATGTGAACGAAATAAATAAAATTGTAAATTAAATAATTATTATTCAGCCAGAATTTGAATTTTCAAATTAAGAACTCGATGTTCGATATTTGAAAATACATATTAAGGTTAAGGCATATTAAAATAGAATATTCTAGATGCTCGGTTGACTCGCACTAAACGAATGAACCGGAAATTACGCGTCAAAAGAAATACTGTTAACAGATTTCGGTATCGTAAAAACACATTTTTCCTCGCAGATTACAAAGAAACTTCTGTACACTATTTTACTTATATATATGTATTATAAACGCGTTAGTTTGTGAGTATGGATGGATAGATGTTTATTACTCTTTCATGCAAAAATTACTGAGCTATTTTTGATGAAACTTTGCAGTAATATAGCTTCTACATCAGAATAACATATAGGCTATAAATTAAAGGGATATTGTGTAACTTGGGCGAAATATAATGTTAAATATCAAATAAGTAATATATAATATTATATTTAAACGGATTTTTATGAAACTTTACAGTTAGTTTTCACATATAACACATAGTCTATAAATTTCACGCGGATAAAATCGCGGGCACAGCTAGTATAATTATAATTTTCTTCAACTGTCATACATAGTATAAAATAAACTCGCAGTCGCTGTCTGTACCTATGTATGCTTAAATCTTTAAAACTATGGAACTGATTTTGCCGCTGCTTTGTTTTAATAGATAGAGTGATTCTACAGGACGGTTTATTTATATTACTAGCTGTCCCGGCAAACGTTCTTTTGCCTTAAAATAAAAAAAAAAATTAGGGGTGGACTACCCCTAACATTTAGGGGGATGAAAAATAGATGTTGGCCGATTCTCAGACCTACTCAATACGCTCACAAAATTTCATGAGAATCGGTCAAGCCGTTTCGGAGGAGTATGAGAACGAAAACTGTGACACGAGAATTTTATATATAAGATGTACACCCGAGCGAAGCTGGGGCGAGTACCTAGTACATAGTATAAAATAAACTTGCTGTCGCTGTCTGTCCCTATGTATGCTTAAATCTTTAAAACTATGCAACGGATTTAGCCGCTGCTTTGTTTTAATAGATAGAGTGACTCAAGAGGAAGGTTTATATATTGTTACGGAAGGAAGAAAGGACTGTATAAGGACTGGTAAAAAATGAGACACGTTCTTAGGTGAGGTAAAATAGCTGTAATCAGCTCGCTAGCAAAAACATAAAGACAATATGGCATAAGAAAACAAACGGTATATAAAAACAGAACGTTAAAATATAAAATTCAAATATATATAAAAACATAAAAACTATCAAAAAGGTTGCCATCGGCAACATATATAATAATACATGTACATCAGTGCGAAGCCGGGGTGAGTAGCTAGTATATTATAAATGTAATTACCACTGCAAACCGTTCGAGAGAATTGACAAAGAAATCATAAAGGCCCATAAGATTCGAGATGGTAGGTAATGTTAGCCGCGGTGTCGATGTCAGGATGCGCACATCCGGCGGACGCCGTGTGAACGAGCCTTTATATCAGCTGATTACCGATTACCGAGCCCGTCTGTGCCCGCTTTGATTGAGGTGGACCCGCGGCTGGACCTAAATGTAGCTGATTCTTGGGATTTTATGACTCAATAGAATAGAAAATCATTTATTCAAATAAACTTAATTTGAGCACTTTTGAATAGTGAACATTTTTTTAAATCTACCGCTTATTCGGAAAGCTGTCTCATCACAAGAAGAATAAGCAAGAAACTTGTGTGTTGATCTTTTAAACAATCCTTGTAAGTTCATTTTACAAGTCGAAACGTGTGAATACAAACTACCAACCAGCACTAATTTATTTAGGCTCAAATATAAGGACACAATAAGATTAAATCAGTCTAGTGATAAGAGCAGACCAGTCCCTACAAGCAGCACTCGTTCACGAGTATGACGGATGAGCCAGCCATCACTGCGCTCGACCATATTTTAGGGAGCCCAATGACCCGGCCCACCACGCCGCCACATGTCTGGACATTTTAGTGAGCATGACTACTCATTCCACCCGACCACGTCACAGAATGTCTGAAAGGTAATGGATTAACGAATTAATGCCGGAAAAAGAAAAATTTCATATTTCAAGTCTATTTTTATAGATGATTAGCTGTTCCCGCGACTTCGTACGCGTGGAATTTAACCATAAATTCTACTAAAATAAAAGAATTTTTCTAAAAAAAAAGTAGCCTAACCGATTTTGACGGGACTTTTTTGGCAGGTAGCTGATGTAAAAGGGGGTAACCCTTATACATCAGTTACCTGACAAAAAAGTCCCGTCAAAATCGGTTCAGCCATTTCAGAGATTAGCCGGAACAAACAGACCGACAGACAGACAAAAATTATAAAAAATGTTATTTTGATATATGTTCATATACATGAAGTAAAAAACGGTTATTTCAATATTACAAACAGACACTCCAATTTTATTTATATATATAGATATATAGATAATGGAATGATGCACCTGCCTGCGCTAACGGTTTACGCTGGCGGGGCACCAGTGGAGGATAACTATAGATATATATGTATATATATAAGCAAGCAAGGACAGACGATCTGGTCAAGATCGCTGGAGGGCATTGGATGCGAGCAGCGCAGGACCGATCGTCGTGGAGATCTTTGGGGGAGGCCTATGTCCAGCAGTGGACGTCTTCCAGGCTGCTATGATGATGATGATATATATATATATATGATGTTAGTGTTTTATATATATATATATATTGAAAATACACAAACCAATACAAACAATTATACTCATGAATACAAATGTTCGTACCATGGGTTTCTTCATTTGATAGATTTCGCGTAATTATTTTAAGATCTCTTACATTAGTATCTAGACACGCGGTAGCGTGTCAAGCCAAGTTTCAAGTAACTGGCGAGCAACACCGTGTATATATTTACACGAACCATTTGGAGCCACTTTTGACCCCCTCATAACTCAAAAATTCTTTCACATAAACCTGTCAAATTTGGTTCATATATTGAGACTTGCGAGATAAATATGTGTTCCAAATTTCATAAACATATCTCAAACGGTTATTTAGATATTAACGTCCAAATATCGTCATTTTTATCACTGATCAACTATAGATCAAAATTATAACCCACTTCCAGATGACCTAGGAAGTTCAAATTTGGCATGCAGATAGGTAATTAGGTGAATATAAAGGAATGAATATATATATATTCATATACGAAATATACTGTAGCCTTCGCAAGTTCTAAACATATTACTTGTCGGTTCCTATTTTATTATTAGTAGTAACTAGCAATAGAAAGTAATAATAGGTATATGAGAACTGGCCAAGTTAGACCTTAGGGTACAATATATTATCCTGTGTTATAAGAAGAAATGATATTTTATATTGTTTAAATACATTTCAGGACAGACCATTGAACTTGGCACCCATTTAGATCGCACCTCTTTTGTCGTAGCAGTCAACAATCAAGGCATATATCATAATATTAAACTCGGCTATCATTTCACATTTATGTTTTTGATGGGATTTATAATATCAGTTAATGCCTAGTTTTTCTATAATAAAAGACCTAGATCTTGACTAGATAATGCGTAAATTGAGGTCAATACGTTAATGACAGTTAGCTAAAAATATTCCGCGCTAACGGCTGTATGGGCTTAGACTCTTTGCCTTTCCGTTACGGATAAATAAAACAAAAAAAAAAAAAATCCGCGCTAATTTACTGGTCCCACGATAGCGCTGTAACATGCAAGATTTGTTCCACAAAGTAATAATTTCTTTTATTTCTTATAACAGGGGACAAACGAGCATGCGGCTCACCTGATGGTAAATGATTACCGCTGCCCATGAGCACCCGCAACACCAGGGGAATTGCAAGTACGTTGTCGGCCTTTTAAAAAGGAATAAGCTCTTTTCTTGAAGGTTTCAATATCGTATCGGTTCGGAAATACCATTGCTGGAAGGTGATTCCACAATGTGGTTGTGAGTGGCAAAATGTTTCTAGAAAACCGCACTGTGGAGGACCGCCATTCATCCGGATGATCAGGATGGTATTTTAGTTTCTTGCGGGTGGTACGGTAGTGAAATATTATAATTATAGTAATAATATCCCTATATAATTAATACAGCGCCATCTAGACAGTTCAGCACAACTTATGTCATAGGTACTGGATAACTGGTAGAAATAATTAAATACGTTTTTTGTACATACATACAGATACATATATACCTAGATGCAAACAATCATACTCATGAATTTGTATTCAAGTTTGCAACGTGCGAGGTATTGAACCCCCGACCAATGGAAGTAAGGCGTGTGTTAAACCGCTAAACCACTGAGACCGTAATTTTAATTTTATACTTTAATGATTATAATCCTAGATGAGATAATTAAAATCTTTATAAGTGTTGACGTCATGCTGAAGTCATAAACATACTCATAGTCACAATCCAATAAAACAACTCTGACAATCTATCTTCTATATAAACTAGCTATTCGCTCCGGTTTCGCACGGGTGTACATGTATTATATATATGTCTAAACATTCCTCTAGAATCACTTTGTCTATTAAAAAAAATCGCTACAAAATCTGTTGCGTAGTAGCGACAGCGACTTTGTTTTATACTATATAACGATGATAAAATTAAAGTGTCTGTTTGTAATATTGAAATAACCGTTTTTACTACATGCATATGAATATAATTACGGTATATATACCAAAATAACATTAATTTACAATTTTTGTCTGTCTGTCTGTCTGTTTGTTTCGGCTAATCTCTGAAATGGCTGCACCGATTTTGACGGGACTTCTTTTGGCAGGTAGCTGATGTAATAAGGAGTAACTTAGGCTACTTTTATTTTAGAAAAATATACTTAAATTCCACGCAGACGAAGTCACGGGTACAGGTAGTAATACATAAAAATTATCCACTAATAATATATGAACTCATTTAATTATTTAGAGTTATCAACTTCAACATTTCATTCATGAACTGAAACTCGCAGCGCGTGCAGTTTAGTAATTCTACTTGACGCTAGATGGCGTTAGTTGTACTTCACACTCGGTTTGCTGTATTTCTGAGTGATGTTATTAGATGTTTTTTTCTTATTAGAATAACATAAGAATACTTTTATAAGAATTTTGAATAATAATAGCCTATTTATAAAATACTTAAAGGATTTACTGTTTAAAAAACAATATTATAATGTAAGCGCATATTCAAATGAGATATTTTAGTTTCTATCACTACATATTGCATTTAAAGTAAAGCTTTAGTAGATTTTTTTTATGGATGATAATGGAATGGTGCACCCGCCTGTGCTAGCGGTTTACGCTGGGCACCAGTGGAGGATGATAAGATGAGAATGAGGTCGGGTCAGTTAGCACATCGTAACATATTGAGCAAGAATTTATCACGATGGTTTCTAGGGGGAACCGCGTGGAGGTCAACCTGACATGGTACATTGTTATAAGATCATCAGTTCACATTACTAACAATCCCCTTTCCCTCCAGATTTATCTATTAGTGGCATGAAGCTTGATCAAAATAAGCAGAACTTGTGTTATGGAAACTAAACAACAGATATTTATATATAGATATTATAAATGAACAGTTCATTTATATAACTTTTAGTTTTTATGTAATATTAATTAATGTAATATTATAAGAGATAAATGTATCATCATCATCATCATCATCGCAGCCCGGAAGACGTCCACTGCTGGACATAGGCCTCCTCCAAAGATCTCCACGACGATCGGTCCTGCGCTGCTCGCATCCAATGCCTTCCAGCGATCTTGACCAGATCGTCGGTTCACCTTGCTGGAGGCCTTCCCATGCTGCGTCTTCCGGTCCGTGGTCGCCACTCAAGGACTTTACTGCATAGATAAATGTATGAAAATTATGTTACAGTTTAAAACTATTATAATAATGTTATGTTTGCGTGCCCTAACAGGGTCTAGAACGGGGATTGTTAGTAATGTGGACTCATGACCCCATTACTAGCAACGTACCATGTCAGGATAACCTCCACGCGGTTTCCCCTGGAAACCAACATCCTGGTGAATTTATCACGGCGGCCTAACTGACCTGACCTCATGTTCATCTTGTCATCCTCCACTGGTGCCCCAGTAGTGTAAACCGTTAGCCCAGGATGGTGCACCATTCCATTATCAAATAAAAAAAAATCGTATCTATCTCCTGATATATAAATATTTACAATGATATATCATTACAGTATTTTTTTTTTGTAAAATATACGCTTATTTTAAGTTTTAAGTAATAAAGAACAGATGGTATTGTAGGTGTATACCTACCTATACCGTGCCAACCTGACCGCCACAGTTCCTTGGGAGTCCACATGTGATCCGCCACTCAATTACTAATTACTTTATTCCACGAACACCACATGTGTTGTACAAAGGTCGCTTTTTATTCGTTTTTTGTGCACATTTCGACTCTTAACGCAACATCCCGCATTCAATATTAAACCTTACAGCACTAGGAATAAAGTTCAAAACAAAATTGGATGTAAATATTTGTTTTACCTGCGAAGGTGTAGCCATATGTGGCCGACTACAGTTACTGTCAAAATAATGGCTGACACGTTCTGGCGGTTTCTTTTTGAATTTCGAACGAATTGTACTTTAAGAAAATATACTCTTATTACCTCACACATAAGGTTGAAGTTAGTAATACATTCTGTTTAGTAATAAATAATTATAAAGAGGTTATGTTCATTCAATTTGATACTTTACGAGAAGGTGTTACGGTTTATTATAGAATGACATTATTGTCTATTTATACAACTTAATAACAGGTTGCGCAGGTAATAGTTTTTTATCTTCATTTACGTAAAAGAAAGATGGCGGAGATTGGACATTTTAAAATTTATGAGTCGTGTCGTGGTATGGGCATTTAATGTGTAGGAATGAAGATAATATTTTAAGGAAGTTGTTTCATATGAATGTGGATGGTTATAAGGGTAGAGGAAGACCGAAAAAAAGATAGATGGACTGTGTGAAAGATATAGTAAGAAAGGTAGTAAATAACGAGATGACTGCGAGCAGGGATGAATGGAAGAGAAAAACATGTTATGCCGACCACAAATAAATGGAATAAGGAAGAATCAGATATAGATAGACATCGTGTCTAGTTCTACCTTTGAGGATGTTAATTTTAAGCAGTTATATTGTTTTAGTTTATAAAAGATTTTTTCTATGTACTGAGATCCTTGGGAGAGGCCTATGTCCAGCAATGGACTGCAGTTTTTTCGGACTACTCTAATGGCCGCAGCTGGCCTTTACAGCTTCACCGGACGATAGGGGGCGAGTGCAGATGGCACTCCAAACCAGCAGAAGGACTTATGGAGCGGCTGAAGGCCAACTCCCGTTTGACGGATACGACTTTAGTCTGAGGGCACCACTAGGGGTTCGAATCTCGGCTCAGGCCGTCGTAACATCGGTCCCCGTTTCAATTAGACGGGGGATCGATCAAAATATAACTATTCAAAAATGCTTGTAATGAGTTTATTTGAATAAAGATTATTTCTATTTCTATTACAAGTTCATTCGGGAAAGATTTTTTCATAATTTAAAAACATTGTATGAATGAATGTCACAATAGCGAGATAACCAGAACATGGAGTTATATATATACGTACAGATCATAATATTACTATCAACAATAAAGTAGTTAGGTATATAAACGTGGACGGGTAGATAAGTTGTGAACTACGTGACCCTGCTTCCTTGGAACTGTGTGTTGTGCTCACTCCACCTAGTCGACTCATTAAAGACTGTTTTATAAAGGAAAATAGGTACCTATCTAAATACATTGTAATAGATACAGTTAGATCGTGAGGAATAATTATAGACCATAAATTTTATGATTTAGAGTCTATATTTATATAAATACTGACTGTGACTTCGGTTTCACCGTCGTGAAATGTATAGCCTATATGTTATTCTGATGTATAAGCTACATATATTACTGTAAACATTCATCAAAATCCGTTCAGTAGTTTTTGCGTTATAGAGTAACAAACATCCATACACAGAAATTTTCGCGTTTGCAATATTAATAAGATATACAGACATAAATGCATGGCTATGATGATGACGATCTATATGAATAAATAAAATCTAAATGTTTGTTTGTTTATACTTTAATTAAGTCAAATTAACAGCTTTTCACTAAATGCTTTTAGAGTAAGATAAACAATATATACCTACATTTTTTTTCAAACTGTTTGTTCTTGGTAATTTCTGAAACGGCTGTACCGATTTTGACGGCACTTTCACTCGCAGATAGGTAATATTTTAAGGTAAGGTAAGTAACATGAGCTACTTTTATTTTAGAAAATTAATTTATTTTATTTTTACACGGACGAAGTCCCGGGTGGAAGCTAGTATGTTATAAATATAATTTTGCAAATCTATCTATAATACATCTATCTATCTATCATTATCTATCTATATTCACGCCGGAATACTTAAAGAACAAGCAGAACGTAACATAACAGCGTGTCATTGGCTTCGAAACTTACACACAATACGGAGATTTTTAATTAAATGAAATTTTTAATTAAAAAGAAGACAGCTACTAATCTAAACACGCATAAAGTCGCGTGCACAACTATGTCTTACAAGATTGATATAACAACATCACATTAGTGATGCAATATTCGATTTCGTTCGTGATTGAACTATACATAATTAGCACAAGTTGGTTTACCTTCTATCAATCACATGTTTCTTGAAGTTGGACGTATTATGCTGTTTAGGTCTGGTTTAGAATTGCTTGACGAGAATAGACTCAAATTAGTGAATGATTATGGAATGACACGATGAGCAACACACAAGTTTCTTGCTCATTCTTCTTGTGATGAATCTGCATTCCGAATGAGTGGTAGAATTAAAAAAATTTGACTATTCAAAAGTGCTTGTAATGAGTTTATTTGAATAAAGATTATTTCTATATCTATTTCTAATGATGTACCCGATTTGAGTAGCAGTAGACGCTGGTGGGGCACCAGTGGAGAATGGTAGAATGTGCTAGAAACATGTAACAAATAAAAAGAGAATAAAAAAATAACCCTGGACAATTAACACAGCGCCATCTAGTCCCACGGTAAGTAGAGCTTATGTTATGGGTACTAGACAACCGATATAAATACAAAGATTTTTATTTTATAATATATATAGAAAACACTTCCCAGATTGATACAAACCATGATACTCGTAAATACAAATGTTTGCACCGTGCTAGGAATTGTACCTGCGACCGGTATGCTAAACCACTAGACCACCGATATCTTTAAAATAAACCTAATGAAGCTCCTAGTTTTATTCAAAGTAGGTCAAATATTGTATCCTAATAATATTATAAACACAACACTTTGTGAGTATGGGCGTTTGTTAGTTTTTCACGCAAAAACTACTAAACAGGTTTTGATGAAACTTTGCAGTAATATAGCTTATATATCAGGATAACATATAGGCTATAAATTTGCGGATGAAACTGCGGGCACAGCTAGTATGATATAAATGTACGATTTTCTAGTATATACATAGATTTATGTAATACATATATCTATGTACATTCTAGCTGACCCGCAAACTCAGTTCCCCCTCAAATTTAAATATGTCAAAGGTTGTTTTAAGTTTAGTTACGCAATAAATTTCTGAACGCACAGGTATCAGCAATTTGTATGGAAAAATAAAATTGTTGTTTTTACTATTTCTTTTATTCATATTTTATCACCGTTTAAATCTTCCCTGGACTTCCACGAATATTTCAAGACTAAAATTAACCAAATCGGTTCAGCCGTTCTTGAGTTTTAGCGAGACTAACGAGCAGTAATTCATTTTTATATATATAGATGTATAACAGACTATCTACCTATATACTCTGACCTCTGACCCAGCTTCCTTGGAACGCTATCTGACACCTAACTCATTATCTCGTGCCGATAACCGCCACTCATGTAAAATAACACCGTTACATTCGTGAACCTCACTTAAACTCAGCTACCTAATATTTGACCGTTGTAAACGAAAAATCACAATTCCTGGAGTAGAATCCAACTCGGCTTTGATACCGGTTGGACTTAATAATAATAATAATAATAATAAACTCTTTATTGTGCACATAGAAGAAATATAATAAGAAAAAAAAAACAATAAGTAGAAAATTATGAACAAAAGGCGGTCTTATTCGCTTTAAGCAAGTTTTCACCAAGTTCTAATGTATCCTTAAGTACTAAAGAATTGTAGTTGTAAATCTTATTGTAAATTTTTATACCTATTCCCATAAAAGACCTATTGACTTTTTCTAAACGATACTTGGGGACGTTGTAAAGTATCGTTTAGAGAAAGTCAATAGGTCTTTTAATTATTATATTATATATTAAAATAATATCCTTATGGGATCAGGTATAAAAATTTACAATAAGATACCAAAGGATATAGGACCTATTACTCACTAAACGATTGGGGATTGTTGGACAGATCTTACAAATCTTGCTAGCAATATACCATGTCAGGTTGACCTCCACGCAGTTACCCCTAGTAAATTGATATTTAGCAAGATGGGCTAACTGACCTGACCTCATGCTCATCTTATCATCCTCCACTGGTGCCCCGACAGCGTAAACCGTTAGCGCAGGCGGGTGCACCATTTCATTATCATATATAAAAAAAACTAATTCTCTGTACTGATAGCAGTGTACTGATAGTATTCTATCAGTTATCAGGCAACTAAAGGTGCTCTATCAGGCAGCACCTAGCTCCATGCTATCAGAGGTCGCCTCGTTAGGTGCTGACATATACAGACGTACAAACGTACAAATGATAAACACAATCTATATCGGCTTATTCCAACAGATAAAGGTTATCACAGTTGTACTATATGAACTTTATGATTTATTTAACTTTTTTGAATTATTTAACGGTTTTGTGTAGATAAGATAAATAAAAGGTATAAAATTTTACAATAAGATACCAAAGGATATATTGGAATATTAAATAAATTCAAAACATCTGTTAAATCATATTTACTGAGCAAGGCTTATTACTCACTAAACGATTACTTGAATGACGAGCGTGCATGGCAATAGTTTTCGTGTTGGGGATTTTCATTTAATGTTAGAAATAGACACCTATATAAATGATTTGTAATTAAACTGGATTTAAAACAAAAGTAATTCAATGGAGTTTCTTCTCAATTGGATCTATATATCGATGTGAACGGTAGAGAAAAAAAAATTATAATGTAAAAACTTGACGTTCATAAGCGGCTAAAATGTCCTACATGAATAAATGATTTTTGAATATGAATTTGAATTTGAACGCGTTTTACAACGAAGGTGGAATTTTTTTTAAAAGAGAAGAATTTTTAACATGCTAGGTCGTAACATATGTATATAACTCAGGACAATTCACATAGCGCCATCTAGACCCAAGTTAAGCTAAAAAAACATCATCATTACATAGTATAAAGTCGCTGTCGCTGTCTGTCCATCCTTATATATAATAATAATAATAATAATCTCAGGATAATGTACTCAGCGCCATCTAGACCCAAGTAAAGCTAGTTTGTGTTATGGATACTAGATAACTGATACCAATACATAAATATGTTATTATTCTGTAAGGCAACGCACTTGCAATTCCCCTGGTGTTGCGGGTGCTCATGAGCGGCGGTAATCACTTACCATCAGGTCATCCGTAAGCACCTTTGTCTCCTATGCTATAAAAAGATGTATTATCAGGTTGACCATCACATGATTCTATTTAAATAAAAAAGTTGACCACTCTCTTAAGTGCACAGCCACTTCTTAATGAGTCATTAACAGTAACTGCCACTACTTTGTTACTGTCGTTAACTAATTGGTTATTCCAGTACAGTTTTTTAATTACAATTTAACTCATTTAACAGTGTTGGTTTCTAGAAACCGTAAAAGTTTTTTATAACTCTAACTTTACTAATTATAGAATCATGTATCAAAAAAGTTAAATCAAATAAAAAAAAAGTCAAATCAAAGTAAAATAATTAATTCATGTAGGAAATTTTATCCGCTCATGAATAGAATAAAATTCTTCATTCAAATGTACTAAAATTGTCGAAATTTAAGTTTATTTGAATTACTAAATTTTTTTCGGACTACTACTAATGCTGTTGGCCGCAGCTGGCCTTTACAGCTTCACCGGACGATAAGGGGCGAGTCTAGATGGCGCTCCAAACCCGCGGACTTATGGAGCGGCTGAAGGCCATCTCCCGCCTGACGGATACGACTTTAGTCTGAGGGCACCGTTAGGGGTTCGAACCTCGACTCAGGCTGTCGTAATATTGGACGGGTGATCGATCTTATGAATAGTCATATTTATTTATTTAATCTACCGTTCATTCGGACAGCTGACTTATCACAAGTAGAACGAGCAAGAAATTTGTGTAGGTATATGATGTTTTTTGTAACATTTTTTCCCTACCGTCTATTTCAGTATATAGATTCATATGTGAAGAACTCACAAGAATCTCAACTGAATGCATTTTAAAATAGAAATTACTTTTTTGACAATTAATATCTCGATTAAAATATATAATAAATTGCCTAAAAGTGAAATTATAAATTTATGTCGAAATAAATTCAAGAAAGAACTACATAGATGGCTAATCAGCAAATCTTACTACAGTGTTCAGGAGTACTTACTTAATTAAAAACATTGACATGTATAATATATAAATATTTCATTAATACGAAGTTGACATACTCATATTATAAATAATGTCCTTAATATTGACTCAACGAATAATAACCAAAATTGACATTTGTTTTGTCTGTTGCATGTCAGAAATGACAAAATGTGTGAAACTAAAAGATCTTAAAAACCACATTTTTAAGAAATAAATATTCATTTCATTTCATTTCATTTCATTTATACATATTTATGTACGATATACCGGCGACAGTGTTTTAGTTTGTACACTGTTTGATTTATAATGGTCGCGGGTTCGATTCCTTGCACGATAGAAACATTTGTATCGGTATAGTGTTTGTATCAGTCTGGGTGTTCTCTGTAAATATTATGAATGTATTTAAAAAAAATATTTAAGTATTTACCCTGATATAACCTAACGTCTGTAGTGATCTAATTGTAGTATGTAGGCGATAGTTGCATGTAGTTCAACCATGGCATTCAAATTGTTTGCCATTCCGATTCACAAAAAAAAAAAGTTTTGAAGATTTCCATTATAGCAGCGAAACTTCCCCATGATACTTCAAGCCGGATAAAATGTATCTAAAAATTTGTTTACTCAATAATTCTTCAAAAATTAAAGTGTCTCAAGCAATGCTAGAATGAATTAATACACTGTGACCCACCTCACACGTTGATAGTAATATAACACCTAAGTACATAATATTGTTCAATGTTCAGCAAGACAGCTCCGGAGGTATGGCGAGCACGTGTGTCCGCACAAAAAACGCTCCTTAATAAAACGACGTGCCGCGGGGGTCGGGTATAGAGATGGTCGCCTTACGATATCGATATTATAATAAATAATTTCAACAAACATATAAATGTGAACATAAAAGCAATTCAAATTAAGAATATACGCTAGTTATCGACTTTGCTGACGAATAAAGATATGTGAATAGAAATTATCAATCGTGCAATTTTGACGGCCGCATTTGGTGGAACAGATTACGAACTGTGTTACTTCCGATGGTTCTGGTTCGATTCATCGCAGGGTACAAAGATTTGATATATCATGAGATGCTTGTTTGTATCGGTCTAAAGCGTTTTCTGAATGTTAATAAACGTACTTATGAAAAAAATATATTTATGAATATGTATCGTTTTCTAGTACACATAAAAAGCTTTACATTCTTAAATTGGGTCTAGATGGCGCTGTGTGAATTGTCCTGATTATTATTACTTTTTTTATTATATATATATTAGATATCTCCCTTTGATGGGGATGGATAGTTTTTAAGTGGAATTTTTTTTTCTCAGGTTTTGCAAGCATTTTCTTATTACGGGGTTAAACCAAGTAAGTGCAGAGTGTGTGTATGTGTGTGTGCGCGTGTATGTATGTGTGAGTGTGTGTGTACTTATTGTGTGCCTGGTGTGACTGGTGTTATATCCTTTTCATCGATTTCGAGAAATTTTCGGACTGTATGACATTATTATTATTATTATAGACACGGACGTGCCATGATGTTTTGTGTGTTCATGTTCACACCTCTTGTGTTGGTATATATATAATTTGTTTTCTACCTTCCTACTATTTGTAAAAACATATAAGTAGCTATTTAAATCATTTATGTTTAAACTAATCTATATATATATAACTCAAAGGTGACTGACTAAAAATATAACTGATTATGAACGCACAGCCCAAACCACTGGACGGATTCCATGTACATTTGGAATAGAGAATATCTATCTGCATGCCTGTTTGCATATGAGTAGACAACCGCTAAGGATTTTGATTAATTCTACCCCAAAGGGGATAAAATAGGGGATGAAAGTTTGTATGAAACTTTGTCAATTTTAAACCGATCGGGCTGAGACTTTGCATGCATAAAGCTACTATGACGTAGGCATCCCTTCAAGTCGTCATTTTGATAAATTCATATTGATATTTGATTTGATTTAATAAAGGGGATTTTGATACATATATAGATAGTAATGGGCCACTAGTATAATTTAATCTCGATTATCGATATCGATGCCACAATTATCATCGATACGCCCACCACTCGTACCCTCGGACGGGTTTAATTACACGGCGCGGGCGACAGGTTGTCGCGTGACGTCACCACTGCACATATGTGTGCGTCGAGTGTTTATGATATGTGCCTATGTAGCATATAGTTAGCGCCGGTGTTCAATTACCTAAGGTCGTAAGTGCTATGGGGCGATAGACAATTATATGCCGTTTGTATTACGAAACCTGTAGTTTGAAATAGAAATAATCTTTATTCAAATAAACTTAATATATATTTAGCGCCGGTGTTCAATTACCTAAGGTCGTAAGTGCTATGGGGCGATAGACAATTCAAAGCTGTCTCATCACAAGAAGAACGACTTGCGTGTTGCTCCTTTAATGTATTTTATTGGATTGCTTCATACTTGGTTGTAGAAGTAATTCTATTAAAATAAACTCAATATATAGAGTTTTGAATAGTTATCATTTTTTTAATCCACCGCTCATTCGGAAAGCTGTCTCATTAAGAAGAAAGGAGAAGAAACTTGCGTTTTGCTCTTTTAAATAATCATTGTAACTTAACATTTCCAATTCGATACGTGTGAATACAAACCACCAACAAGCACTAATTTATTAGGACCAGATATTAAGTACACAATAGGATTAAATCAGTCGTAGTGATTAGAGCAGACCAGTGCCTACAAGCACTCGTTCACGAGTATGACGTATGAGCCAGCTATCATTGCGCTCGACCATATTTTATAAACAAATATAAATAATGTTTATTCAAATAAACTCAATATAATCTCTTCGTACTCTGATGCAACTTTATTGAGTTTACCAAATATGTTTTTTTTAAACTCCATGATGAGTTACTAACTCAGTTCTTCTTGAGTCAGTCAACTTATGTCAACTATTTGATTTTGTAGTGATGTGCCCAAATAACCTTGAAACAGCGATGATTCAAGTTTGATGTGGTTTGACTTTTAAAAACTGTTGTTTTTATTCTTGTTTAGTAGCTAATAGTTATAATTTTGTCTCAATATTAATATGCCGTTTGTATTACGAAACCTGTAGTTTGAAATAGAAATTATCTTTATTCAAATAAACTTAATATTTAAGCACTTTTGAATAGACACTTTTTTTTATTCTACCGCTCGTTTGGAATGCAGACTCATCACAAGAAGAATGAGCAAGAAACTTATGTGATGCTCTTTTAAAATAAATATTGATTTTAAACTTGTGTGTTGCATATGAATGTAAATACGGTACATCAAAATAACATATTATACTATTATTGTTCTTCTGTCTGTTTGTTCTGGCTAATCTCTGAAATAGCTGGACCGATTTTGACGGGACTTTTATTGACAGACTCATCACAAGAAGAATGAGTAAGAAAGTTGTGAGTTGCTTTGGTGTTTAGAGTTACAATTCCTAATTTTAATATCTAGTTGTCGCACAGAAAATATCTGTGTCTTTACTAGTTGTCGCATTATCTATACATATAAATAAAATTGGAGTGTGAATTGGAGTGTAACACATACGACCTTAGGTAATTGAACACCGCCGCTGTACTCTCGACTTCCGCGTGGCATTTAACAAAAAAGTTAATTAGAGAATTTTTCTAAAATAAAAGTAGCCTAAGTTACTCTTTATTACATCAGCTAACTAATAAGAAAAGTCCCGTCAAAATCGGTCCAGCCATTTCAGAGATTAGCCGGAACAAACAGACAAAAATTTAAAAAAATGTTATTTTGGTGTATGTACCGTATTTATATGCATATGCATGTAGTAAAAAAGGGTTATTTCAATATTACAAACAGACATTCCAATTTTATTTATATGTATAGATTTAGCTATTTTCTAAGTTGTTTTTTCAGAGAGATGAGTTTCGTTTCAGAGATTAACAAGACCAAACAGCTAGACAAAAATATTCAAAATTAATTATTAATGAAAGCGCCGTAGTACTAACTCAGCTTTTCACTATATATATTTAGGGAAAATCTTTGGATTTCGTATTACAAACAGACACTTATATTTTATTTAATCCATTACGTAGTTTTAAAGATTTAAGAATACGTATAGACAGACAGACAGCGATTTTTTATACTATGTAATGATAATGATAGGTAGTAATCATTTTAATATACGTACATATATAAAAGTATATTTAAAGACAAACTTGCTGTCCCCAAGTATCGTTTAGAAAAAGTTAATAGGTCTTTTATGGGAATTGATATAAAAATTTACAATAAGATACCAAAGGATATGTTGGAATTACCATTAAATAAATTCAAAACATCTGTTAAATCATATTTACTGAGCAAAGCCTATTACTCACTAAACAATTACTTGAATGACGAGTGTGCATGGTAATAGTTGTTCATGCACTGAATTTTCATTTAATGTTAGACATAGACACCTATATAAAAATACATTGTAAATAAACTGGCTTTAAAAAAAAAAGTAATTCAATTGAGTTTCTTGCCAGTTCTTCTCAATTGGATCTATATACCGAACTGGACGGTAGGGAAAAAACAAAATTATAATGTAAAAATTTGACGTTCATAAGCGGCTAAAATGTCCTACATGAATAAATAATTTTTGAATTTTGAATTTTAAATATACATATTATGTATGAAAGATAGAATCAGATAGAAAGATATTTATGTTCAATCCTAAATCACATCGAAACTCGAACTGCGACCATTCAATATTCACATTTACGACATGCAACTTTTCTATAGGTAACAATGTCGCATAACACCAAGTAATTTTATTTGCAGTCATAAGATCGCGCTGTAAAATAGTTAGAAGATATGAGAGCGAGTGGCCCGAGATTCAAAACTTGGTGGGGGACGAAGTTTGCTGGCGAGGTTTGGGATACCCGGGTAGCGGAGACCTGGGTAGCCTACCCGGGTCTCCGGGTATTCAAATTTCAAATTCAAAATATCTTTATTCATGTAGGTCTATTACAGACTCCTATGATATGTCAAATCTACCGTCAATTCGGAATGATTTCGAGATGAGAAGAACTGACAAGAAACTCAGCTCGTATTTTTTTTTTTAATGTTGTACATATTTATAATAATACTATTTCATTTAAATTCAAATTTGGGAGAATAGAGTGACCACCAGCATATGCTATATAAAAAAAAAAAAATCAAAAAAAAAAAAAATCTAAACCGTGTTTGCAACCTGAACATAACTGTATGGACATAACTTTAACTTGTTAGTATCGTAGCTGTGTATGAACGTATCTTTAGATTGTTACTTTCGTTATTCGTCAATATCGGTCGTGGGTTCAAATCCCTGTTAATTGAAAAAGCATATTATTATTCATTTAATAAAGGGTAACAAATAAATCGTAGGTAATAAAATAAGGTACTTAGCTACCTGATTTAATGTTATTGTGTTTTTATATTTGAGCCTAAATAAATTAGTGCTGGTTGGTAGTTTGTATTCACACGTTTCGACTTGTAAATGTGAACTTACAAGGATTGTTTAAAAGAGCAACACACAAGTTTCTTGCTTATTCTTCTTGTGATGAGACAGCTTTCCGAATGAGCGGTAGATTTTAAAAAAATTATTGACTATTCAAAAGTGCTTAAATTAAGTTTATTTCAATAAATGATTTTTTAATCTATTCTATTCTATTCTATTACATTTGTCGGCCTCGGTGGTACAGCAGTTTAGCACACCGCCTTGCTTCCGATGGTCGCTGGTTCGATTCTTCGCTCATTACAGTATGAATTCATTATATCTATTTATAAATTTATACTATTAGTAATATAGGTAGGTACTTTAATATTTAATTCTCAAACCCATTGTATATATTACTATGAGATAATTATCTGAAGAAACTAAGCAGAGCAATTAGTCCTGGAGCTTGTATATTTATCTAAAATATAATGTTGTATAGGTACTTACGTGTTGTAGCTTACTATAGTAATATCCACATTGATACATTAATTACGCTAATAAATCGGTATAAAATATTTTAACTGGGAAGTTATAAAACATTGAAAACTTATAAATAAATAAAGGAAGAATATTAAACAATTTGATTAATGTCA
The DNA here is from genome assembly GCF_030625045.1 of Achroia grisella. NCBI lineage: Eukaryota > Metazoa > Arthropoda > Insecta > Lepidoptera > Pyralidae > Achroia > Achroia grisella. The sequence goes on from NW_026712776.1 coordinate 124,578, forward strand.
TGTCATATGTATATGAAAGTGGTAGATTAAAAAAAATGGTATGACTGTTCAAATGTTATAAAAGAATAACACGTAAGTACTTTCTTGGTCATTGTTTTGGTGATGAGACTGCGTTTCGAATTTCCGGTAGATTAAAAAAATAAGTGTGATTTATCACAATTATAAATGTTCTTTTTAAATTAATTTAAATTGATAATTTTCTATACAATTCAGATAGACATTCAGCTTATTTGTTATTTTAAATGAAATTAACACAAAAATGAATAATTATTAGTATTATTTAATTTTTTGTTAGAATTAAAATTAGTTTTAAATTTTAATATAAAATGTATACATATACGTAAATATATTATTTTATTTTAATAATCTTATTAAAAACTATGACTATTTTAATTAGTTGAACTTAATATTACTTAATTTCAATACATATTAATTTAACTATTGCGACTCCATTACTGCGTTCTGTTTTTAAACTGAATAGTCCTGGAAATTCCATCATCTATTCCTGGGTTTTTTTAAATTTAGATTTAACAACCTTACACTAAGCAATGGCAATTTAAAAAAGCAGAAATAATTTGCATAAACAGTGTTAAAAAAACTGTACATATTAATGTAAATGGAGTGGACGCCAGCCCCGGGTCTACTCCCGCGAGTGTCACGCAATCTACGCGAGCAAAACCGGAAAATTAGACATTGTTCACACGGACGTGTCGCCGCCACACGACTACAGTGTACCAACATACAGCCGTACAGTGTACCAACATACAGACATATTTTAATAAGCCCCGCTCCCACAATGTAGTGCAATATGCACAAAATACTTGTAATTATATAACACGAAACTGCATCCCTGCAGTTATAAGTTAAGTCGAGGATACACTAGTTTAATACCGCGGCGTTGACTGCGTAATGCAGCTAGCTACCTACAGAATTTGGGTAAGTCGTGAATAGAATAGAATAGAATAACAAAATCATTTATTCAAACAAACTTACATTGAAGCACTTTTGAATAGTCATTACATTTTTTTTAATCTACCGCTCGTTCGGAAAGCTGTCTCATCACAAGAAGAACGAGCAAGAAACTTGCGTGTTGCTCTTTTAAATAATTTTATTATTACTTTACATTTTTAAGTTTAAGTGTGTGAATACAAACCACCAATTAGCACTAATTCAATTAAATACTCAAATAGAAAAATATTGAATATATAACCAACTGGTTAAACAATTAATAAGAGGAAATCAGTCATAGTGATTAGAGCAGACCAGTCCCTACAAGCAGCACCCGTTCACGAGTATGACGGATGAGCCAGCCATCACTGCGCTCGACCATATTTTAGGGAGCCCAATGTCCCGGCCCACCACGCCGCCACAAGTCTGGACATTTTAGTGAGCATGACTAAAGTCGTGGATACACTAGTGGAATACCGCGGCGCTGGCCGCGTAATACAGCTAGCTACCTACAGAATTTGAAATATGAAATTATGTTTTAATATTTCCTTTTTTTTTTTTGGAATATTGATATAAATACATAGATATTTTTTTCGAAAATACATACATAATAAAAATAAAACCAGAATAAAACCCAGACCGACACAAAAAATCATACTCATGAATACAAATGTTTGCACCGTGCGAGGAATCGAACCCGCGACCATTGAAAGTAAAGCGGTGTGCTAGACCGCTAGACCACCGAGGTCGTCAACATCTCAACTTGAAAATGTTACAACTAAATTATTTAAAAGAGCAACACGCCAGTTCATTGCTGGCCCTTCTTGTGGTGAGACAGATTTCCGAATGAGCGGTAGATTAAAAAAATTATGACTATTGAAAATTGCTTCTATGTAAGTCTATTTTAATAATTTTCTATTCTATTGAGGAAAAAGATGTTATTTTGTAGGTAGGTAGCTTATCGAACAAGAGACACAGCAATTCTAAAACCGTGTGTTCAACCAACTTTCTCTGTCCGGATTTCAGTTTTGGTTCGCGCAAAAAAATCAGTTCAGAGTTTTGGTACAAAGTTAAGGTTGGAAATTAATTCCCACACGCGGTCCTCGCATGCAAGTTATAATTTTTTCAGCTGTTTCACTCGAAATTAGAGATGAGTGTGAAACAGACACCGTATACTATATTTTGTATTATATATATACCTATATGTGTGATATAAATTATTATTTTTTTCCCAAAAATTCTCATCACCCCTCTTAAGGAGAGAGATGGCAAAATATTATTATTATTATTATTATTATTATTATTATTATTATACTACCAATTATTATTAATTGATTAGACTCAGACAGCCAATTCACATACTACTTAAAAATAAGTAAAATTTCTAAATGCACGCACATCACACATATAAGCACTAATACTATTACACATGTTTCCCCTTTTACAGATCGTTCAGCTGTTAGTTTTGGTTATTTTTTTTTATTTTTGTACCTAAACAACAGCTGATAATGAAAAAATGAAAGGGACCTGTTTCGTGCAGAATTTTTTTTCTCTACAAATTTTATTTAAAACATTTTTTCATAATTCTTACCGTTATCTAGTTATTTTGAAAAAAGCGTATTTCAACCCTCTTTTTAATTTTTTCATCCCTTTCCCGGCAATTTAAATCAAATTTCTGTTTGAATATTATTATTCATATATTTGCGGATTTATTTTTATATATTGCGCCAATATTGGTCACATTATGTTTAATTTAAAATTTTACTGAACTAAATCTTGATACATTGTTAGTATTACCTGACTGCACAAAGATTGAGTGCGTAGCGGCTTCTATTTTAATTGTCGCATGCCTAATTCTTGTTAATGTGTACTTAAAAGAGCAACACGCAAGTTTCTTGCTCGTTTTTCTTGCGATGAGCATTCCGAATGAGTGGTAGATTAAAAATGTGACTATTCAAAAGTGCTTATATTAACTTTATTTGAATAAAGATTATTTCAATTCTATTAGTCCCTACTAAGAATTTCTTGCCTCTTATCTTATCTCTCATCCTATCGTGCCGGCTAGGCCAAGAGACAATATATAAGTATTCATACATAAAGATAGATACTATGTTTGCGATTTGACCTAGTTGAATCCGGCCTAACTCGGCGTGACACCGTCAAAGCGTGCTAACGACGTGTCCTGTTACTTGGTAATGAGGCGTGACTGTCACCGTCCGGAGGTGATGGCAGTCTGAATTAAATATGAACAGCACGCTATGGTAGCTGGTAGCTACCACCCCATGTTTGCAGGTTAGTTTAACTAGTTTTAATAAATAAAATATTGATTTGGGTTTAGTTGCCAGTTCTTCTCAATTGGATCTATATTGAACTGGACGGTAGGGAATAAAATATAATATAAAAAAAATTACGTTCATAAGTGACTAAAATGAAATAGAAATAGAAATAATCTTTATTCAAATAAACTCATTACAAGCACTTTTGAATAGTCATATTTTGATTCTACCACTCATTCGGAATGCAGATTCATCACAAGAAGAATGAGCAAGAAACTTGTGTGTTGCTGTTTTTTAATATATGTTTTTTATATAAATAATTACAGTATAACAAGTAAGAGGCATGCGATAATCAACATAGAAATCGCTACGCACTCATAATGACCTACAAGCTTATACCAACATCAGAATACGAGCTGTTTCTTGTCAGTTCTCCTCATCTCGAAATCATTCCGAACTGACGGTAGATTTGACATATCATAATATGTCTGTAATAAGTCTGTAATAGACCTACATGAATAAAGATGTTTTGTTTTTGCATAACACTACAAATTTCATGCACGTAAAACCGCGGGCACAGTTAGTTCATTATATATGAAGAATAAGTCCTTCTTCATTCACGGTCAGTTCAGTAAATACTATTCTATCTATCCGATCTATGGTTACAATCATGATAGTATAATATTCACTAACTGTTACCCGAGTCTTTGCGCGTGTGCTTGTGTTTTTTTATAGTATTTTTCATCGAAGGTCGACCTTCGGGCCTCCATCGTTTACCACTCATTAAAATCCAATCAGTCAATTGAGTTTTCATGAAAAAACGCGCTCCGCTCAACATGTGACCTGGTGTTTAAACAACGCCGGTAATAAAGCTAGTGTATATAGACGACGCTTACCAACAAGTTGGTTCTGATTGCTAGCTATGTTAATTAAATAAAAATATACCTACGGTTCAGCAGATGTAATAGAAATAATAATAATCTCAGGACAATTCACACAGCGCCATCTAGTCCCAAGTAGCGGTTGAGCACACCGCTATATTACTTCCGATGGTCGCGGGCTCGATTACTTGTTTATAAACAATAGTTTCCAGAGGGAACCTCGTGGAGGTCGAGATCCAATGAATTAATGTATATGCCACTATAGTTTTTTGACACTATATTAGAGATGTGTCAACTCGAGTTACTAACTCGAGTTGCGCATAATTCGAGTTGAATTCTGCCAACTCGAGTTGGAAGAATTCAACTGGTAAATGAATGAATCAAGTGAAAGAGCGAGAGCATGATTCTGTCATCGAACTGACAATGACATGAAATTTTCCGATCATTTCTTTCATATCATACAATTTTCACTCGTCACAAATATTTCAGTATTGATTTGAGGTTGTTATTATTTTTTTTCACATATTCGACCGATTATGATATCAATAAAATGATTATGCGTTCTATAAGTCCTTCCGCGGCTTTAAAGTGCCATTTCTACTCGCCCATTATAGTTCGGTGAAGCTTTCAAGGCTAGCTGCGCCCAAAAACATTAGAATTGTTCGAAATAATATTTTTTTTTATTCCAGGTAACTCGAGTCAACTCGAGTTAACTCGAGTCATGTTTATTACGAGTTAGCACATCACTACACTATATATCTATATAATTAAGATATGGTTATTCGAAGATGCAATTCATCTTTGTTGCTTGGGATCACTTAACACATAAACATATAACAAAGAACACGTTTTTTTTTTTATTTTATTTATATATGTTTTACGTAATTTTACTAGCAACAATTACCTAGTCAAATGTTACTCAATAATGTAGCATTTTATAAAGGTACTAGCTACCCACCCCGGCTTCGCACGAGTGTACATGTATTATTGAGATAACTTCTTATTTCGCCTCCCACCCGCTCGTTATAAGTTACGGTTTCTTCTGCAAACACTGTTATTCTTACAACGCTGTTTGTTTGCCTTTCCTTTATATCTTACTAGTTACTAGCCCCGGCTTCGCACGGGTGTACATGTATTATATATATAAACCGTCCTCTTGAATCACTCTATCTATTAAAAAACCGCTTCTAAAATCCGTTGTGTAGTTTTAAAGATTTAAGCAATGACGACCTCGGTGGTCTAGCGGTCTAGCACACCGTTTACGTCCGATGGTCGCGGGTTCGATTCCTCGCTCGGCACAAAAATTTGTATTCATGAGTATGATTGTTTGTATCGGTCTGGGTATTTTCTAAATGTAATATGTATGCATTTTCGAAAAAAATATCTATGTATATGTATCAGTTATCTAGTACCCATAACACAAGCTTTAGCTAGCTTAACTTGGGTCTAGATGGCGCTGTGTGAATTGTCCTGAGATTATTATTATTATACATAAGGACGGACAGACAGCGACAGCGACTTTATTTTATACTATGTAACTATGTAATCATGATGTTTTTTTAATTTGACCACTAGTCATTATTACTTCTATCTGTCTGTCTGTATTTACTGTAGATATCTCATATACCTGTTGAATTTACATCTCAGTCTTCTATTTCGAGATACGATGACCGACGTCAGCCGGGCGCCATTTTTTCTGTCCCTCCCCTCCGCCCCTCAACAATTTGTCTTGAAACTCGGCTCGACCTGCTTACCACCCTTACCCCCTACCCCTGTAATCATCCCTCCTGCTCGTGTACGGTGATGTAGGTGCAAGTTTTACGTTATAATGTGGGTTTCCACTGATTTTAGGTACCTATATATTTTTGAATTATTTATGTCTAATATAATAATTGCATAGTATAAAATAAAGTCGCTGTCGCTGTCTGTCCGTCCCTATGTATGCGTAAATCTTTAAAACTACGCAACGGATTTTGAAGCGGTTTTTTTTAATAGATAGAGTGATTCAAGAGGAAGGTTTATATGTATAATACATGTACACCCGGGCAAAGCCGGGGCGAGTAGCTAGTAATAATAATATAATGTCCCTGAATAATGTACACAGCACTATCTAGTCCCACGCTAGGCAGAGCTCGTGTTTTTTTAATGGATTATATTGGAATGATACACCCACCTCCGCAAGGTGATTACGAAGACAGGGCACCTGAAGATGATAAGATGAGCATGAGTTCAGGTCAAGTAACCCATATTGGCAAATGGCAATTCACCATGATGGTTTCCTGGGACGGGGGGACCGACAGTTAGTCTATATTGGCAAATGGCAATTCACCATGATGGTTTCCTGGGACGGGGGGACCGACAGTTAGTGCATATTGGCAAATGGCAATTCACCATGATGTTTTCCTGGGACGGAGGGGGCCGCCAGTTAGTCCATAGTGGCAAATGGCAATTCACCATGATGGTTTCCTAGGACGGGGGGACCGACAGTTAGTGCATATTTACAAATGGCAATTCACCATGATGTTTTCCTGGGACGGGGGGGACCGACAGTTAGTCCATATTGGCAAATGGCAATTCACCATGATGGTTTCCTGGGACGGGGGGACCGACAGTTAGTCCATATTGGCAAATGGCAATTCACCATGATGGTTTCCTGGGACGGGGGGGACCGACAGTTAGTGCATATTAGTAAATGGCAATTCACCATGATGGTTTCCTGGGACGGGGGACGCGTGGAGGTCAACCTGGCATGGTACATAGCAGTAATGAGTTCATTACGTCACATTACTAAGAATCTATCCATCCTATAGAACTTGTGTGATGTTAGTACTAGACAACTTAACTAATTTCAATTTTATACTAATAATGCTCTACATAGTGATATTCCAAGCTAAAGAATTGCTTTTTCTTTATCTACCTACATTCTCTAAAACTGCACAATGGCCGCTTTATTCATAAAATCATAATTGGCTATTACTGAACTATTTTCTCCTTTTCTTTCCAACTATTTTTCTAATTAGACAGAAAGTGACAGAGCACTCGTATCTAGTTTTAAATAAGTGCGCATTTAATTTTCTTTTTAATAGACAATGACCTACTAACATATATACATCTATACATATAAATAAAATTGGAGTGTCTGTTTGTATTATTGAAATAACCTTTTTTTACTACATGCATATGAATATAAATATGGTACATACACCAAAATAACATTTTTTACAATTTTTGTCTGCCTGTGAAAATGGACCGATTTTGACGGGACTTTTATTGGCAGGTAGCTGATGTAATAAGGAGTAACTTAGGCTACTTATATTTTAGAAAAAAACTCTAATTTACTTTGTTGTTAAATTCCACGCAGACGAAGTCGTGAGTACAGCTAGTATATTTTATAAGCTGTATGGATTGGATAGGAATATTCTATAAGATGAGTTCTTATAGAATAATCCTGGAAACAGATGATATCTGGGTGAGGAAAATGTCGTCTGCAAGCTTTAAAATACGTTCCCATCCATACATACTATATGGGCATATATATCGCTGCGGGTACATAGCGCGGAGATATCCACGTGACCTATATACCGCGACCTATTTCCACCAACCAATACCTGAGTTGAACGCCACCTGCCAGGTGAGCGGTTACAATCGCACCAATAGCAACACTTCCCGCCAACATTACCTACCTGTCCTGGCGACAGGTGCGCACAGGTGCGCCAACCGCCTACACTCGCACCACGCCCCTTTTTATCGAGCTGCGCAGGTGAGCTGCGCGCTGATTGGTTGGATCCAAGGTAAAGACAGGTATACCTGCCAATACAGGTGCAGTGTTCCACATTTGAATTTGAATTCAGTCGTTCAGTGGCGGTCGTGGTCGGTGGTCGTTTTTGTCGCGTCAGGTGTGGTGTGGTCGCGGTGAAAATTCTGCGCATGTGTTGTTGGGATTGATGTTTTCTTGAGGTGTGCTAAATTTAGAATGGAGGTGGGCGCGCCGCGTCCTTCCGGGCGTTGGAGATCGACGCCTGAAATGTGAAATAGCAATGTTGTACCTGTAGGTATATATAATGTTATATTTACTATATCCTATAATAATAATAATAGAAAATATTCCATTTACAAAAATTTCAACATACTTCGATATTTATTTTGTGAGTTCATACATAGTCCTATATGGAAATTAGTTGTACAGTGCGAGGAATCGAACCCGCGACCTTCGGAAGCTGCAATAAAAATCTATCTTTAGACCATTATACCTACTAAAGTTTTTATAATTTACACGATCTTTCATGAGAATGCAGTAATGTCTTTTTAATCTAAAAACAACGTCATACTTAATATTATTGTGTGGTACAAAAGTGATTCTTATTGTGACCGAATTTAAAGTACATAATCAAATATCCTATCCAGCTATTTTTTTTATGTATAACTATTTAAAAACTAAATTACCTACGTATGCCTATATTTACAAATCATTCTGTATATTAATTGTACCTGTAGGTAGGTGAGATGCTTAGCAGAATAGAATAGAATAGAAAATCATTTATTCAAATAAACTTACATTGAAGCACTTTTGAATAGTCATTACATTTTTTAATCTACCGCTCGTTCGGAAAGCTGTCTCATCACAAGAAGAACGAGCAAGAAACTTGCGTGTTGCTCTTTTAAATAATTTTATTATTACTTTACATTTTTAAGTTTAAGTGTGTGAATACAAACCACCAATTAGCACTAATTCTATTAAATACTCAAATAGAAAAAATATTGAATATATAACCAACTGGTTAAACAATTAATAAGAGGAAATCAGTCATAGTGATTAGAGCAGACCAGTCCCTACAAGCAGCACCCGTTCACGAGTATGACGGAAAGTCGGCGATTCGAAGATTTGAGTCGAAAGATTCGAACTTACTACCTTTAGAGTTTATAGGCCGGGGTAGCTGTAAGGGTAGGTGTTATTAGTAATGGGAGACCCTCATTACTAGCAATATACCATACCAGGTCGACCACCACGCGGTTTCACCTGGTAATTATTCTAGTGAATTTTTCACGATTGGCTAACTTTTTTTATAGCACGATAGTGACAAACTAATATATGTTTGTCAGATTTATTGATGTTATGTATATAATAATAATATCTCTGGACACAGCGCCATCTAGTTCCAAACTAAACAAACCTCGTGTTATAGGTAGGTACTAGATAACTGTTATATATAGATACTTAGATACATTTTTTTTGTAAATACATACATATATACACAGAAAACACCCAGACAGAAACAATCATACTCATGAATACAATTTGTACTGTACGAGGAATTGAACCCGAGACCATCGGAAGCAAGGCGGCGTACCAAACCAAACTACCGAGGCCGTCATTATTAAATTTGTTCGAATAATGAATATTTCTATTCTATTCTTGCGATTTTTTTTAATAGACAGAGTGATTCAAGAAGAAGGTTTATATGTATAGCGAAAGCGTCATGGCGTGACGCTCTCGCTCTAACAATATTAGGTGCGATCTGTGTATATAAAAACTAGCTACTCGCCCTGGCTTCGCTCGGGTGTACATCTACTATACATATAAACCTTCCTCTTGAATCACTCTATCTGTTTAAAAAAATCGCATCAAAATCCATTGCGTAGTTTTAAAGATTTAAGCATACATAGGGACGGACAGCGACAGCGACTTTGTTTTATACTATGCAATGATTACGTGTCACGTTGTTTGTCCGCGGTGGACTCCTAAACTACTGAACCGATTGCAAATTTGATTTGCACATTATGTGCAATTTGATCCAACTTTAAAGAGGATAGCTTACATCTCAATTTATAATCGCAATATTATTTTATTCAAGAACCTTAGCCAGAGCAACGCGTGGTCTGATCTGCTAGTAAATATATAATATATAAAATATAGGTAGGTACGTTTGAATGTTACAAAGAAGCCATCGTACCGCTACTGTTCAGCTACCTAATTACTGAAGCACTAAAACGTACTACCTAAGTCCTAGGTAATGAGCCGGCGCGCTCTCAAAGGACGAGAGGTGGTCCTCCCCTCCACGCCCGCAGTAGGGGGAGGGAGGCATCTGAGGTAAAAGCCACTCTAATTATGAAAGAAGATTGGGTTGTGATATAAAGCTTCTGCAGTGACGAAGACGTTTTAAAAGGGAAATTTCCATTGCGGGGAAATTTCCAGACTTCATATATGTTAGATTAGCGGCTACTAGTATTATCATTCACGTGGGATTTACCTTTTTTTTTATTAAAGTACATAAATTTCCTAAAATAAAAGTAGCCTAAGTTACTCCTTATAAGATTAGCTATCTGCTAGTGAAAGTAGCGTCAAAATCGGTCCAACCGTTTCAGAGATAAACAAGGATAAAAGACAGATAAAAATTATGTAAATATTTTTTTTATGTACATGTAAAAGAAGATTGCATTGTGATATAGAGCTTCTGTTACGACGAAGACTGTTTTAAAAAGCTTGCGGCGAAATTTTAAGGTTTCATTTATGTGAGACTAGCTGTTGCGCGCGTGTTCGTCCACGTGGTTTTTACTTTTTTATTAAAATAATTCAATTTTACAATTAGTAATAGTAATAATAATAATCTCAGGACAATTCACACAGCACCATCTAGACCCAAGTTAAGCTAGCTAAAGCTTATGTTATACTACATAACTGATACATATACATAGATATTTTTTTTGTAAATAAATACATATTATACATAGAAAACACCCAGACCGATACAAACAATCATACTCATGAATATAAAAGTTTGTGCCGTGCGAGGAATCGAACCCGCGACCATCGGTCGTAAAGCGGTGTGCTAGACCGCTAGACCACCGAGGTCGTCAAAGTACAAACATTTGTATTCATGTGTATGATTATTTGTATCAATCTGATACTTTCTGTGTATTATGTACCTATGTATTTATTTTCATTATTCATTATATATATATTTCAGTTGTCTAGTAACCATAACACAAGCGTATTTAGACATTATACTAGCTAACTCGCGCAACTTTGTCTGCATCACACTTACTTGACATTCATCATTACATTTCGCCCAATTTCCACAATATCAATTTTAATTATAGCCTATATATTATTCAGATGTATAAGCTATATTACTGTAAAGATTCATCAAAATCAGTTCAGTAATTTTTGCGTGAAAGAGTAACAAAGATCTATTATTCACAGGCATTCTCGTTTATAATATTAACTAGCTGTCCCGGAAAACGAACCCCTAACATTTAGGGGGATGAAAAATAGATGTTCGCCGATTCTCAGACCTACTCAATACGCTCACAAAATTTCATGAGAATCGGTCAAGCCGTTTCGGAGGAGTATGGGAACGAAAACTGTGACACGAGAATTTTATATACATATAAGATAAGTTTATGACGATCACAATTCCAGCAATAGTAATTTTTATATCAACATTGTTACCTCAAAGGTTGGAAACAAAATAGAAATTCAATATCAAGGAACTCTACACAGTTCCCAAATATTCCGCCCCATCAAACTCCCCGCGGTTGTAAAATACTAAGTATCTTCGAAGGAAACTTTATCAAGAAAGTATCAATCCTAGCGCAAAATTGTAATATAAGTGTTGAACAGAGTTGTGGCACTAAAGCAACTTAATAAAGAACAGACTCACCTAACTTGAAGGAACTCTTTCTTGCATTCGACGTAATTTACTGTCAGGATGGTACATAAAACCACTAGGTAATGGTGCAAGCGAGGTTCATAAGAGCGGCGGGAATATTGCAGCGGTTTGTAATAGCTACCTTGCAATTGTGAAGCCACCTTTCAAGCTATTTGGCTATTGGTACTGTTCTTATTGGATGAGCTCTGTAAACTGTACAATTTTGTTTTATTTCTTTATTTTACATTCAAATGGAATAGTAAGCGATATTTTGTTTTCGTTTAATTTTGTAACTGAAACTACTGAACCGATTGAAATTATATTTTGCATATATACAGTCTAGACCCTGAGGATGGATATAGGGTACTTTTTAACAGGTAGAAAAGGTTGTAAAGGTTCGAAAGGGGAGATGAAAAGTTGTGTGGTCTCGCAATATTTAGAGCTAGAAGCTCGAAACAATTTTTTAAACTGTTGATTAAATATAAATAATTATGATATTCAGTGTTTGCAATACAATATACCTTCAAGAGGGAAGAAATAAAATATGGCATCAAAGTTTGTATGGAATATTGTAATTTTTGAAGCTAGAACAATTAAACTTTTTTCTTGAGCTTTCTTAGGTAAATTATTAAATATGTTTTCTAATATTACGGTCACTTTTCCACCCAGACGAAGTCGCGGGTACAACTAGTGTATAATAGAGTAATACTATTTAAAAGTTTTTATATATATTAACAATAAAATCTCAGGACAATTCATACAAAGTCATATAGTCTCAAACTAAGCTCGTGTTATGGGTAGGTACTAGACAACTGATATGAATATATATATATTTTTAATACATATATTATACGTAGAAAACAACCAGACTGATACAAACAATAACTCATGAATACAAATCTGTGAGCGAGGAACTGAAACTGCGACCTTCGGAAATAAGGTGGTGTGGTACACCACCAGACCACCGTGGTCATCAAAATCAAAATGATTTCATTCAAATTTATAATTCTTAAGCATAACATTAAGTTTGTGTATGTCTGCTTCGCTTCTCACTAAGTCCAGTGGCTGTCCTCGCCAACTCAGTAACTGAGTTTGCAGCAGTGAATAAAGTTCAATTCGCCTGGTAGCATGTTCTAAACACGATGCTGATTTCAATATCTAATACCAACTATTTCCTCTACATTCAACTAGATCTGTGTGCCAGATGCAGAGATGAAAAACTTGTACCCATAAGTTGAATTAATAATAATAATAATCTCAGGACAATTCACACAGCGCCATCTAGACCCAAGTTAAGCTAGCTAGAGCTTGTGTTATGGGTACTAGATAACTGATACATATACATAGATTTTTTTTTTATAAATACATACATATTATACATAGAAAACACCCAGACCGATACAAACAATTATATTCATGAATACAAATGTTTGTGCTGTGCGAGGAATCGAACCCGCGACCATCGGTCGTAAAGCGGTGTACTAGACCGCTACACCATCGAGGTCAGTTGAATTGTAAGGAAGCACGTAACAATGTTATATAAGACTAGCTGTACTCGCGACTACGTCCGCGTGGAATTTAACAAAAAAGTTAATTAGAGAATTTTTCAAAAATAAAAGTAGCGTAAGTTACTTCTTATTACATCAGCTACCTGACAATAAAAGTTATGTCAAAATCGGTCCAGCCATTTCAGAGATTAGCCGGAACAAACACACAGACAGATAAAAATTGTAAAAAATGTTATTTTAGTGTAGGTATGTACCGTATTTATATTCATATGTAGTAAAAAAAGGTTATTTCAATATTACCAACAGACACTTCAATTTTATTTATATGTATAGATTTGAATTTTAAAATCATATTTAATATTACTACTAGCTGTACCCACGACTTCGTCCGCGTGGAATTATACTTTATTTTTCTAAAATAAAAGTAGTCGGAACAAACAGACCGACAGGTCTGTCTGTCGGTCTGTTTGTTCAAAAATAGTAAAAAATGATATTTTAGTGTACCTATTTATATTCATATGCATGCAGTAAAAAATGGTTATTTCAATATTACAAACAGACACTCCAATTTTATTTATATGTATAGATGTATAGTATAAAAAAAATAACTAGGTACCTTATGTTATAAATTCTTTCCATCACTAAGGTGTAGCAGAAACTCTAATATAAAACTCGATGTCGTGTACACCAGAGCAACAGCAGCAGACCATCAGCAAGCACCAGAACAACAACCAGAGAAAAATGCCTCTTAAGCTACTAAAGTACCTGTGATTTGGTTGGCGTACAACAGGAGTGATAGTAATAAAAGATTTTATATTTATATTTAGATGTATGTACTGTCTGTCTGTCTGTTTGTTCTGGCTAATCTCTGAAATGGCTGGACCGATTTTGTCGGGACTTTTTTGACAGGTAGCTGATGCAATATGGAGTAACTTAGGATACTTTTATTTTAGAAAAATAATGTTAAATTCCACGCGGACGAAGTCGCGGGTATCAATAAGTTCGCTATAGTAAGGGTAAAGCTAAGGTAAATAGACGACTTTGTATAAAGTCTACCAAAGTGAACTAAACTCTTTTATAAGAATGGAAATTAAAAAAAAAATCACAATGTTAACAAAGTTTAATCTACACGTAATCTTTCATAGACACATGATGGTGGTACGTAGTAGGTGAACGTTGATTGTTTGCTTGTTTGGTCAACCTCTCGAAACCGGTTTGTTGTGTAGTGGACGACGTGTCCTGTTACCGTACAAGTTATAAGTTAACAGCGATTCAACACGGCTTCACTTAAAAAAAAAGTGCAGGCTGCCCTATGAATTTTGTTTCAATAAAATCTTCTATTATATATAACAAAACTATAAAATACTTTAAAATTTAAAATTGTTAGAGAGGTTGAAGAGTAATCGTCTATCATGTATGGACATGTAATGCGTAGGAACGAGGATAATATTTTAAGAAAGATGTTACAAATGAATGTGGATGGTTATAAGGGCAGAGGAAGGCCGAAAAAGAGATGGATGGACTGTGTGAAAGATGATATGGTAAGAAAGGAAGTAAATAACGCGATGACTGCGAACAGAGATGAATGGAAGCGAAAAACATATTACGCCGACCACAAATAAATGGGATAAGGAAGAAGCAGATGATGATGATATAAAATACTTTAAAATTGAGCCCAGTTTCGAGAGAAAACCTCAGTAGGTAGTTCATTCCGTATTTAAGAGAATAAAGATTCTTTAACTGTGCTGATTTTTAAAAATAAATAAAAAAAATACTCCTCCTCACTCAGAAAACTGTGCCGTGATGTGTCTGCACTCCAAGAGCGGGGTAATGCAGGGTAATACTAGTGTCACCAGAATTTATGTTTATTTTATGTTTTCAGTGTGTAGTTTATGTTTGATGTTTATTTATATATGGTAGTAGGTCGTAAATGTTTGCTTTGTGTTGTCCGCCTGGATTTATGTATGTATGTGTATTATTATTATTATTTTATTATGTTTATTGTATATGAAGGTGTCCGCTGAAAACCAGCGTCGTGGCACCCCGTCACGATATATGCTGAGCGGAGACCTAGTTGGTACTCTAATTATTAATATTAAATGTAAATTAAATTTTTAAAAATATTTTCAGTGTACCAAATAAACAATTTTCTTTCTTTCTTTTTTCTTATTTAAAATCTCAAATCTGAATTTAAATGACTGTATATAATTGTTAACATGTACAACATTTTTTTTTTAAAATACGAGCTGAGTTTCTGGTAAGTTCTTCTCATCTTAAAATCATTCCGAACTGACGGTAGATTTGATATATCATAAGAGTCTATAATAGACCTACATGAATAAAGATATTTTGAATTTGAATTTGAATATAAGTTTCAATAAAATCTATTATATCGAAAAAAACTGTAAAATACTTTAAAATTGAACCCATTCGCGAAAATTTCGATAGGTACTTCATTTCACACTGTGTACTTGGGAGGAGGCTCCTCTGAAACCTCACTCTCCGAGACCACTTAGGTTCTAGCGTGTGGGGATGAATTCACTATCGATATCGAGCGGACCTACGGTTTTGTTTGCTTTTCTGAAGACAAAATAATGCTATTTATTCCCTATCGATGAAAAGGTAAAAGCACGCTAATAAAAGAACCACTATGCGAGTATTATATCAGTTAAATTTACTTTTGGATAAGGTCCAAGAGGCGTTCCACCCCGGCTTCGCACGGGTGTAAACCTTCCTCTTGAATCACTCTATCTATTAAAAAAAAACGCTTCAAAATCCGTTGCGTATTTTTCAAGATTTAAGCATACATAGGTACGGATAGACAGCGACAGCGACTTTATTTTATAGCTTTTTATACTATGTAGTGATGTTATTCTCATCTATAATCAGTTTCATCAAAATCCATTCAGTAGTTATGGAGTGAAAGAGTAACAAACATCCAACCATTACAGACTTTAACGCGTTTATAATATTAGTAAGATGTTTTGCACAGATGTATGATGTCACCTTCCAGCAATGGTGTTTCCGAACCGATACGATATTGAAACCTTCAAGAAAAGAGCTTATTCCTTTTTAAAAGGCCGACAACGTACTTGCAATTCCCCTAGTGTAGGGGGTGCTCATGGGCGGCGGTAATCACTTATCATCAGGTGAGCCGCATGCTCGTTTGTCCCCTGTGGTATAAAAAAAAAAATGTATGAAATATTGTTTTAGGCACTCGCTTGTGAATTGCACCGCGCTGCAACATATGAACAAACAAACATGGCGCCGTAATGACAAGGGAGGTGTACGGTTACTTCGACACCTGACGTCACGTGCGTCATGTTTGCTACCAACACACATATAAACTATGTTTACATATAACATATACAGTAATCCTAGCATACACAGCAGCTGAAACTCATATATAGTTATTTTTAATATTTTATGTCATTTTCTATTAAAAATAATAATAATTTGGCCTCGGTGGTTTAGCGGTTTAGCACCTTACTTCCGACGGTCGCGGGTTCGATTCCTCGCACGGTACAAACAATTGTATTCATGGGTATGATTGTTTGTATCGGTCTGGGTGTTTTTTATTATGTATATGAAATAAAATATATATTTATGTATTTATCACTTGTCGAGTACTCATAACACAAGCTCTATCTAGCTTAACTTAGGTCTAGATGGCGCTGTGATTGTGATATTATTATATATTATATTATAAGCAATATTTTTGTCTCCAGAAAAGCAGACAAAGTCGCACGTAAAAGATAGTAATGAATAGATATAGAAAGAGAAGCTGCCGGTTCTAACGATCAACTGCTCTTGCAGGGTCACGTGAGCTCGCCCCGTGTTTGCGGGTCACCCGGTGTTTGCGGAGCTAAAATGTTTACCCCCACGAGGGTACTCAGTTTATAGTGACCTATAAAAATGGCAACACCTATGTAATGATTTTCAATTTTACGATATTTGCGGATTGTGAATTTTATATCGCCGCTTCAGTATAAACGATGTACTTGCTTAACTAGAAATTTATTAACAAAAATTTGAAAAAATTAAGAGCAGTCAAAAATCATAGAGTTTATAAATATAAAAATTATGTATAGATGATGGAATTTTTAAATTAAAAAATTATAGTAACTCGAAATCTAAATTGGAATAATTGGAAAGTATAGTTTTTTTTTATTAAGTATTTTACGGCGCTGGAAATTTCCTTTCAGCCAAGGAAAGTATAGTCTTACAAAAAAAATCAATATAAATAATGGAATTTTAAATAAACATCCTCGTTTTTTAGTTTCTATTAAAAAAATAGATTTTACTTTTAAGTGTTAACGGCCTCGGTTGTCTAGTGGTTTGGTACACCGCCTTACTTCCAATGGTCGCGGGTTCGGTTCCTGGCATGGCAAATATTTGTATTCATGAGTAATGATTGTTTGCATCATATATAATATGTATGTATTTACGAAAAAAATATATCTCTGTATTTGTATCAGTTGTTTAATACCCATAAAACAAGCCTTAGCTAGCTTAACTAGATGGCGATGTATGAATTGTCCTGAGATGATTATTATTATTATTAATTTCTTTTTCACAGCTTAAGTTGGTGACTAGTACCGAGGACATGCCATGTCTCTCGTTACTTTATTTTGCTGGATGGTTATTTTTGTATATATATTATATATCTCCCTTTGATGGGGTGTTAAACTTGTCATTCAGTTATTACTCTTATTTCTTAAACTTCAAAAAAATCTCATCTCCCCTCTTAAGGAGAGGAGATGGCAACTTACCCCCGGCAGAAGCACAGTCGGCCGGGGTTCAGGGCCCCAGGGAGAGAAACCGGCGTACAATGCGGGCAGAATCTAACAGCACCGCTTTCTGCATCTTTCCCGGGAGTGAGACGCAATCCCAATCGTATTATGGACTAATGTACCTACTGTTACTTTATACGTATAGTGATAAGTATCCGAAAAATATATATCTGTGGAATATTATCTATGATATATATCTATGGAATGTTGTTGTCTATGGTAAAAATTTCAATAAATGTACGGTTCCGTTTTGCATCTTCCTTCTTGGAGAAAAAACCGTTCGAGTCTATGTGTTTTAATTAATAATACTTAAAATACCATTAAAAGGCGTCTTGCTCAGGCGTATTCCCATACCTACCTTTACAACAGAGATAATGTACAACAAACAATGTACCTAAATTTAAATTATACCCAAGCTATTTTCCTTATTACATATTATCTTATATATAAAATTCTCGTGTCACAGTTTTCGTTCCCATACTCCTCCGAAACGGCTTGATCGATTCTCATGAAATTTTGTGAGCGTATTGAGTAGGTCTGAGAATCGGCCAACATCTATTTTTCATCCCCCTAAATGTTAGTCCACCCCTAATTTTTTTTTATTTTTAGGCAAAATTTTAGTTTCTTTTTTTTATGATACAACATACAAAAATACATACAATCCTAAATTTTCACCCTTCTATCATCAACCACTATTTTTTTATAGCGTTATTAATTTATATGGCAAAACAACGTTTGCCGGGACAGCTAGTATCTATATATAAATGTGCAGCACCGTGTGTATATTTGAACCATTTGGAGTGTGTCAAATTTGGTTCATATATTGAGACTTGCGAGATAAGTATGTGTCTTCAAACGGTTATTTAGATATTAATGTCCAAAAATCGTCATTTTTATCACTGATCAACTATATATCAAAATTATAACCCACTTCCAGATGAAAAGTTCAAATTTGGTATGCAGATAGGTAAAGGTGAATATAAAAAAAAATCTGAAACTGGTAAATTGTTATCATTTTACTACAACTTTTCACTTTAATTGATTCTATTTCAACTTATACTGGACGAATACTAAAATTTATAACGTCGATAACCAATTGACATTGATCCCTGGCGAAAAATCTCATCTTGTACTGGACGGAAAGTAATATTGTATGAAAACGTCGATCATTACCAATTTACGTTGACCCCTTCACATCAGTGTCGATAACTAGCAAACTTCAAATATTGCATTGAGCGGTAAACACTAGTTGCTATAATTTAGATTCTGTCTAAAATATAATCGTACTTATAACTAGGAGTACAGTCGAATTTCGTATTTATTATGTTATTAACTGAGATTTGGATATAGTGTAAAATCATTATTTTTATAAATAATTATTAAATAATAGACATTTCGGTCGTGTGGGAGCGGTGCGATAAAACGTTGACGCGAACCTGTCCGAGCGAATGGCAGCCGCCCTCATATGTCTCAATGTTTTGTTTCTCGATATCTAACCTATAAGGTTGCGATTTATGCTACGAAATTTATAGCTTTCTTAAATTATACTTATATATTTGTGGTTATATTATTATTACATTATTTTAGTAAATACGTATGGTATAGACAATAGTTTAAACCAAAAATTAATAACAATTTTAGTATAGTTATAAGTAGGAATGTATAGTTAACTCGAGAATGAGAACTCATTGGTAACAAATTGTTTTCTTGAGAATTCAATAGATAACAGTCAATTTGTTACATAATCGTCTTTACGAACTATAACGTGTCAATACGAAGTTTCAGATATTAAATAATGTATATGTTGATAGAGAACAATTCCGTATTTGCTTAACATACGCTATTACTATCCACAAATCACAAGGCCTTAGTTTTGGCAGTCCTCTTCTCAACATAGCCTCCTCTATATTTAATAAAGGGCAGGTTTACGTTGGACTCTTCAGAGTTAAAACCTTAGATGGAGTACGTCTTAACAATTTAGATCCAAGTCACGAGAGCTCTATTGTAGAGTACAACCATCTGTGGACGTTATACCGCCCCGATTTGCCCAAAAATTCCTGATACTGAATTGGCATTGCACTTGAACATTTAAAAGTTACAAGAAAATATAGAAAATAACACAAAAAAAAGACAATTATACCCCGTAAATACACGAAATACAGTAATTTATCAAAAATAATTTGGTATTAATTTAGTTATAAATAAGTACCTCGTATAATTTATGTACAAAAAGTAATGATATCCCATCAAAAACATAAATGTGAAATGATAGCCGAGTTTAATATTATGATATATACCTTCTTTCGTTTCATGACAAAAGAGATGAGATCTAAATACAAGTTCAATGGTCTGTCCTGAAATGTATTTATAACAATATAAAATATCATTTCTTCTTATAACTTAGGATAATATACTGTAGCCTAAGGTCTAACTTGGCCAGTTCTCATATACCAATTATTACTTGTCGGTTCCTATTTTAATATTAATAGTAACTAGCAATCGAAAGTAATAATTGGTATATGAGAACTGGCCAAGTTAGACCTTGGACAGCATATTATCGTAAGTTATAAGAAGAAATGATATTTTATATTGTTATAAATACATTTCAGGACAGACCATTGAACTTGGCACCCATTTAGATCTCATCTCTTTTGTCATAAAAACGATCATGCTATATATTATATTAAACTATCATTTCACATTTATGTTTTTGATGGGATGTATATTTACACGAACCATTTGGAGCCACTTTTGGTAGTTCAAAAATTCCTATCAAATTTGGTTCATATATTGAGACTTACGAGATAAATATGTGTTCCAAATTTCATAAACATATCTCAAACGGTTATTTAGATATTAATGTCCAAAAATCGTCATTTTTATCACTGATCAACTATAGATCAAAATTATAACCCACTTCCAGATGACCTAGAAAGTTCAAATTTGGTATGCAGATAGGTAATTAGGTGAATATAAAGGAAAAAATCTGAAACTGGTAAATTGTTATCATTTTACTACAATTTTTCACTTTAATTTATTCTATTTCAACTTATACTGGACGAATACTAAAATTCTATGAAAACGTCGATAGCCACCAATTGACATTGATCCCTGGCGAAAAATCTCATCTTGTACTGGACCGAAAGTAATATTGTATGAAAATCGATCATTACCAATTTACGTTGCACATCAGTGTCGATAACTAGCAAACTTCAAATATTGCATTGAGCGGTAAACACTAGTTGCTATAATTTAGAATCTAAAATAATCACTTATAACTAGGAGTATAGTCGAATTTCGTATTTATTATGTTATTAACTGAGATATAATTATTGTTTCGGTCATCGATAGTGTAAAATCATTATTTTTATAAATAATTATTAAATAATAGGCATTTCAGTGTATAGGGCGCCGCGGTGGCGATCCTCGAACGGTGCGATAAAACTCAATGTTTTGTTTCTGGATATTCATAAGGTTGCGATTTATGCTCGAAATTTATAGATTTCTTAAATTATACTTATATATGATTATATTATTATTACATTATTTTAGTAAATAATGGTATAGACAATAGTTTAAACCAAAAATTAATAACAATTTTAGTATAGTTATAAGTAGGAATGTACAGTTAACTCGAGAATGAGAACTTATTGGTAACAAATTGTTTTCTTGAGAATTCAATAGATAACAGTCAATTTGTTACATAATCGTCTTTACGAACTATAACGTGTCAATACGAAGTTTCAGATATGAAATAATGTATATGTTGATAGAGAACAATTCCGTATTTGCTTAACATATGCTATTACTATCCACAAATCACAAGGCCTTAGTTTTGGCAGTCCTCTTCTCAACATAGCCTCCTCTATATTTAATAAAGGGCAGGTTTACGTTGGACTCTTCAGAGTTAAAACCTTAGATGGAGTACGTCTTAACAATTTAGATCCAAGTCACGAGAGCTCTATTGTAGAGTACAACCATCTGTGGACGTTATACCGCCCCGATTTGCCCAAAAATTCCTGATACTGAATTGGCATTGCACTTGAACATTTAAAAGTTACAAGAAAATATAGAAAATAACACAAAAAAAAAGACAATTATACCCCGTAAATATACGAAAATACAGTAATTTATCAAAAATAATTTGGTATTAATTTAGTTATAAATAAGTGCCTCGTATAATTTATGTACAAAAAGTAATGATATCCCATCAAAAACATAAATGTGAAATGATAGCCGAGTTTAATATTATGATATATGGCTTGATTGTTGACTTCTACGACAAAAGAGAGGAGATCTAAATGGGTGCCAAGTTCAATGGTCTGTCCTGAAATGTATTTATAACAATATAAAATATCATTTCTTCTTATAACAGGATAATATACTGTAGCCTAAGGTCTAATTACTAGTTTTCATATACGAAATATACTGTAGCCTTCGCAAGTTCTAAACATGTTACTTGTCGGTTCCTATTTTAATATTAATAGTAACTAGCAATCGAAAGTAATAAGTATATGACGGCGTTAGAATAGAGGCTACAGTATATTATCCGTTATAAGAAGAAATGATATTTTATATTGTTATAAATACATTTCGACAGACCATTGAACTTTTCATTTAGATCTCATCTCTTTTGTCATAGAAGTCAACAATCAAGCCATATATCATAATATTAAACTCGGCTATCATTTCACATTTATGTTTTTGATGGGATATATATAAATGTGGCATGTATGTGAGTGTGTACTAGATGGCGCTGTCTTAATTGTTCAGGGAAACAAAAAAAATGCAAGATATATCTAAAAATGTAACCCTTACAGTGTTTATAAAAAACGGCCACCCAAACCGGTTTCCTTGTAAAAAGCTTGTAAAAAAAAAATGTTCAAAGTTATGATTCAAGCGAAGCCGGGGCAACTAGATAAAACTGAAACTTATGAAGCTAAACAAGTAAAAACCCTCGAATACCGAAATGAAATACAAATTCTATACTAGCGAGCGTCAGACGGGTTTTTATAATAAAAAATCGTTATTACCGGCTCGGAACGCGAACATTACGGTGTTATTCACAAAAACGACGGATATATTGGCGGTCGGAATGTAATAAAGCCTAGGTAATATGCCGCCGGCGCTGAAAGACCGCTCCGCCCGCTTTTTTATGTCTAATACCATCGCTACCTTATAAATGAACTGGCCACATTCTCGCTCGATAACAATACGTTTATTATATTCTATTAATAGTACTAGCAGTTCTATTATTAGTAACTCACTTATCTGTAACGTTTTTTCTCCTCCGATCGATTCCCTGTACAATTCAAATGGGGATCGAAATTACGACGGCCTGAGCCGAGGTTCGAACCCCTAGTGGTGCCCTTAGACTAAAGTCGTATCCGTCAGGCAGGAGTTGGCCTTCAGCTGCTTTATAAGTCCTTCCGCGGGTTTGGAGTGCCATCTGCACTCGCCTCTTAACGTCCGGTGAAGCTGTAAAGGCCAACAGCATTAGATTAGTCCGAAAAAAAAAGTAATGTTTTTAGGTATATCTCGAAGGTGCCAATCAAGCAAATATCCACCATCTGATGGTAAAAGGTCTTCTTCTTTCGTTTCAACGGCAACTAAATACATATATTTTTCCCAGAACGGCGCGACTACCCTTGCGCAAACTGTCGCATTTTTTAGGTCTTCATTTATGCAGGATGCTTGTTATGCGGAGGAACGAAGACAATGTCTTATGGAAAGTGTATAATATGAATGTGGATGGATGTAAAGGGAGGGGACGCCCTAAAAAAAGATGGATGGATTGTGTGAAAGATGATATGAATAAAAGAAGAGTATGTTCAGATATGACGACCGATAGAGAGCAGAGAATGACATACTGCGCCGACCCCAAATAATGGAAAAAAGGCAAGGCAATGATGATTTGTGCAGGATGCTGGGCACAAAGGACAAGTAACATGGTAAACGGTTACCGTAGCCTATGGACGCCTGAAACAGCAGGGGTGTCACATGCGCGTTGACCCTTGACACCTTAATATACCATTCTTGAAAAACCCCATGCTGTAGTCTCTGCAGAAAACCTCGGCAGGTAGTTAATTCCACAAAGTTACTGTACGCGGGAGGAAGCTCCTCTGAAGCCAGACCGTTCGGGACCACTAAGATACCAGCATGTGGGGATGAATTCCCTATCGATGGTGAGATCGTTGAAGCTGTTACATACACGCAAGCTCAAATAGGGCGTATAGTGAATACACCTTGACTTAGAAGACCCAATGTAAGAAGCAGGAAATACTGATGCTGGAAGAAGATTATGCAAATCAGTTGGTACGTGCAGTAAGTATGTCAGCTGTACGATGGTCAAATCAAATCAAATCAAATCAAAATATCTTTATTACGGCGGATATACTGGCGGTCTGATGGTAAGCGGTAAGCTTATATAAACGAACTAGCTAGGTTCAGTAGATAACTAGGTTCGATCCTCGCACGATGCAAACATTTCTATTCATGATTATGACTGTTTGTATCGGTCTGGGTGCTATGTATATTATGTATGTAGTTACAAAAAAATCGAAGTATTTATATCAGTTGTCTAATACCCATAACAGTAGGTCTGCTTACCGTGCGACTAGCTGGCGCTGTGTTAATAGTTCTTGTCATCATCCAGCAGTATCCCAGTGATACATCATTCCATTATCGTCCAAAAAACCTGAGGTACCCACGCGACCGCCTTATACTTCAAATTTCCGGTGACTTATCTCCTGATCCTTATGCAATCCCATTACACTGGTAATCGTTTACAGCGTCTTACGGTCTGTGTACTTAATCTCTCCACTACACAGTCAGTATTAGCACTAATTGTTGCGTATAATAAAGCCATAATCGTGCTATTTTTCCAAGCGGAGTGGTCGCTAATGTGGCTCGCATTAACATAAGTAGGGTCGCTGTGTTAGCGATTGAGATATCGAAAAAAATTAAACCATTTATAGTATATTATGATGTAAGTGCAGTAATACATCAGACGGAATTTTAGCCTTGAGTCAAAGGCGAGGGCGTAATAGAGCCAAGTGTGTGTGTATGTGTTAAATACACATGAACATTCTATGACGTTTTTTCCTGCGAGGAAACAGCATGAAAAATCTGAAGTAATGAAAATCTACTGGCTCCGCGCTGCAGTATATTCGCGATTTCAAAAAAATAATGTCAAATAGTTATGGAATATTATTGTTGTTTTAAATAATTATATGTAGATAGTGTAATATTAAATTATAATTACATAAAAGAATAAAATAATTTGCAGGCTTGCGATTAGTATTCAGTACAACGTTTTACTGCTAGGCCTCTTTAGACCTGATCTTTTCTGAACTCTACAGCAGTCTGATCTAGACTGCTGTAAGTACTATATGAATCTATAATGTTTCCTTCTTTTTCATTTCTCTTTTAATTGTATTTCTAGGAGTTTTTTTACGGCATATATGTACAACATCTCCGGCGGTAGCGATCTTCGTAAGGAATTGAGGAAGTTCTATACTGATGAATAAGATCAAATAAATTAGATGAAAAATACTGAAGATATGAAATATCGAAAATAAAGTATTTGGTAAAGAAAAAATGAAAATGATAAACATCGCTAATAGTGGAACCTTATCCAACTAGTTACAAAAACTGTGATCGACCGGACATGCACTGTGACTTCTTATGACAATGATTCTTTTTGTTGCTTCGCGTGACCATTAACTTTATCTGTCACAATTATTTGAAGTCAGTCATAATATAATAATAATAATCCAGGACAATTCACATAACGCCATCTAGTTCCAAGCTAAGTCATCATCATCATCATCGCAGCCCGCAAGACCACCTATGTCCACTGCTGGACATAGGTCTCCCCCAAGGATCTCCACGACGATCGGTCCTGCGCTGCTCGCATACAATGCCTTCCAGAGATCTTGACCAGATCGTCGGTCCACCTTACTGGAGGCCTTCCCACGCTGCGTCTTCTGGTCCGTGGTCGCCACTCGAGGACTTTACTGCCCCAACGGCCATCTGTCCTACGAGCTATGTGCCTTGCCCATTGCCACTTCAGAGTTGCAATTCTTCGGGCTATGTCGATCACTCTGGTTAAGCTAAGTAGAGCCTGTGTAATGGGCACCAGACAACTTACTTACGCATATTTTTTAGATGAATCTGTTGCCAGTGATGACTTACTGCACAGAGACGTGGTCGCTAACTATGGGCCTCATAAATAAGCTCAAAGTCATTCAAAGATGCGTGATCGAATCAGAAATGAGGTGATCCGCAGAAGAACCAGAGTGATCGACATAGCCCGAAGCATTGCGAAACTGAAGTGGCAATGGGCAGGGCACATAGCTTGTAGGACAGATGGCTGTTGGAGCAGTAAAGTCCTCGAGTGGCGACCGCGGACGGAAGACATCAGGTGAGCCGCAAGTTCGTTTGTCCCCTATACTATAATAAAATTATAAAAATGAATAAAGTTCCCCTGGTGTTGCTTTCGTTTGGACGTCTTCCGGGCTGTTATGATGATGATTTTTTAGAAGTACATACATATTATACATAAAAAACACCCAGACCAATACAAACAATCATACACAAGAATAGTACTGCATCAGTAATTCTTTATGTACATAAATTACCTATAATAAAAGATTTATTACAATTTTTTTTAATAAAATTTAAGAAAGGTGTTTGTTCTCCTTATAATACCAGCAACGCACTTGCAATTCCTTTAGTATTGCGGGCAGCGGTAATTATTTACCATCAGGTGAGCCGCAAGTTCGTTTGTCCCCTATACTATAATAAAGTTATAAAAATGAATTAAGCTTCCCTGGTGTTGCTCTTGGACAGCGGTAATCATTTACCATCAGGTGAGCCGCAAGTTCGTTTGTCTTGTTTGTCGATTTTTTTTATAGTATAGGGGATTGTATAAAAAAAAATCGACTGCAAAATATTTGATATTTTCTAATAATAATTTATTTATTTCTATCCAAAAGTAAATAAACATTGTGTCAAAGAAAATAAGGCCATCAGCTGTATTAGCGTCGCCTACCAGCATTCGACTAGACCGCGAGCTACCACGTGGTTTATTCCACTTAGGTCTTAAAAAATATTAAATATTATAATAACCTTTGACGACACATCATATCGTCCCAAGGTAAGTAGAACTTGTGTTCTCTAACATAAGTAACCAACTATTGATATATAGGTATTTTTAGAAAATAAACAATACTCAGATACATTTTTATTGCAATAAATATAGGAATCATATAGACGGATGCAAACAGTCACACTTATGAATACGTATATACATGTACAAGAACTTATGGAGTGGCTGAAGGCCAACTCCTGTCTCTCTATCCGTAGATACTACATTAGTTTGAGGGCACTGCTACGGGTTTGAACCTCGGATCAGGTCGTAATTTCGATCGCCTTTTGAAATGGACGGGAGATCTAAATCATGAGACGTAAGTGGAATAAACCGCGTGAATGTCAGTTTTCGCTGTAAAATATAATATCCGTTACTTTGATCAATAAAACTAAATACAAATAGTCGCAATGTCTTTACTAATAAATCGTATAAACTAGATATAATACGCGACTTTACTTGTACACACTCATATATTATAATATGACAAGATTATTCAACATAGAAATAGAAATAATCTTTATTCAAATAAACTCATTACAAGCACTTTTGAATAGTCATATTTTGATTCTACCACTCATTCGGAATGCAGATTCATCACAAGAAACTTGTGTGTTGCTCTTTTTAATAGATGTTTTTTTTATATAAATAATTACAGTATAACAAGTAAGAGGCATGCGATAATCTACATAGAAATCGCTACGCACTCATTATTAGTGTAATCAGATAATATTGTCACCGCTATGGATTTTAAGTTTTTATTTTAAATGAGAATATAACAAAATTTTGTGCATTAGTGGCTAAAATATTATATATTAGTAAATACTTATTTTTAGTTAGTTTTATTTCAGAGTCCCTCACGGGTCTAGGTAGCGAACTTTGAATAAAGGCGAGCACAATCGACCTTGTGGCGGCGTGGTGGGCCGGGTCGATGTGCTCCCTCAAATATGGTTGAGTACAATGATGGCTGGCTCATACGTCATACTCGTGAACGGGTGCTGCTTGTGGGGACTAGTCTGTTCAGGTTGTGAACACTGATTAGTTTTTTTGTTCTTTGCGATAGCATATGCTGGTGGTCACTCTATTCTCCCAAATTTGAATTTAAATGAATCTGTATTATTGTAAATATGTACAACATTAAAAAAAAAATACGAGCTGAGTTTCTTGTCAGTTCTTCTCATCTCGAAATCATTCCGATCTGACGGTAGATTTGACATATCATAAGAGTCTGTAATAGACCTACATGAATAAAGATATTTTGAATTTGAATTTTGAATTTATAATATGTCAAATCTACCGTCTGATATCCAGATGAGAAGATCTAAGAAGAAACTCAGCTCGTATTTTTTTTCAAATAATAGTGGAACATGTTTATAATAATACACAGTTTGACTTTATTGACTTACTTTTGTCCTCTATATAGTAACAAAATAATCTTCAATAGACAGACATTTTTTTATATGTGTGTATATATATAAATATGATTTATTTGATCAGTCTGTCTGTAAACATATTTGTAGCGGAAGCACCAATTGATAGTATAGGTGACAATTTTAAACATTTTCATATTAATCTACCCACGCATATTTTTATTATGTTGTATATCTTAAAACGTACTGTTGATATGTTTATATCTATATTAAAAACACTAGTTATTCGTTTATATACAAACTAGCTACTCGCCCCGGCTTCTTCCATGTGTACATGTATTATATATATGAGACTTCCTTTTGAATCACTCTATTTAAAAAAACAGCTTAAAAAGTTTACTCTACTGCTCAGTGTATCAGTTGTCAAGTACACATTATACAAGCTCTGCTTACCCTGGGAGTAGATGGCGCTGTGTGAATTGTCCTGAGATTTTTTTTCTCAGCTTTTGCTCGTTTTCTCCACACTTACGGGCCGAAACCAAGTAAGTGCATTATTATTATTATTATTATATTCAAAAAAATATTTATTATGACACAACATAACAGACACTTATGACAAGTCTAATTATAATCAATCTATATTGTATATACGAGATAGTGTAACAATTACACTATTACTTAGAGAACATCTTAATATAATAACTTAAACATCCAGGAACAAATCTTAGCCTAATCTTACAAAACAAAGATAATAAACAAAACAAATAAAATAAACAATAAGTTAAATCGTGGCAGACTGTGCTTCATTACATCCTGTTATACGTTTTGGTAATTTCTAATATCTAATATATATAATTATATTATATTAGTAATAAACATAATAAATATAATTTTTGAATTTAATAATAATAATAATAATGCACTTGATTATAATTAAATTATTCATGAGGAAAAAAAAATCTCAGGACAATTCAGGTATACATAATTATATATATACTAGATGAAAACCCGGCTTCGCTCGGGTGAAATGTAGGTAGATATTTCTGTAGTCATCGGTTCTCATGGAATATTAAAAGTAAGCAAGGCATAGATTTGTAAAGCTTTGTTCATTGTGTTTGATAAATATAGTAAATAAAAAGTGCAAAAGTTTTTATACAAATAATTTTTATTTTTTTGTTAAATTTTAATTTAGGCTAATTGGCTTGTATCCAGATCGTAAAACAAATTAATTAAAAAAAAATTCGCAAATTTGTCTCGCAATCGGCCTATTTCAGGTTTAAAGAAAAAACACTCTTTTATCATAAAAAAGTGTCAAAAACAAAAATTTCGCGAAACGTCAACGACCGAAGAAAATGCTAGTGACATGAAAAGATGGCGACTGTGGTTTGTTTGTCAGTGTCATTAGAATTTAACGAAATACTCCATAATCCGAATTTTGCGGATATATGTTGTCGACTCGAAATCAATATTTTTTTTATGTTTTGTTATTCACATAAGGTTTCGTTCGAGTCTACCGTACCCCCTTGTCGGAATTATTAATATAGATTTTTTTTATATTATATATATGGTAGTTTTGCGGTAAATAACAGTAGGTATTCATTTTGTAATATCTCCACCGCGAAGTGAGATAATCTCAGTTCGCCGCGGGCCCGTGATTACCATCCACAAGCAAAGCCTTTTAAAAGACTTAATGTGAGCCCTAAAAGGTGGCCATGTACTGAACAGAACCATAGACCTACAAATTCATAGAGTATATTTTTTTTTATTGGGTTTTTTGGGCTATTGTCAGATGTTTTACGCTGGCTGGCACCAGTGGAGGACGATAAGATGATCATGAGGTCAGGTAAATTAGCCCATCGTGACAAATTCTCCAAGAATTTATCACGATGGTTTCCAGGGGGAAACGCGTGGAGGTCAACCTGACATGGTACATTGCTAGTAATAGGATTATTAGTCCACATTTCTAACAATCCCCTTTCCCCCTATTGTTAGATTGTCAGCTGTTTTCCCTTTTTCAAATGTTTGAAGGACATTCTTAGGAGCGATGGTTTTTATCTCCTCAGGAAATATGACTGTAGCACCTGCAGCCCTGCGACCTACATAGATCTATTGTACTCGCCCTTTTTCAAAGTTCGCTACCTAGACCCGTCAGGGACAAGAATTGAAGGATATTCTTAGGAGCGATGGTTTTTATCTCCTCGGGAAAGAGTGTAAACTTTCCAAAGGACATATTTCGTTTATGCATGAGTGGCTACAACCACATAGGATGTGTAGCGGCGTTTCCTCTTCTATTTGGCAGAATCTGCAGATTCTTGTCGTGCGGCGTGCATAGGCCTAGTTTAGCCGTATGCTTGTTTAATTTGCAGTGTCCTGTGAGGGCCCTGGCCATCGTGCATATGTTGTTTTTACTCAATAGCAGTAGTCTATTGGAGTATTTGTTCGAGTAGCCCGATATTAGGGCTTTTGAATGTGTTAATCCTGGCATTTAAGTTGTTAAGTTACTCCTTATTACATCAGCTAAATGCCAAAAGAAGTCCGGTCAAAATCGGTCAAGCCATTTCTGAGATTAGCTGGAACAAACAGACAGGTAGACAGACAAAAATTGTAAAAATTATTATTTTGATGTATGTACTGTATTTATATTCATATGCATGTAGTAAAAAACGGTTATTTCAATATTACAAACAAACACTGCAATTTTATTTACTTTAATCAAAAACTTCACCAGAAAGCTCTGAATTTTGGTGATCAACTTCATGAGACTAGAAGCCCTGAATCGAGGTTCGAACCCCTAGTAGCAACCTCAGAATAAAGTCGTATCCTTCAGGCATGAGCTGGTCCATAAGTTCTTCCGTGGTTGCTCTCTCCACTTGTCTAGAAGGCGAGGTTTAAACTAGGTTTTGAGTGCCATATACTCTCGCCTACATTTACGTTCGATGAATCTGATCAATCTGTAAAAGATAGCTACTACAAATAAAGTTAGAATAGCTCGAAAAAAAGTCACAGTTAGTATTTATGAAGTTACCAACACAGTTTTTTTACGACTTCGGTGGTCTAGTGGTTTAGCACTACTTTAGATTCATCTCACGGTACAAACCTTTATGAGTATGATTGTTTGTATCGGTCTGGGTGTTTTCTATGTATATTATTATGTATTTACAAAAAAAATATCAAAGTACCTATTTTTATCAGTTGTCTAGTACCCACAAGCTCAGCGTAAGACTAGATAACGTTGTGTTAGATATTCTAGGATGTAATAATGTATTTTTTTTTATTTTAGCTTTGACCTTATTGAACGTAATGATTAATTATTGTACGCGACTTCGCTCGCGTTAATTTATAACCTTAGGGGTGGAATTTATCAAAATCCTTTCTTACCGGATGCCTACGTCATAGTAGCTTTATGCATGCAAATTCTCAGTCCGATCGGTTTAAAATTGACAAAGTCTCATACAAACTTCCATCCCCTATTTGGTCCCCTTGGGGGTAGAATTAATCAAAATCCTTTCTTAGCGGATGCCTACGTAATAACATCTACCTGCATGCCAAATTTCAGCCCGATCCGTTCAGTGGTTTGGCCTGTGCGTTGATAGATCACTACGTCAGTCATGTTTGAGTCTCTTAAGCGGCATCAAAGTTCTTAGTTTGAGATGAAACTTCGCGTCGCTTTGTGTTATCTACCAAATATAGAACGGACTGTGTTCTGAGGAATTGTTCGACGTGATGCCCACGGCTACCTTTTACCACCACACAGTCAGTCAGTCACCTTTGAGTTATATATATTTAGGTAGTCGTAAGTCTAGAGATGTGTCAGTCTGTGGTAGCGGGCGCGGCTCATTACGCCAGTTGTGGTAATGAATGCCCGAGCACGCTGCCACGTATACGTCTGCCACACCGTGTCCTACAGGCTGCTCTAACCGGCCATATCCGGTTCAAACCAGCCAAAACCGGATATTAGCGGTATTTTCTCAATTTCACGGACATTATTACATTTTGACATATTAGAAACTATCTTCCTGTAAGATTTAAGATAATCTTGCTAAGTTTAAAAATATATTTCAATATATTTATATCTTCTTGTGTGTGTTTTTTTATTCACTCATTTGATTATTATGATGGTATATAAAAAAAAATGTTATGACTATTCAAAAGTGTTTAAATTAAGTTTACTTGAATAAATGATTTTCTATTCTGTTCTAATTTACTGTATAAGAATTTATCTATTATAATTATTACAGAGGTGTTTTTATTATTTTGGAGTTTTTATGTATTTAGAGGTTTCGGAGTAATCGCTTTCCTCCCCTGGGCTCCATGAGGATTTTCTTCAGGTAAAAAAAAGGTACAAGCATTGCTTTCTTCTATTTAAAAAAAAACGAAGTATATATTAGATGTAGGTACGTATTAAGATGTTATATGTTATTAGGGCCTAAAACATTAGGTAAAACTAATGTATTTAATCCCAAAACGCAACAGTATACCTACAGAAAACTTTTCGCTTTGTCCCGTCTACATTATCTGGATAAGGTTTTCCAACCATTACCGCTAGATAAGACTTCGGTTCCAGAGAACTTTAATAACACAAAGCTGGAACAAAAAGTGTCACCGGGCAAAGTTCTGTAAATCTTTTGATCAGCGCGTATCTGCCGTCAGACCTACATCAAAAACGCTCAAAGGCCCATCTTTATTCAATAACCCGGTTCAATTAACGGAACACCCTGTCCGGTTAATAAAGAGGCACGTTTAGGGTCTTTCATTACACCCTGTATAATGGCGCGTACAAATATTTTTAATCCGCTCGCACATACATCTTCCGCAGTTCATTTTGCTGGCCTGTGCTTTTAATTCGTGTCCACTCCGTACGCTTGTTTATTCAATTTTGCACTCAAACTGGAATGGTATACGTCTGAATTTTCATTGTATATGCGTAGATCGTGTACGTATAGAAAAATGAGGCTTTCCGCACAAGGAATAAAGCATAAATCGTCGTGAATGGCAAAGTGATATATCAAACACCCTGAATAGGTGAGCTATGATGGAGATTCTTTTTTAATGTGCGGATATTGCGACGGCGGGTATGTTCCGATGTATTTATGAACAGGTAAACATTTGGGAGTTTGGCAATATATGGACAAAGTCTCTGATGAGTTTTTTTACAATGTTGATAATCTGTGGATTATTTATGTCCGTATATTGTTGACAGATTAGTATTAAACATTCGGAAAGGCTTAGAAAATCTGAATATCTCTATGATTGCAATACAGACATATAAAAACTATCCGGATATTAAACTAAAGTGAATCGGATGCTGTGTTTTCTGATTACTAAATATGCAGTGATAAAGTTGCAAGTATTAAATTCAAATTCAATTTAAAAATCATTTATTCATGTAGGACATTTTAGCCG
Source organism: Achroia grisella (assembly GCF_030625045.1). Taxonomy (NCBI): domain Eukaryota; kingdom Metazoa; phylum Arthropoda; class Insecta; order Lepidoptera; family Pyralidae; genus Achroia; species Achroia grisella. The sequence goes on from NW_026712776.1 coordinate 158,557, forward strand.
CTTATGAACGTCGAGTTTTTACATTATAATTTTTTTCCCTACCGTCCAGTTCGGTATATAGATCCAATTGAGAAGAACTGGCAAGAAACTCAATTGAATTACTTTTTTTTTTTTAAATCCAGTTTATTTACAATGCATTTATATATGTAGGTGTCTATGTCTAACATTAAATGAAAATCCCGAACATGAAAACTATTGCCATGCACACTCGTCATTCAAGTAATCGTTTAGTGAGTAATAGGCCTTGCTCAGTAAATATGATTTAACAGATGTTTTGAATTTATTTAAGGATAATTCCAATATATCCTTTGGTATCTTATTGTAAAATGTTAATGTAGAAATTAGTGTTAATTTTAATGAAGTAATTTTAATACTTTTGTGTGGGAGTGTGTATTGGGCGTTGGGGTGGGTGCAGCCAACGATGGTGGTAATTAAAGATGCAATATAAAAAGGTGACAGGTATATTATAAAAATACTAGCTGTCCCGGCAAACGTTGTTTTGCCATATAAATTAATAACGCTAAAAAAAAATAGGGGTTGATGATAAAGGGGTGAAAATTTAGAATTGTATGTATTTCATACAAAAGTATGTTGTATCATAAAAAAATAGAAACTAAAATTTTTTCTAAAAATAAAAAATTACTAACATTTAGGGGGATGAAAAATAGATGTTGGCCGATTCTCAGACCTACTCAATACGCTCACAAAATTTCATGAGAATCGGTCAAGCCGTTTCGGAGGAGTATGGGAACGAAAATTGTGACACGAGAATTTTATATATAAGATATGTCGTAACAAAATTATGTACGAAAGCAAGAGCAGAGGAATATAGAAGGAATGAGGAATTATAGCAAAACCATAGCTACCAAATATTATTCATAGAAAAATATAAATATTTAAAAATAAGGTACTGTAGTGCCAACCAGCGGCCCGAATGCGAGGAGTTCTGTACAACTTTCATATATTTTGTTTATGTTGTTTATAATACATCATTTTTCAATTTATTCATTAAATTAAATATTAACGATAAATGATTAATATTAACTAGCAGTTCTCGCGATTTCGTCCGTGTGGAATTTAACTTTATTTTCTAAAATAACAGATTTTTTCTAAATGAAAGTAGCCTAAGTTACTCCTTATTACGTCAGCTACCTGCCAAAAAAAGTCCCGTCAAAATCGGTCCAGCCATTTCAGAGGTTAGCCGGAACAAACAGACAGACAGACAGTCAAATTTTTTTAAGAATATTATTTTGGTGTATGTACCGTATTTATATTCATTACATGTAATAAAAAATGGTTATTTCAATATTACAAACAGATTCTCCAATTTTATTTATATGTATAGATACTTAAAATTACAAAACATTTTTTAATCTTTAATTCCACAATTAAAGCGCAGAAAACGTTCCGTGATGAACAGTATGAAATTAATTGAAAATCGTTCCGTCCTTTAGAAGATCAAACTCGTGTTCATTTGTCACAGTTTCATAGCTACTTCCCATCATTATGTTTTAACAATGAAAGTATAATTTAAATCTATTTCAATAGGGTTCAAATTGTATTAATAAATGATGATAAGGTTAGATCGAAAGGGATCTGTGTAGGGTTGGGCCACGTGTCGTGGAATAGTTGCAATTAGTGACGTCATTCATGGCAAGTAGAGAGTCCAAAGGACGGAAGGTGGGCGCGTGGCGCATCGTCAGATATTCGTGCCGCTTTTAGCTATAGGAACGAATTGAATGAATTAATTGTACAAATGGATGCCAATGTGCTTCTGTGAGAACATTTTGTATGTATTCAACCGTGAAGATTCATTTATAGCTGCCGCGACTTCGCCCGCGTGGAATTTAACAAAAAAGTTTATTAGCGATTTTTCTAAAATAAAAGTAGCCTAAGTTACTCCTTATTACATCAGCTACCTGCCAAAAAAAGTTCAGTAAAATCGGTCCAGCCATTTCGGAGATTAGCCGGAACAAACAGACAGACAGAAAATTGTAAAAAAATGTTATTTTGGTGTATGTACCGTATTTATATTCATAAAAAAAATCAATATTTTTGACATACATCATCAGTAGAAATAATGAAAATATTCAAACAGCTTAATAATATTTATATTAAAATATGATAGTATAATGGAAATTATTGCGCCCTCTCTTGCTTTTATTTTCAATAAATGTATAGATGAAGGTAAATTTCCTAACATAATGAAAATTAATAAAATCATACCGCTTTTTAAATCTGGAGATAGGAGTGACCCAATAAATTATAGACCTATGTTATCTATACTCCCAGCACTCAGTAAAATTTTTGAAAAAATAATCCTTATGCAGCTTGTCAGTTATTTCAATTTAAATAATTTAATCCACAATAGTCAATTCGGTTTTTCCAAAGGGCGTTCAACTACAGACGCAGGTGCAGAGTTGGTTAGACACGTATTTTGCATGGGAAACTATGCGATAACCTCAGGCTTTTGATGATTAATACATTGCTAAAAAAATGTGGCGTCAAAGACAATGCTTTAAATTTAATAAAATCTTATCTATCTGATAGAATACTAAATATATATAACTCAAATGGGTGACCTGATCTATTGACGGTCCATTTTTATTCAAGTTTACATTAATGATCTCCCCTGTGCCATGCAGGATAGATGCGGCATAGTATTATTTGCAGACGATACTTCATTGATTTTTAAAGTTCATAGAATGACTAATAATTATGACGATGTAAATAGTGCTTTGCGGCGTCTCCTGCACTGGTTTACAACTAACAATCTTATGTTAAACGTAAAAAAACAAAATGTGTTAATTTCTCTCTGTCTAAAAGTTTTAATACTAATTGCAATATTAAATTTGATCTTATTTATAGAATCTACTGTCTTTCTAGGAATCAAAGATAAAACACAATAAAAGCCTTGCAGCGAAATTAAGTTGAAAGACAGTTGATACTGAAAGATTGTCAATTTTAAACTCTCTTATATTACTATGGGGAAAACGGAGATATTAAAAATATATTCATATTACAAAAACGTGCCGTTCGAGCGATCTACTGTATGAAGAGTCGTGACTCATTAAGAGAGAAATTCAAAGAGGCAAATATTCTCACCGTTGCTTCTCAATTTATATATTCAAATATCCTATATGTTCATAAAAATCTTGACTTATTTCCAAAAAACAGCAATATTCATAATATTAATACAAGATTTAAAGACAAACTTGCTGTCCCCAAGTATCGTTTAGAAAAAGTTAATAGGTCTTTTATGGGAATAGGTATAAAAATTTACAATAAGATACCAAAGGATATGTTGGAATTCTTAAATAAATTCAAAACATCTGTTAAATCATATTTACTGAGCAAAGCCTATTACTCACTAAACGACTATTTGAAGTTTTCACTGAATTTTCATTTAATGTTAGACATAGACACCTATATAAATATACATTGTAAATAAACTGGCTTTAAAAAAAAAAAGTAATTCAATTGAGTTTCTTGCCAGTTCTAAAAAAATAAAATTATAATGTAAAAATTTGACGTTCATAAGCGGCTAAAATGTCCTACATGAATAAATGATTTTTGAATTTGAATTTGAATTGAATTTGAATATGTATGTAGTAAAAAACGGTTATTTCAATATTACAAACAGATACTCCAATTTTATTTATATGTATAGACTATGTAAGGATATAAGTCTTATAATTGTTTCCTTGATCCTGTTTTCTCCTGGCAATATTTTGGTATTTGATAATAAATTTTAGAATTATTTTTTTATTATAAATATATATAACTCAAAGGTGACTGACTGACATAGTGATCTATCAACGCACAGCCCAAACCACTGGACGGTTCAGGCTGAAAACGTATATTTATTAGGCACAATTTTGATTATTGATATAAATGTGAAAGTTTTATGAAACATTGTCAATTTTAAACCGATTTTTTTACAACACAGATTTTGAGATAATTACCGCGAGCAAAGCCGCGGGCAAAAGCTAGTTTCAAATAGACGACCTATACGACTATTTGAATTTTCAAAGAATTTCATATCATTTCGCTGAAACTTTATCGGGATACGAGTTTCTTGCAAATAGACTGAGCAGTATGTTTGATATTACTACGACCCTTCAATAAATACAATAATATATGATTAGCTCGGATATGTGCACATAATGTGTATGATGTAATAGAATATGTAAAAAATATAATAATTAAAAAAAAAAAAAAAAAAAAAAAAAAATATAATAATAATTGTATACATATATATATATATATATATAAACTTTGTCGTGCCGTGGCAACCAGTAATTAAGTCAACTATTATTGATATAAATGTACATTAACCATTTAAATTTTTTTTTACAACACAGGAGACAAACGAGCATGCGGCTCACCTGATGGATTCATTTTACATATATATATGGATGCACATATATATACACACATCTTATATATAAAATTCTCGTGTCACAGTTTTCGTTCCCATACTCCTCCGAAACGGCTTGACCGATTCTCATGAAACTTTGTGAGCGTATTGAGTAGGTCTGAGAATCGGCCAACATCTATTTTTCATCCCCCTAAATTTTTTATTTTTATTTTAAGGCAAAACAACGTTTGGCGGGACAGCTAGTATATATATATATACACACGCAGAAAAATTACAAAAACATCTATAATATTTAGAGACAATGGTTGGAAACATGGCCGATACTCAACTTTGCCGTGACAGCTAACTGTCACGGTGCTGGTTGTCTGTGCCTGCCATTTTCAATGAATTGTTCATAGAATAGAATAATATTTGTATAGAATAAACTACATTTATTACAATGAATATATTGTATATATTAAATTCATTTATTCATTAAATTAGCCAGCCGCTTTATGTGCGATGGTCGCAGGTTCGATTCCTCGCACGGCACAAACATTTGTATTCATGAGTATGATTGTTTGTATCGGTCTGGGTGTTTTCCATGTATAATATGTATGTATTTACGAAAAAAAAATATCTATGTACTTGTATCAGTTATCTAGTACCCATAACACAAGCTTTAGGTAGCTTAACGTGGGTCTAGATGGCGCTGTGTGAATTGTCCTGAGATAAAAAAAAAGCATAATAAGTAAACGTAAAGTAATAAACGATTTAATGTTGTGTATGTTTGTTTTAATATAATATAGAACAATAACATACAGCTTGATTTAGAAAGAGGGAGATTGCTAGCAATGTTCAGTGTCACTTATAGTGGTATCCCTCTGGAAATCATAATTAACTAACCTGATTTCATGCTCATATAATAATAATAATAATTATGTAATCTTTAAATTCACACAGCGCCAGCTAATACCAAGGTAAGCAGAGCTTGTAATATGGGTACTGGACAACTGATATAAATACGTATATATACATTTCTGTTTTATGATAAAAAACACCCAGACCGATTCAAACAATAATACTCAAGAATACAAATATTTGTATCGTGCGAGGAATCGAACCCGCGACCATCGCACGTAAAGCGGTTTGCTAAACTGCTAAACCACACACGTCTAATTCCCACAAAGGTTTGTTGTCAGCCAGATTTGAACTCCGACCGTTCGTTCTTAGCTCGCCTAGTAAAACACTAAGTCACGACACCCTATGTAGATTTATACTATCGTAAAACAACAACAGTTTCGACAATTTATGCATTCTCATAGATTCGTCGTCATCTCGAATCATTAGGTTTCTATAGATCTGCTATCAACATCGAATATTTCACTTGTAGTTACGTTAAACTAGGCGTTTTTATGTGAATTCTGTTTTGTTTTGCGGTAAGATACGATGCTATATACACTGTATGCTTCATTAAAGTGATACTTAAGTGATATTTAAGAAAAAACGATGTAGCATTAACCATTCATTCATTGACGATCTCGGTGATCTAGCGGTGTAGCACCGCTTTACTTCCGATGGTCGCAGGATCGGTTCCACGCACTGTATAAACATTTGTATTCATGAGTATGATTGTTTGTATCGGTCTGGGTATATTCTATGTGTATGTATCTATTTATGAAAAAACCAAATTGTCTAGTAGCCATAACACAAGCTCTGCTTACTATGAGACTAGATGGCGCTGTGTTAATTGGCCAGGGTTATTTATTTATTCTTAATTTGGATGGTAATCAGGCTAACCTTATGGAAACTGATGCCATGTTAGTGTAAACCGTTAGAACATATTTAGATGCACCCGGCATCTAAATATATATAACTCAAAGGTGACTGACGTAGTGATCTATCAACGCACAGCCCAAACCACTGAACGGATCGGGATCAAATTTGGCATGCAGGTAGATGTTATGACGAAGGCATCCGCTAAGAAAGGATTTTGATTAATTCTACCCTCAACGTGATAAAATTGGGGATGAAAGTTTGTATGAAACTTTGTCAATATTAAACCGATCGGGCTGAGACTTTGCAGGCATAAGACTACTATGACGTAGGCATCCCCTAAGAAATGATTTTGATAAATTCCACCCCCAAGGGGATAAATTAACGCGAGCCAAGCCACGGGCAATCATTACATAATCGTCCAACACAAAACCTTGCTTTTATAGCCTAATAGATAGACAACATACGACAACATACATCTATATATATGTTGTCGTATCTATTAGGCTATATGTCATTACGTTATATGACATCTATAGTATCTTTGTAGCTTACCATACCGGATAAAAAAGGTATGCCTTGGCACTCCATAATACCACTCCTTTAACCTAAACACTAACAAAGCAATCTGCTTGGTATATGAAATAGGTCAGATGGGTACCATCGCAGTTGATACTGGACAAAATCAGGTAGACAGATATGCAATACGAACTAGTTGTCCAAGTTTTCTCGCGAGACTACAGCATCGAGATTTTCAAGAAAGGTATAGGTTTCTTAAGGATCGGCAACGCACGTAAACCTCTGGTGTTTCAAGAGTTCACAGGCTACGACTACCGTTTACCAAAAGATGGACCATATGCTTATACCACCACTAAGCAAAAATATATTTTCTTGCCAATTTTTATAACTATTTTTAACTTCACCGTAACACCTAACCTGATACCTACAAAGGTCTACTAGAGTCTGTAGAATATCGACACACATTACTAAAGTACCTATAAGCAAAAAGAGATTTCTTGCCAATGCTTATAACTATTTTTAACTCTGCCGTAAAACGTAAGTACCTGGTACCTACAGTCTTATGGAATATCGGCACATTAACTTCGAAAAGCCCATAATCATAAGTGACGATTGGGAACGGACGAGATGAGAGCTAAGTGAATTCGTGTGTCGACCACCTACTACACCATACAGACCAATCATCATTACTAAAGGGTCACCCCACAATCAAAAAGTAGCAGAACACCTTAACATGTACGCGACAAAAATACGAAAGGCCAACTAGAGGAAAAAGGACGCATACATAGCTGGGATGTGCGCTATAAACAATTCGGCAAATGAAAGATTATGTTTATCGAGTTAAGGTGTTTCGTGTGTGCCCTAATAAAATTTCCTCTTTATCCGAGGGATTGGCGTAACTTCTACTTTACTTTCTGCTCTGTAATAAGAATTCTTGTTCTCTGTAATAGAATGGCCTGTGTTTTACTGTTTCTTAGGACTGTAGGTAACTTTGTTATAATATCGCATAACCCTCTCTTTCTCGCTTACTTCTACGTCAGGTTTCCTCTTTAGTCGAGCACTTGACAGAGCGGTTGTGTTTTTCATGTGAGTCTGTATATATCTATACAGACTCTTTCTCACCTATTTATTCCATCAAGCTACTTCTTTAATGTTCGTCTTGTCTTCACAAAATGTCTTTCATGGTATCAGTGGATACTCTGCATTGTCCTCCTTGTTGACAGAGCTCCCCGCAATTTGTCTCCATCTTTTCACATCATCTTCATTCCACAATTGCTTTGTTGCCGTTTTGTAAAGATCGGTTCATCGCGTTGGTGATGGACCCAGAGAACGTTTCGCCCCAACTAAGCATTGTTTTATACCACGATGGTGGCAAACTAGCATACGGCCCATCTGATGGTAAACGGTTACCATAGTCTAAGGATGCCTGAAACACCAGGGGTGTCACGTACGCGTTGCTGACTCTTAAGAAACCTTGATAATTGAAAAATTAGTATCTCCATAAAGTTATAGTTTCAGCTAATGTAACCAAAATACTTGTGAATTCATATTTGCAAGTCAATGGTTTATTACTATCCGTATCGTCTAGTTCAGCTAGCTACTTCATTTGAGAAGAACTGGTAAGAAACTCAACTGGTACATGTTTTTATGTTACTAGATGACCCGCGCTTCCCGATAGTAGAAATATTGTTTATGTACTAATATTACTATTAAAAAAAATTGGGTTGATGGTAAAAAGGCGAAAATTTAGGGTTGGATGTATTTTTTTAATGCCGAATGATGATAAATAAATTATTTTGATCATTAAATTTAATATTAAATTTTGTTGGACTTTATCTCTTAGAGATATATAAAATGAACGATGTCCTATTCTCAGACCAGAATATAGCCATTTTAAAGGAATATTGCTACAAAATTAAGACACAAGATTTTTATATATTAGAAGGTTATTATTTTTTAGTTCTTTTCATACTTTAAATATATTTTTCACAATGGTAAACGAGCGTAGGCACTGCAATAAAATACCTTTATTGTTTCAAGACAATTTACACAGCTCCATCTAGACCCAAGTTAAGCTAGCTAAACCTGTGTTATGGGTACTAGATAACTGATATAAATACATAGATATTTTTTTTCGTAAATACGTACATATTATACATAGAAAACAACCAGTCTGATACAAACAATCATACGCATGAATACAAATGTTTGCAGTGAATTTTAAACTTTCGTGTTTAATATACATTATATAAATTATTAACCGGGTCTTAACAAACTGAAACGTCGAGAGAGGTAAATACCTTTATTTGCCATAAAATTATTCATGTTAAGACCCGGTTAATAATTTAAACAAATGTTTGTGCCGTGCGAGGAACCAAACCCCCGACCGTCGGAAGTAAAGCGGTGTGCTAAACCGTTAGACCACCGAGGTCGTCTTCTTGTGTGTAATGAATTTAGATATTTACTATCGTTTGCTACGTTCGCGGAGGAATGAGGACCATGTCTTATGGAAAGTGTATAATATGAATGTGGATGGATGTAAAGGGAGGGGACGCCCTAAGAAAAGATGGATGGATTGTGTGAAAGATGATAGGAATAAAAGAAGAGTATTTAGCGTGTAGGTTGGGGCCGCTATTATTTGTGTTTATGTTGTGTTCTTGTAACAACAGCGGGAAAGAAGGAGGTGAAATGATGAGTCCAGATTGTAATTATGTACATATTTATAATTACGAAATATATACAATGAATATATAGGTATGTACAAGAATGCGATTCGGTCTCGAATGACAGGCCTGTTATTTTATTGCTCTGTCGTAGCTAGGCAACGGTGTTGTCGCGCGATAATACTAAATTCGCCACAAGTATGTTTAGATATGACGACCGATAGAGAGCAGTGGAAGAGAATGACATACTGCGCCGACCCCAAATAATGGGATAAAGGCAAGGCAATGATGATGATGCTACATTCGCAGAAATAAGAAAAGTTTCGATGCATGAGTTCACTGCAAAAGTCTGTTCGACTATCTAATTTCATAAAATTAAATTTATCCGTCACAACTGCAATGACCTTTTTCCACGTGAGATTAAAACGCTTCGCAAAAACGGACTCAAATCCATCTGCTCCCTAAACCATATTGGACCATAAAATGATAGTGTTACCGTTTGCATTTGAACGTTCCAACTATATTATCTTATCCAGGAATGATTTACGCTGGAAGACAATGCAATCTATTCTCAAAACTGACATGCCAAGTGATACAAAACCTAAGCGCCTACGGAATAAAGTTGAAACTCCTTATTTGAGGCGCAACAGAAACTAAAGGATCTTCACATTTTACTGAAAAATGTGCAAGAAGTAAGGCAAAGAAAGCCGTGGGATCCGTTATAAAGACATATTATTCTTTTGAGAGGAGTGGGGGTTATTGTGGAGCGCAATAAGTCCCAGTAATCCACGAAGGTGCCCGGGATACGGGATTCAATTGTCATTGTTCAGTTCGTCTAATGAAAAATATTTTGTTTTCCTTTTTATGTACTTGGCCTTTGAGTTATTGTAGATTTTAGTAAGTTTGCGCAGATTAAAGTGTCCACAGATACTAAAGTAATCGGGTATTCGTAATGTAACTGTCTGGTGGGGAGATGTCTGGTTTATATTCCGCTGAACGGAATTGTTGGGCCGAGAAAACTGTAATATGTATGTATAATAGATTGCTATCTGTATGTTCAGTTGTATTTGATGCAGATTTTATTTAGAGCATACAATGTTATAGATTTGAAAATACCTATATGTTTATGTATAATAATAATAATAATATCTCAAGACAATTCACACAGCGCCATCTAGTCCCAAGCTAAGCAGAGCTTGTGTTATGGGTACTAGACAACTGGTATAAATACATGGACACATTTTCTTTTGCAAATAAATACATATTATACATACAAACAATCATACTCATGAATACAAATGTTTGTGCCGTGCGAGGAATCGAACACACGACCATCCGATAGTAAAGCGGTGTGCTAAACCACTAGACCATCGAGGCTGTCTATATATATATGTGTATTATGTATAATTGACTGATTACATACTGTGTATATGTACAGTTTCGTTATTCGGTCATTCTAATACAATAATTCATAGAATTACATTTCTTCATGCAATTACAATCAAAATATCTTTGTACATTATATATCTTATGATATGTCACATGTACCGTCAGTTTCGTCTGATTTCAAGGTAGGTTGAACTGACAAGATATATACTGCTCTTATTCCTTTCAAAATAAGTTTTTAAAGTAAATTACGGAGAGTGTAGTGATCACCTGCATATCCTATTGCATTTTTATAAATTGATATAATTTAATGAGTGACCGTAACTCGAACAGATTTACTTATGCTTTATCTTAGTTCTGCAGAGCAGATATCAGCTAAGCATTTTAATAGACAACTCAGAGTAGTGTTAGCGAAAAGCTATAGCAAAATTAATACGCATAGTTTATAACAATATAATAATAAAAAAATTAATACCTATAAACTTATTATGTAATGCCACTTGCTCTTATATAAAATAGCTATAAGAAATGGATTTAACTGTTCAATGGCCTCAATGTATTTACATGACGTTATGTTTTATATGAGTAAGGGTGAATAAATTTATATGAATAATGCAGACAAATCTAAATTAAATAAAACAATATATAAGTTTATTAATCAGTTTATGTGTAAATTAAAACTATAATCCTTGTTTCGGGAACGAACTGACGTCTGGTATTCAGCTTCCGCTAGTTTGAAAGTAAAGGACTGCATCAGTCTGTACACTGATGACCGCATAAATAAATAATAATAAATATAAATTTGTGTCATAAAAAATAAAGTATTCATACGAAACCCGCGAAGAATACTTCTTCCCACTTCTGAATTGGACTGTACAAGTATAAAAAAAAATATCACCAGATTTCCTGAAAGTGTCGAAAGCATTTTGGCGCATACAGCGCGGGAACAAATTCAAAACAACCATAAATCAGCGAGGCACAAATAAAAAACCTAGGTAAGCGCTCCGGTTGTGGGCCGGCCACGCCGTCCGGGCCTCGCGGCTGTCCGGCGGATTCGGGCCACTTCCTGCCGCCGGCGGAACCAACTCTATTGGCGGAAAAAAGCTCCGAACTGGCCAGTTTGTTAGGGCTTTATTGAAAAGCTAACATTGATAAAAGTGTTCGGCGTTTTGTGCGAACGTTACTGACGCTTTTTTATGCAAACATTTTCGGGAATAGTTCTGAAAAGGAGACTTACAAAAATAGTCATTGTACATAAAATGTTACGTTGGAGATATTTTTAACTATAGAAAGAAATTTAGAAGCGTTATTTGGTAACTCAGATGTCTATTTACCATCAGATGGGCCGTATGCTTGTTTACCATCATACTAGTATAAAAAAAGAGAATTAATGATGTCCGGGCGTTTTTCTAGGAACTTTCTGCGATGCATAACAACAGTGTGGATTCTACTTCCAGCGATGGTGTTTCCGAACCAATACGATTGAATATTTTTTTTAATTTAAATATTCATCTATACATATAAAAAACTTAACATTGTGCGTTGCATCTATATGAGCACCATTTAATCTTATGTCTAACCAGCTGTTGCGGCGACTTCGTCCGCGTGGAATTTAACTTTATTAATCTTCTAAAATAAAAGTAGTCTAAGTTACTCTTTATACATCAGCTACCTGCTAAAAAAAGTCCTGTCAAAATCGGTCCAGCCATTTCAGAGATTAGCCGGAACAAACAGACAGACAGACAAATTTTTTTAAGACTATTATTTGTTGTATGTACCGTATGTATTTATATTCATATGCACGTAGTAAAAAAGGGTTATTTCAATATTACAAACAGACATCCTGGCAAAATCGGTCCAGCCATTTCGGAGATTAGCCGGAACAAACAGACAGACAGACAGAAATGAAAAAAAAATATTTTGGTGTATGTACCGTATTTATATTCATATGCATGTAGTAAAAAACGGCTATTTCAATATTACAAACAGGCACTCCAATTTTATTTATATATATGTATAGATTTAGCTATTTTCTTAGTTGTAGTTGTCAATTTGAATAAAATAATTTTGTGAGTAAAATATTTTTACTAACGTTTCCATGCAATCTATACACTATTTTAAAGTATAAAGCAAATTTTTTTTTCTCAAATTTTGGATATTTCAACATAATATTGTTAATATGAATGTGGATGGATGTAAAGGGAGGGGACGCCCTAAGAAAAGATGGATGGATTGTGTGAAAGATGATATGAATAAAAGAAGAGTATGTTTAGATATGACGATTGATAGAGATCATTGGAAGAGAATGACATACTGCGCCGACCCCAAATAATGGGATAAAGGCAAGGCAATGATGAATATTGTTAATTGCTCATGTAGTTATGGCTCACTGTTGGGTCGACTGGTAGAGATCTCTTTTAGAGATAAGTCCACCTCTGCTCACCCAGTATATATTTAAGTATACAACTGTATTTAAAAGTGCAATAAAATATATATATATATAAATCTTCAAGTTCCTCAACATAGAGATATCCCCAGTGTAACTATTGGTATCGCACGTGGCGTCAATACACATGCACGTGTCCTGTAAATTAAAAACCTTTAGTCCATGAGAGTGAACAGTAATTAATTGCTAGTATCAACGATTGGTGATTTTACCCTAATACCTATGTATTTATAAGTAACTAATTATTTATATCAGTTGTCTAGTACCCATGACATAAGCTCTACTTACCGTGGGACTAGTACCGTGGTACGTATTTACAAGTAACTATTTATTTATATCAGTTGTCTAGTACCCATAACACAAGCTCTACTTACCGTGGGACTAGTACCGTGGTACGTATTTACAAGTAACTATTTATTTATATCAGTTGTCTAGTACCCATGACATAAGCTCTACTTACCGTGGGACTAGTACCGTGGTACGTATTTACAAGTAACTATTTATTTATATCAGTTGTCTAGTACCCATGACATAAGCTCTACTTACCGTGGGACTAGTACCGTGGTACGTAATTACAAGTAACTATTTATTTATATCAGTTGTCTAGTACCCATAACACAAGCTCTACTTACCGTGGGACTAGTACCGTGGTACGTATTTACAAGTAACTATTTATTTATATCAGTTGTCTAGTACCCATGACATAAGCTCTACTCACCGTGGGACTAGTACCGTAGTACGTATTTACAAGTAACTATTTATTTATATCAGTTGTCTAGTACCCATTACATAAGCTCTACTTACCGTGGGACTAGTACCGTGGTACGTATTTACAAGTAACTATTTATTTATATCAGTTGTCTAGTACCCATGACATAAGCTCTGCTTACCGTGGGACTAGTACCGTATATATTTACAAGTAACTATTTATTTATATCAGTTGTCTAGTACCCATGACATAAGCTCTACTGACCGTGGGAGTAGTATCGTTGTTCGTATTTACAAGTAACTATTTATTTATATCAGTTGTCTAGTACCCATGACACAAGCTCTACTTGCCGTGGGACTAGTACCGTGATACGTATTTATAAGTAACTATTTATTTATATCAGTTGTCTAGTACCCATAACACAAGATCTGCTTAGCTTGGGAATATATGACGTTGTGGTAATTGACCAGGGTTATTTATTTATATCAGTTGTCTAGTACCCATGACATAAGCTCTACTTACCGTGGGACAAGTACCGTGGTATGGTGCTGTGTTAATTGTCCAGGGTTGTTAATTATCTTGTTATCTTGACTTTATTTTATCATTACATAGTATAAAACAATCGCTGTCTATATCTATATACATAGAGCACCGGATTTTAATGCAGTTTCCAGCAATAGATAGAGTTATGAATCACGAAAGGTTTAGAGAAAGATTTATATGTATAATACATGCGTATCATCATTACATAGTATAAAACAAAGTCGCTGTCACTGTCTGTCTATGTATGCTTGAATCTTTAAAACTACGCAACGGATTTTGAAGCGGTTTTTTAATAGATAGAGTGATTCAAAAGGAAGGTTTATATAAACCTTCCTCTTGAATCACAATATTATGCATGTATTATATATATATATATAATACATGCATAATATTGTAGATAAACACTGGTAAATTTAGGTAATTAGGTATATTTAGTATCAGCATTGCACCCGTACGAAGCCGATGTATGATGATGTGTGCCATAACTAGATGTGCCCGCGACTTCGTTTGTATATTGTCGATACTTCCATGTAACCTTTCATCTCTCCTTCAACCCCTTACAACCCTTTTCTTGGATTAAAAAGTAGCCTATGTCCTTCCTCAGGTTCTAGACTATATGTGTACCAAGTTTCATTGAAATCAGTTCTATAGTTTTGACGTGAAAGCGAAACAGACTGACAGAGTTACTTTCGCATTCATACTATTAGAAAGGATTTCGTTTAGTCAGGTTTTATGGCAACTAAACCGCCACATTATTGTCGTGGAATTGTTAATAGAAATAGAAATAATCTTTATTCAAATAAATTCATTACAAGCACTTTTGAATAGTCATATTTTGATTCTACCAGTCATTCGGAATGCAGATTCATCACAAGTGGAATGAGCAAGAAACTTGTGTGTTGCTCTTTTTAATAGATGTTTTTTTATATAAATAATTACAGTGTAACAAGTAAGAGGCATGCGATAATCAACATAGAAATCGCTACGCACTCATTATTAGTGTAATCAGATAATATTGTCAGTGCTATGTATTAAAATTTTTCTACAAAAACATTATTATCGTTAACTACAATTTTATGGCAACACTTCGCCATACCATCCTAATCAATTTAATAAACATCAAACCATTCAGTCCTGTAATCCGTTTGGTCCACATAGTCCATATAAAATGCCCACGTGCCCTTCCCGATGCTATTGTCAGATAACCTTAATGAAAAGATCCCGCGACCAGATACGAGCACTGCTCGGACTGCGCCGCCCGGTCCAATGATCAGCAGGGTTGCCAACTTTAAAACTTTTTGTCTGATGCAGAGGTGCTCATAATTCTCATACATTAAGTTTGTTACAATTTCCCTTTATAAAAAATCCGTTTATGAAATGAAATTTTATTACATAAAATGTAGTACATTGGGTGTGGAATTTTGAATAATTAATTCTCGTTTATTTATATTTACTTTTATTTTTTATTACTATTTTAGTTTAAGTTATCTTATTAAGATGTTATTAACAAAAGGGAGTTTAACAATAACAATAAATTATTATTATTTAGTAGTAGTGTAGTAGGCCAAAGAAAAAAGTTGCATCGTTCTAGCTTCAAAAATGACAAATTTTCATCCCCACTTTCAACCACTCACAATCTTTTTTCCGCATTAAAAGTAGCCTATGTCATTTCTCAGGGTCTAAAATATCTACGTACCAAAATTTATTTAAATCGTTTCAGTTATTTTGGTGTGAAAGCACGGCAGACAGAGTTACTGTCGCATAATATTAGTAAGGATGACGGTAAGTGCTGGCAACCCTGCTGGTGAGTCAGTGATCAGTATCGTGTGACAGTAACAGTAACGTGATATGTGGCAGTGAGGTACGCTCTGCACTTGACAGATGCGAGCTTGATTGTTGTAATTGGGATCGAATTGGACGCGTATTGTTGCTTCGCTTCCTTACCTAGTATGGTCAGGGTTGGGAGATCAACACGGGAAACTGTGCTTGGAAAATTCATTTTAGGGTTATTTATATATTTTAGGGTTATTTATGCTAGTTTCTCTGCGTGATCGAATCAGACAATCGACATAGCCCGAAGAATTGCGACTTTGAAGTGGCAATGGGCAGGGCACATAGCTCGTAGGACAGATGGCCGTTGGGGCAGTAAAGTCCTTGAGTGGCGACCACGGACCGGAAGACGCAGCGTGGGAAGGCCTCCAGCAAGGTGGACCGACGATCTGGTCAAGATCGCGGGAAGGCATTGGATGCGAGCAGCGCAGGACCGATCGTCGTGGAGATCTTTGGGGGAGGCCTATGTCCAGCAGTGGACGTCTTCTGGGCTGCGATGATGATGATGATGAGGGTTATTTATTTATAAAATATATATAACGCAAAGGTGACTGACATAGTGATCTATCAACGCACAGCCCAAACCACTGGACGGATCGGGCTGAAATTTGGCATGCACGTAGATGTTATGACGTAGGCATCCGCTAAGAAAGGATTTTGATTAATTCTACCCCCAAGGGCATAAAATAGATCGGGCTGAGACTTTGCATACATAAAGCAACTATGAAGTAGGCATCCCCTAAGAAAGGATTTTGATATATTCCATCCCTAAGGGGATAAATTAACGCGAGCGAAGCCGCGGACAAAAGCTACTATATATATAGGTTAAGTTAACGTTTATTGAAAAAAATAGTGGTCGAAATTTCACTATATTTATCTTAATTTTAAGTTGTTAGGATTCTGTATACAAAGATTATAAACGAGTGTTTTTATAAGCGTATATGTGTAATATACGTTTTATTTATTTAAGACATTATTATAAACATAATAAAAAGATTGTATTATAAAATATATTATGTACTTCTCGCACTATTTTTCTGTATATGTACATATATAAACAAAGTAGACGCCGATCTCGGTTCAGTTCGAGATTTTAAAGTTTCCAGCAATAGATAGACTGATTGATTGTAAGATTTATGCGTATAATACATGCGGGTTATATATATAAAAAAAAAATAATAATTGCAATGCATCCGTGTATATTAAACATAAATGTGACAAAACACATAAATGTGACAAATGTCATAAATTATCATAGGACGAGGTACAAAGTTTCTGACTAAGGCAAGAATAAGTTTTTAACTATGTAAAAATAAATCAATGTATATGGATTATTTTTTTTTTTATATATATACCTTTTAAGATTTTTTTGAAAAGTTATACTTTATAGTAACTGTGCTTAAGAATTAGTGTTTTTAGTATATAATATGATTAATATAATCATTTTAGGCCAGATTTCTAAACATTACTTTGGAAATCGACGTGTTACAAAACTAAATCTATTTAGAAAATTAAAAGTACATAAGTACAAAATAAAATGGCGAATTTATATTACGCGTTAATAAATTCACGTGAGAAAGCGACTCCATTAATTATTAACATAAGCGTGTATAATTCGCGATTGTGCCCGGCCGTCGCGCGATTACGCACGGTCCGCGGAACTTCATCCCCGCGCAGCTTCATCCCCACGGCGCACAGACCCTCCGGTCGCACTGAACCCCGCTAGCACCTATTGTTCGTATGCGCCACACACTATTTATATATACTTAAATAGGTAATATTGGGGAGCGATTCGATGTTGGTATGTTTGAAAATGCGAATATGGAGTTTTTTTGTAACTAGATTGGTTAAAAACTTTTGGTGGATTGATAAAAAAGTTATAGCTCATGTGGCATCTGAAAATTATATATGTAATATATAATAATAACTACTGGTCGCCCAGTGGTTACCAAGTGGTTGAAATTCGACCATAACTTTGAACGTTATTAAGACTCTTATCAAAGACTTCCTTTATACAGATTACTTTGATAATTGCACAGAAATAAACCTCAATTCGCTGATTTGACAATTGACAATTTTGACATTACTTGACATTGACGTTTTGTTATCAAAGTATCTAGTATTTTATTTATTTAATTACGCGACCATCCGAAGTAAGCGGTACGCTAAATTGCTAGACCATCGACGTAGTTTTATTGACATATTTAATATATGTTTCTCTCAAATTTGAATTTAAAAATGAATCTATATTATTATAGACATGTGCACCCTTATTTGAAAACTACGAGCTGAGTTCCTTTTCAGTTCATCTCAGCTCGAAAGCACTCCGAACTGACGGTAGATTTGCCAGACCATAAGAATGTAATATACCTACATGAATAGAAATATTTCTATCGGTTGAAACCAATCCAACCCAAAGTTAGGTGTTACTTTAAACCAAACGGTAACTCAATTAAAAAATATACTCATATATATATATATATATCAAACACTGCAAACATTCTTTTTTTTCATTCTTTATATAAAAACAATAACTAATAGTAATTTACGTTACAAATAGATGTCGACACCACTCTCCTTTTATTTTAATAGATTTAAATTTCAAAAGGAATTAACTCATGATTACACTTATTAATAAAATTTACCTTAAATCCCATATCAGAATAACCTCACATCGTATAAAGAAAGTAAAGCGGGGTCCACACTGTTGCGAACTGTTCGTGCGTGGGCTCCCGCGCGACAGCCGCTATTGTCGTCCGTATTTAGCTAATGCATTGTCGTAACGCGAGGGACGCGGCCAACTAAGCCGGCTCGCCGGTGCTTTTGATTTGGATTTTGAGGCGATTAAAAAAGATTGTTTTTGTTGACGGCGAAAGGGTTGAAAGAGGCAATTAGATTTGAATTTGTTGTACTGATGTAAAGTGCAAATAAAGATACGATCCGTGACTGTTGTATGTGAGTAAATTTAACAACTACGTCATTAGTGAACGGTTTAGAGCCCCTTAATTAAGTCTTTTTTACAAATATTTCTATATATCTGAAACTAGCTGTTACAGCGACTTCGTCCGCGTGGAATTTAACATAAGAGTTAATTAGAGAATTTTTCTAAAATAAAAGTAAGCTAAGTACTTCTTATTACATCAGCTACCTGCCAAGAAAAGTCTCGTCAAAATTGTTCCAGCCATTTCAGAGATTAGCCCGAACAAACAGACAGACAGACAGACAAAAATTGTAAAAAATATTATTTTGATGTGTGTACCATATTTATATTCATGTGCATGTAGTCAAAACGGTTATTTCAATATTACAAACAGAGACTACAATTGATTATTTATCAACAATTATGTCATTCTTCTACAGTTTGGAGTCCCTTAACTAAGTCCAATTATCACAAATATTTTAAATGGTTAAAAAATAAAAGATATATAATTATAAATGTAATTCTTGTTTTGTAAATCTTAAAGTGACTTGTTTATATTTATGAACAATATGTACATATACCTAACGTACAAACCTATTTCATCATTTTATGATATCCTGTATTTGATAGGCGAGTGTACTCTTACTAGAACCGACATATAAATATAATATTACAGTTAAATAATGATAATAAACTCTTTCATCACTCAGTACATACAAAGTTAGCGTTGCTCGTACAAATTTTTTTAAGGATTCAATATTATATCTATTTATTAAAAGACTACGCAACTGAAGTTGACTCTTCTTGAATGTACCTTGACGCCCTCGGTTGTCTAGTAGTTCTGCACAGAGTCGCGGGTTCAATTCCTCGCACGGCTAAAATGTATTTGTATTCATAAATATGATTGTTTGTATCAGCCTGGGTGTTATCTATGTATATTTATGTTATAGACGTATGTACAAAAAAAAATTATCAGACATTTCAATCAGTTTTTTGACATTCAAACATTTCAGTCTAGTACCTATAACACAAGATCTTCTTAGCTTGGGACGAGATGGCGTTTTGTATATGCCTTGGGGTATTATTATTGTTATATTAGATGTCATAGGCTACGGTAACCGTTTACCATCAGATGAACTGCTTGTTTGCCATCATCGCAGTATAAAATAATACATTTAATCCAAATGATGATAGAAACGTGAGAAAAATTTACGACCGTTACTTTCCACAGCGACAATACTATCCCCAACCTATACGCATACATAATTAACATAAAAATAATTCATAATCACATGAAATATCAGCGTCGTAACTAACGACAATAAGTGCAATTTTCCACGCGATAAATCTTGTAATAATAATATTTAACTGTCGCCCGTGCGAGGGTGAATACGACAATGGGCAGAGATTTGACGCGTGCGATCGGTCGCCCGTCATTCTCCCGTGTGCACCTTGCTTTTGTTGTTCCCCTACATTTTTCTGGCACACGGGGAGGTGAGTGTGGATTGTGGATCCGCACAATTGAACGTGTGCTTTTGTGGTACTTTCATTAAGCATCTAGATAAGAATTGAAATATAAATTATAAAGATATTCCCAAATATGACGGGCACGGTGGTCTAGCGGTTTAGCGCGTAGCATTACTTCCGTATATCGCGGATTCGATTGATCTCACGGTTTAAACATTTTGTAAACCAGTAAATATATAAATAATGTATATTATACACAAAACATCACCATCCTGAATACAAAAAGTTTATAGTTATTTTTAAACTTTCGTATACTATAGACAACCAGACTGATTTCTATCTGATTCTGATTTATATGTATACTATACATGTATTTATATATGTAGTATACATATACATATAAAAAAGATATATCTTTGTATTTATGTCAGTTGTCTAGTACATTACACAAGCTCTGTTTACCTCGGAACTAGATGGCGTTGTGTGTACTGCCAGGACTATTCTTATTGTATAAAAATATATGTTTATTTTCACGGTATTCCTTATTTAATTTAAACATTGATGTTTCATAGGAGAATTCAGTTTTCATAACATTGTCCAGGGATGAGATGACGTATAGTGTAAGGTAACACACATAAAAATACAACCGAATTCAGAACCTTCTCGTTTTTTAAAGACGGTTAAAAACAAACAGTCCAAGTCACAACCGCAACAACAAACGGCAACCCTACCGTGACATCTGCACTTGTAAAAAATCAAAACCAAACGGTGAACGGTAACTGAACCGTGCGACTTTCGGGATGGTAAAAAATCCAAATCGGTCAACGTGACCCTTGTTCGTTTGAGACGAGGGTGCACAGGGTTTGCAGCTGATTTACCACGCGTCCGGGAATCGATCCCCCAGTTATGAGTGGATTGTTAATAGTTGGGATATATAGGTAGCGGTAGGCATCTATCTATCTATAGGAATAATATGGAATTATTTTTAGATGAGATTTCAAGTGCTTCGTAATTGATTTCGCTGTATTTTGTGTATTTATGTTATTACTAGCTATTCGTCTGCGTAGAATGTACCTTTATTTATATCGTATAATATCCTTTTTGTTCGAATCACTGTTCATAAACCGCCATCTTGTGCCCCAATACTCTCGAAAAACTGAACATAACAATCGGCCGTCCTGCATATGCTTTCGTTCTCGGAAACTTGTCCATCCTGATCATTATATGGTTTGAACTGTTTTGAACCCTACCATAGACGAAAACTTGTCGAAAAAGAGATGGATGGACTGTGTGAAAGATGATATGGTGAGAAAGGGAGTAAATAACGGGATGACTGCGAACAGAGATGAATGGAAGAGAAAAACATATTACGCCGACCACAAATAAATGGGATAAGGAAGAAGCAGATGATGATAGACGAAAACTTGTCCATCCTGGTCTTTTTATGGTTTGAACTGATTTTACAGCCGAAATAAAAAAAAAATCAAATCATATAATGATCAGGATGGACAACATCCTGATCATTATATGATTTGAATTGATGTTAACCCTGCCATAGACGAAAACTGGGCCTGGTCATTTTAGGATTTGAACTGATTTTAACCCTGCCTTCGCAAAGATTACATTCATTTTGACAGTAGCTAAGGTAGAAAGGCAGGGTAGCTACTGTCAAAATGAATGTAATCTTTGCGAAGGCAGAGTGCAGAAAAATCAGTTCAAATGTAAATGTAATATTGGCCTTCGCAAAGATTACATTAATTTACCGGTAATAAGACAATGTGCTAAACAGTGCAGCTGCACTGAGTCCACCACAGTCAGGGCTGTGTAGCTTCATATGTAAAATTTTGCTAGTATTATCTTTTAATATTTTGTCTCCATAATCGATACTAATAGTGTGAGGTTCCCCTCACGAGGTCCAAAGTTCGAAACTGATTTGATTATAAAACCATTCAGTTTCATTAGCATCACCGCTGCGTATAAGTAGAATTTATGATTCATATTTAATTATCGCCATAAAAACTTTGATGCACCCTCGAATATATAGTTGGCTGTTATATAAGTTTTCTATGTATACTCAGTGGTGTTCTATGTTACCGTAATGCTTCGTCTATTGATGACTTTGAGTTTGATTTTAATGACGTAAGAACATACAATAGTTTACTGATTTTACTAACAGATATATACAGTTTAATTTATTATTATTTATTATTATTATTATATCTCCCTTTTTACGGGGGTAATATATTCAAACACGTGGGCCTTAGCCAAGCATGGATGAGTTATGTGATGAAGATATAAATTTTCTGACTATTCGGCATGTGTTTAGTATGACGGCTTTTTGTAATAGGTCTATTGTAGAAGAGGGGATATGCAACGTGTCTACGTGTTTATTATTATTATTATTATTTTTCTTTTAGTACTTCTTTTTTCTCTTCTTTTATGGATTTAAAAGAAGGTAATACTCACTACACGGGCCTTTGCCAAGTGTGGGAGAGGTTGTGCTGGGTGAAGATTTATTATTATTATTTGTATGTCTCGCTTTCTCAGCCATATTTGCTGGGGTTTTACGCTTTGTGGCGTATACCACACGTAAGTACAGTGTGTGTGTGTGTACGTGCGTGTATGTATGTGTGTGTGTGTATATATTGATAACCTTTTAATTTAGGTGATAGGTAATTTATTATTATTATTATATAAAAAATAACTCGCCCTCCTTCCTTCTCTTGCGCTTGCTGCCCAACAGGATCCATAATTAACCTACCTTGAAATGTACCTGACTATCTACTGTAAAATTATGGAATGCAAAGCTTAAATATAAATAAATAAGTAAATAAAAGATTATATCTATTTACAATGAAAATGTATTTATTATTTAAATCTATTTCTATATATTTATTACTTAAATCTATTTGTAATGAAACGTAAGACGACTCTGTGCTGAGAGCGCGAAGGGACTGAACGAGTGTTGTACTATGACGTCACACCGTCACACGAGTGCGCATCGCACGTTTACTTCTATAAATCAAAAACTAATTGACGTATTGAAGTAATTCTTTCACTTATATTATTATTTTTGACAGAGAATATGGAGAGCTAATTCATAATTAGTTAACATTCTTCATTATTGCTCCTATGGACACCGATGTTAATACCGCTTGGTTACATTTTTCACCTCTCATGACTTTGACTACATATTCCATTATGCAATCTTCCGTCTTACTTCAAGTGTGTCATATATATATAGTAGTATTACTTGAGTAACATCAATATGACTATGTTCTGTTAAAAAAACCGCTTCAAAATCCGTTGCGTAGTTTTAAAGATTGAAGCATACATTGGGACGGACAGACAGCGAGAACGACTTTGTTTTATAGTCTGTACTGATGATAAGATATATATGAATAATCAAACTGTATTTCTTGTAGTCCCAACGCCATCTATTGTTACATACTGCTACATGTCGTAGTGATAAACAAATCACCTTCAAACAGTTTCCACTTGAGAAAACATTCAATACACCTTTTGAATTGAAACATCTCAAATATTTCCTTATAACTGTGATAAAGGTCTGTAACACACTTAGCGGGGCATTCATCTACTAACATCATTTAAACAACCCCCAGTATGAAAGGGCTGGAGTTTCTCGAATTAACGATTTCCAAGAGATAGATTTGTCTTCTCGATTTGATTCGCGAGCTCGATGCTCGCTCGTGTTTATGTTAATTTAATATTTGAAGGGTAGGTAACGGCCGTGGGGTGGCAGCTATTGCTACTGGGTTAACGTTTTATGTGATGTGCATTTTGTAAGGGCGCGTGTGTTTAATACAGGACCACAAGATATTGATGTTACTCAAATTATTTGGCGCCCAACGTGTTATTTAGTTTTCATTACGAAACATGTAACTTAGTAAAACACATACCATCATCTCAGCTCATCTCATCTTAACTCATCTCACTTCATTTCATTGTAAATTGTAGTGTACTTTAAGATATTACATGAGTACTGTACCAGGCGGTAAGCATACGTTACAGCATAGTATTATAGTTATTAAGCCAAAACGACTTAATCGATTTAGATGAAATTTGGTACGCAGATAGTCTAGACCCGGAGAAAGGACATGGGTTATTTTTTAATTCGAAAAAGTGTTGCAAGGAATTGAAAAGGGAGAAAAAGTTTCTATGGAAGTATTATCATTTTCATAGCTAGAAATTTGAAATTTATAGCCTGTGTTATTTTAATACAATAAGCTATATTATTGTAATAAACTAGTTTTACCTAAGTGCCGTTTGACGAAAGTCAGTAATTTGTTTTATGGAAATTGCATAAGGTTTTGCAACAAACTCCCAGAGAAAAACAACAACAATTTGCCAGAAAAAAAATTCAAATGTGTCATAAAATATTTTCTTTGTAAAAAAGCTTATTATAAACTTGAAGAATTTATAAATGATAATAATGTTTTTGTTGAAAATATATAACTTAAAATTCATAGCGCTGACAATGTTATCTGATTGAACAGACATTAAGTGCGTAGCGATTTCTATGTTGATTGTCGCATGCCTAATCCTTGTTGTTAATTAAATATAAGTAAATCAATATTTCTGTAAAAGAGCAACACACAAGTTTCTTGCTTATTCTTCTTGTGATGATTCTGCATTCCGAATAAGCGGTGGAATAAAAAAAAACTTGACTATTCAAAAGTGCTTATATTAAGTTTATTTGAATAAAGATTATTTCTATTTCTATTACTGTAAGGTTTCATTAAAATCCATACAGTAGTTTTTGTGTGAAAGAATAACATCCATCCATCACTCCACACTCACAAACTTCGCGTTTATAATAATGTAAGATGTCTCCTCAATAGTGTTAATAAATGAATTGATTTCAGTATGAATATTCACAATATATATATAGTTTTAGTTGCAGACTATATATCTGTATGTTTGTCACAATTTATGACTATAATTTCGTACATACAAAGGATTAATATAAAAATTAAGTGCGCCGTAAATCGATGGATTGGAGGTGATATTAAATTTTAATATATAACAAACAAACCCATAAAACATAAGTGGTTGTTTTGTTACATAATAAAGAGTCGGGATGTGATTTAAAGGTGCGCCATTATTGGCCCCATGAAACAAAACTGTAAACGGTGACCTTATAAATTCTAGTTACAGCGATATATTTCTATTTATTTGACAAACTGTAATATTGAGAGGTGTTTTAATATTTATATTGCCTGCAAAATTACTATTAATAGCATTATGTAAATCGTTATTCTCAGTTAGTTTTTTAAAAATACAATAGAACAGATGAGAACAGAATATGAGAGAACAGAATAGAACCGAACCGAACAGAATATAATAGAAAATCGTTTATTCAAATAAACTTAATTTAAGCACTTTTAGTCATAACATTTTTTTTTATCTACCGCTCATTCGGAAAGCTGTCTCATCACAAGAAGAACGAGCAAGAAACTTGTGTGTTGCTCTTTTAAATAATCCTTGTAAGTTCACATTTACAAGTCGAAACGTGTGAATACGAACTACCAACCAGCACTAATTTATTAGGGTCAAATATAGAAATAGAAACAATGTTTATTCTAATTGTAAGATTATAGCCTTGTGATGTCATACATACGTTGATAGTGTCATTCTACGACAATAGACACTGTCAGTCTCCAGTCAATCACGCAGTCAGTATATCTGTCGTGAATAAGGTCCGTTATGGGAGGGGTTGGTCTTGCGTGACTTGACCACGAGCTGTTGAAGGGAAGTGACGTTTGTTATATTTTAATTATTAAAACATAAATTATCTAAGTAATCGTTGTTTCATTTCTGAGATAAGAGAATTGACTCTCATCATATACTTAATAAAAGAATATAGTCATGTTTTTTTATTCTACCACTCATTCGGAAAGCAGACTCATCACAAGAAGAACGAGCAAGAAACTTACGACTTGCACTTTTAAATAATAACCACTTTTGATTCGTCATATTTTTCGATTCTACCACTCATTCGGAAAGCAGACTTATCACAAGAAAAACCAACACAAAACATTTACTCTTTTAAATAAATTTTGTTCAGTATGGCATTTTTAAGATGTTATTTGAATACAAATTGTCAAAAAGCAAGATTGACAGAAGTAAATAAATATAATAGCTATCACAGTAACTAAATAAATAAGTCATAGTTAACTTTGTTCAAGTAATACTACTCGACCTACATCCCTTTTAAACAAAATATATATAAATCCATTAAGCAATAAAAACACTTTCTCTCTTTCTTTACTATCCAAGAAAACTCTTCTCTTTCCAAAAGCATAATATAATATTTTTTTTACAATAATATACTATATATTTTTAAGTATAATATACTTTAAAGTTACGTCATATCTTTCTTTATCTTTCTTCAATGGATAATATGTTTTTTACCAATATATTTTCAACTATCTACTTTACAGTTACATCATTTCTTCCTTCAACTTTCAGTTCAACGTCAGTCATAAGTCTGTCAGTAATAAATATTAACAAAATCCTTTGCGCTATCATAGAAGTTTCTAATCTACAAACCACTTTAATAATAAAATTAATTGTATCCATTAACGGCAACCAATCAAGTGACACCCCCTAAATACTGGCAGATACAAAATAGTCAAATCGAACTTTATTGATAGAATAAAAGTGCATATAAATTTTATGAAGTATAAACGCGACATTCTAAGAGTTTATGGGACAAGCAGACGCGGGGGACGGAGCACCCAACACCAGTTAGTACAGCAAACCTATACCAAATACTGATATTTTATATTAAATCGTATACATTACGTATTTATAAAGAAGCAGTGTATAAAGTCTGTATACGTAACAGTCAATGTATATCAATGTGAAGTAAACTACAAATATAGGTGAACACAGACCGTGGTACGAGGATTATGGTGACTATAAAATCATGTTAAATTGGAGACATATCTTTTAATGTGCGTTTATTGAAGTGTTTATGTGGAGGTCTCCTCGGAGTCGCGCCTCGATATTTAATTTAATGGATTGCCGAGATGAATACACGTCTAATATTATGAGTTGAACTTGAAAGTTTAGAATTTGACTTTGTAAAAACTTTGAACAGAAGCGAGAACTTTTTTATAATTAAATTCAACTACTATTGTTTACTGGTGGTGATATTTATGTAACTAAAGAAAGTAGCTCGAATGAATGTCAAATCAAATCAAATCAAAATATCTTAATTCATGTAGGTCTATTACAGACTCCTATGATATGTCAAATCTACCGTCAGTTCGGAATGATTTCGAGATGAGATGAACTGAGAAAATCAGCAAGTATTCTTTTCAAATATGGTTGTACATGTTTACAATAATACAGATTTATTTAAATTCAAATTTGGGAGAATAGAGTGACCACCAGCATATGCTATTGCAATTTTGTCTTAAACAAATAACCTAACTAGTGTTCGTACTCTGAACAGACCAGAGATTTGTATTCATAAGTATAATTATTGTTTGTATCAGTCTCGGTGTTTTCTATGTATATTATATATGTAAATACATAAATGCATTTACAAAAACGGTCCGGAAGACGCTGCGTGGGAAGGCCTCCAGCAAGGTGGACCGACGATCTGGTCAAGATCGCTGGAAGGCATTGGATGCGAGCAGCGCAGGACCGATCGTCGTGGAGATCTTTGGAGGAGGCCTATGTCCAGCAGTGGACGTCTTCCGGGCTGCGATGATGATGATGATGATGATTTACAAAAACTTATTTAACAGTATCAGTACCCACAATACATGATCTGCTTAGCATGGAACTAGATGGCGCTGTGCGAACTGTCCCGAGATATTATTATAGTTATTATATTTAGGCTACGATTACTACTTACGTACCTGTGAGTAGGCCTGGACGACCTCGGTGGTATAGCGGTCTAGCACACCGCTTTACGTCCGATGGTCGCGGGTTCGATTCCTCGCACGGCACAAACATTTGTATTCATGAGTATGATTGTTTGTATCGGTCTGGGTGTTTTCCATGTATATTATGTATGTATTTACGAAAAAAAAAAATCTATGTACTTGTATCAGTTATCTAGTACCCATAACACAAGCTTTAGGTAGCTTAACGTGGGTCTAGATGGCGCTGTGTGAATTGTCCTGAGATAAAAAAAAAGATATACTCTACCAACTCAATAGGGATCTATCATTATTTTCTAGTGTGCACCACGTGGGTTCGTCATAACGGCAAGTTAGTCGCTGTAGGGAGACTTACCGGTGCTTATTTGCTATCCCAATTACATAAAAAAACGTAGAATAATCTAGAAATACTTTCCCAACTCAATAGGGATCTATCATAATTTTTAGTGAGCACCATCGAATATACTAGAATTAATCTAGATATACTCTCCCAATTCTCAATTAGAATCTATAAAAAAATATTTTCTAGTGAGCACTATCGAATATCGTAGAATAATCTAGAAATACTCTGCCAACTCAATAGGGATCTATCATTATTTCCTAGTGAGCACCACGTGGCATTAGTTCGTCATAACGTCAAGTTACGGTGTAGGGGCGAGCTGATCTGCTACGGACTCGCCGCATTACTGTCGTGACAAATGACGATTTTATGCAAAATCCACCAACGAGCCCTGTCGCCGGCATACTCCTTTACCGAACTAGTGATGGGCACATTCACATATCGATACATATCGATTAACTATGTAGTATATTTCTATCACTGAGAACCAGTCAGAAATATAAATTTACAGACTTAATATTTTGGTGTCGATCAGAATCGAATTCTAGATCATCATCAACTGTTTCTTCCCTATCCCATTCATTTGGGGTTGGCATTATATGCTTTTTTCTTTTATTCGTCACTGTTCTGTTCTGTGATATCGTCTCTAACTACCTTTCTTGTCATTTCTTCTTTCACACAGTCAGGACCTCGGTGGTCTATTGGTTTAGCACACCGCTTTACGTCCGATGGTCGCGGGTTCGATTCCTCGCACGGCACAGACATTTGTATTCATGAGTATGATTATTTGTATCGGTCTGGGTGTTTTCTATGTATAATATGTATGTATTTACGAAAAAAATATATATCTAGTACCCATAACACAAGCTTTAGGTAGCTTAACGTGGGTCTAGATGGCGCTGTGTGAATTGTCTTGAGATTATTATTATTATTATTTCTTTTTCGGCCTTCTTCTGTTCTTATAACCATCGAACTCCAGATTAAATCCGAGTAGGAAATTCTTAGATGGCGATTACGCATACTAAATATCCTTCTTGAATTTATATAGCCTTACTTTTATATGTTATTTACCAGCTATGCTAAGACAGCTTGCTATTACAGTAGTAAAGAATAGTAAAGAAAATCATTTATTAAAATAAACTTAAGTTTAAGCACATTTGAACAGTCATAATTTTTTTAATTTACCGATCATTTGGAAAACTGTCTCATCACAAGAAGAACTATCAAAGTCTTTCTTGTTCCTTAATATTAGACGTAGTTTGATATTTATATTTTATTTTAGTTATTTGGATAAACTTAATCCATACTTTTTTTACTTGTTAAAAACTATGTTATTAGTGAGAAAATAGGGTTTGCTCACGATATATCTTATCGATAATTTAGTAACAGTCACATCACTATTACCAGGCATATTCAAATGAGTAGTTTAGGCGTATACGGTACAGAGCGCTGCGTGAACGCGTCGCTGAACAATTTGTCAACATTGTAAGTAAGCACTCGTAAAAACCGCCTTCATGTTAATGTGTTTACACGGGTGCATGTAGCCGACTGTACCTCGCGAGGTGTCCTCTAAATTTTCGTATACGATCCTTTTACGACTCGTAAACGAGTCGGCGATTTGCAACTTATTGATTCTTTACTGCTTTACACGATTTTATTGTTTTTTATTACGTACTCAATGTATGTGAATATATTTTGTTTATTAATAATTAAATTGTTTCTGTTTTTTACTTAAAAAACAGCTGATATCCAATCAACTTATTTATTTATTAGAAACCAACAGCGTTACAATTTCATTTACATTAACGTATGTTGTAATATTTAAGCTACTATAGGTTTCATTTAATTAACACAAAGTATGTAGTATTGGCTTGCGCTAAAACAAAATAACAAAATAGGAAATCAACGAAATAAACTGAACACATAAAAAAAAATGAATTAAATAAATGATTGAATGAATGAGTGTGGAAGCTATACATCTCCATATAATATATACTACACACTGATGCCGGTAATTTGTCCATACAATATATGCAGTGTGCATATTATAGATACTAGACTATCGCTTCGTAACTGTCAATTATATATTTAACAATGTGCTTTTTAAATGTGCCTTTTGTGTGAAAAAACAAGTCCACGTCATGAAATTCGTTATTGTAACATTGTTTTTTAGGATTAGGTCTCTTGATACAATATATTTTTATCTCAAATGACGTTTAGTTGTAAAAGGTAACAAACAGGTAATTAGATAGACACCTTCGCATTTATAATCTTACTAGTGTTTGCCCGCGGCTTCGCTCGCGTTAACTTATCCCCTTAGGGGTAGAGTTAATCAAAATCCTTTCTTAGGGGATGCCTACGTTATAGTAGCTTTATGCATGCAAAGTCTCAGCCCGATCGGTTTAAAATTGACAAAGTTTCATATAAACTTTTATCCCCCATTTTATCCCCTTGGGGGTAGAATTAATCAAACTCCTTTCTTAGCGGATGCCTACGTTATAACATCTACCTGCATGCCAAATTTCAGCCCGATCCGTCCAATGGTTTGGGCTGTGCGTTGATAGATCACTACGTCAGTCAGTCAACTTTGAGTTATATATATTTAGATTGTTAGTCCATACCTTTAGGGCTCTAATACTAATATCCTCCAGACATCTTCAAAGATTTATAATAGTAGATTAATTTAAGAGCAGACAGTTATGCATAACGATATTTTTATTTATAGATGATAATGGAATGGTGCCCCCGCCTGCGCTAATGGTTTACGCTGGCGCGACACTAGTGTAGGATGATAAGATGACCATGACGTCAGTTCAGCCAGCCCATCTTACCAAATAGCAATTTACCAAGATACTTTCTAAGGGAGGGTAGGAGAACCAATGGCACGCGACACAGTATTTTGGGCACGTCGTCGATCATAAAACTGTTTGAAGAAGCTGGCTCATGCTATTTTAACAATATTTTCACCTACTTATTCCTGCGAGTCATTATTTTCAAAGATGAATAACATTAAAAACTCAGTTAGAAACCGTTTGACAGATGAATCCAGTTCAGCATGCATTTTGCTAAAAGTAACATCGTACAAGCCTGATATAAATTATTTGTCATCTAACCTGCAACAACAGAAGTCACACTAATGTTACAGTAATTTAATTTATGCGTGTAATGAAAACAATCCAAAATGTACCTTTTTTGTTTACTTTATTTCATAGAGAGTTTTGATAGTGTTTTTATTATTATTTTCCAAATAATCAGAGAGTCAAAATTATTTGATGGCACGTCAATGACCCTATTAAACATTTTTTGGAAAAAATGGCACGTTGATGCATAAAGGTTCGATATTAACAATACCGTCTATTTATATATTGGAGATAGCTGTATTTGTTCATGAGCATTTATCATATTTTAATTTTAAATGTAATAATAAATTAAAAAGCCAACTGGCCCTACCAGAACCTAAAATAGAAATGTTTAGGGCGAGTCTGTATTACCGATCCATTGTGATATATAATAAAATCCCAGAAACCATAAAACAAGAAGATAAAATTAATTTATTTAAAAAAAGGCTTAAAGAACTACTGACCGACAAAGCTTACTATACAGTAAAAGAATTTTTAACAGACGTACTATAGGACATACTATAGGAGCTAAGTGGACACTACAACTGATCTAAATTTTAAATTTTATTATTGGAATGAGTCATCTACGAAATTGCCATACTCTTTAAACAGAGTCCATGTGTATTGTTAATTTATCATATGTAAATTTATGTATACGCATGTGCAATTATAAATAAATAAATAAATACATTGCTAGCAATAGGGTTATTAGTCCATATTAGTAAAAATCCCTTCTGTCTTTCATAGTGAAACTGTTCTTTAAAAATAAAATAATTTTTAGACTAAGTAAAGGTTGATACAGAAATTCTATCAATAATTTTGATGTAGCATGGTTAGTATAAAGCTGTGGATAACTTCAAAGCTTGTGTTATACGTTAGGACTGTTATTAATCAGTGTAGGGTAACAAGATTTCGGGCACATAATCGGATGGTCTCAGCAGGGCGCGGGGCAGTTTATTAGATTGTCGCCCTAACTTGCCAGTGTAGCACGTGATTGAAAAAAAATATATGAGAAATTGAGAGTAATTTTATTTCAACGTGAATGAAGAGATAGTAGATAATTTCAAGTAATATATGATACTGAGAAGCTTTGTCAATTTAGCCGATTTTCATGATTATATATTTTTAATATAAAATACTTCATTTGCAAAAAAGCTTACGATAAAATTGAAGAATTCGTTAACGACAATAATGTTTTTATAGAAAAACTTGAATCCATAGCACTGACAATATTATCTGATTACACTAATAATGAGTGCGTAGCGATTTATATGTTGATTATCGCATGCCTCTTACTTGTTACACTGTAATTATTTATATAAAAAAAAACATCTATTAAAAAGAGCAACACACAAGTTTCTTGCTCATTCTTCTTGTGTTGAATCTGCATTATGAGTGTAATCAATAATACTTGTCAGTGCTTGTAATGTATTTAAAATTTTTCTACAAAAACATTATATATCGTTAGTAAAAATAATAGACCAATTCAATTTTATAATAAATGCTTTTTTGCAAAGTAAGTGTTTTATTTGACAGAAAACCATCTTTTTTCTGAAATGTGGTAAATCAATATATGACTATTCAAAAGTGCTTGTAATGAGTTTATTTGAATAAAGATTATTTCTATTTCTATATTTCTATTAATATATGCATTAGTAAAAATAATAGACCAATATCAATATGAAATTATAATAAATGTACTTGGTTTCGGCCCGTAAGTGTGGTATACACTATAAAGCGTAGAAAACCAACAAAATGTAGTGTAAATAAATAAATAATCTCAGGACAATCACACAGCGCCATCTAGACCCAAGTTAAGATAGCTAAAGCTTGTCTTATGGGTACTAGACAACTAGCTCTTATCACTACGACTGATTTAATCTTTTGCATATTTATATTTACAAAAAATTATGTGTTGGTAGTTTTTTGTCGACTTGTAAAAAAATAAATATATTATTATTATTATTATTATTAAAATATATATATATATTAAAATCATAGAAAACACCCAGACGGATATAAACAATCATACTCATGAATATAAATGTTCCAGCTATGTAAGGAATCGAACCCGCGACCTTCGGACGTAAAGCAGTATGTACCGCTAATCCACCGAGGCCGTTATATAATAATTTGCAATCAATAAGCCAATACTATATGCAACAGTGATTAGACGTTTGCAAACTAGGGTGACAACAATACTACCAATTCTGATAGGATTCCGACCGTTACACAATAGTGTTCACAAAAAGTCGCCCGCACCTTGTCGCGTCACCCGCCCCGCCTGTACCCTCCCCTGGCCTACAATAAATTACTCTCAATGATTTTTAGTCCGTGCGACATATTCATGTGATTTATAACGCAAGGGAACAATGCGAACCGGTTACGGTTATGAAATCCGTGGCCATCGAGGGTGTTGCAGTGAAAAGCTTGTTGTTTCCAATGTACGCATAGTAATTATTGCTTTTACATATGCCACGCTTTTGTAGTTTAGTATTGTGCCAGGACATTATGAGTCTTGCTATGTATTTCTGGGTTTGGTTGTTTCATATTTTTTATATATGAGAATTATAGAATAATATATACATAATTTAAAATTGAATTTAGAAATGAAACTGTATTATTGTAAACATGTACAATAATTATTTGAAAAGAATACGAGCTGAGTTTCTTGTCAGTTCTCATCTCGAAATCATTCCGAACTGATGGTAGATTTGACATATCTAAGAATCTGTAATAGAGCTGGAAATAAAATGTGTGTAGATTATATAGCGGTGTCATAGTAACGTGTCTAAAGGAACTAGTAACGAACTTTTACTGTGTTAACTATTGAAGAAACCGTTTTAATTCTTTTCTCACAATTGCTGAAGGAATAAATAAATTGATACACATATTTAATACATAAGAATCATTATTTCATCTAGGTTACTAAGCAAAAATTGTATTAACAAACTATGTTTATGACTTTACATTTATCTAACTATAGAGTATAAATTCTATTCCAGTTCCATTGTGAACATATTTTATTTATTTATTTAATTCAGGCTACATGGCCCATATTATAAATACCTTATAGACTAACATACATAAGAAATAATAATAAAATATGTAAAATAAAATTGTCTTTATGGTCACGGCACTGACGACGGCAATCTGCCACGGTAGCGCCGATAGACCTCCCCCTTCGGCCAGTAGTCCTCCTTCATGAAGGTGGGCAGCATATTGGTGGGGATCAGGGCCACGAACGCTTTGAAGCTCGCGTTGTGGCTCGATTCCAACTGCGTCACCCTCAATGTCAGGTTGCTTTTAGTCCGGATGTAGTCAACAATGTCCTGTTCCTTGGTAGCGTAGTGAAGGCGGGATAGGTACATTGCCGTGGTCGGTGTTGCGGCACGTAACATATGTATATAGGTTACATATATATATACATATATATCTAACCTATAATATAAATCTAATATTGAAATAACCGATTTTAACTACATACATATGAATGTAAATATGGTACATACACTAAAATAACATTTTTTACATTTTTTGTCTCTGTATCTGTCTGTTTGTTCCGGCTAATCTCTGAAATGGCTACACCGATTTTGACGAGGCTTTTATTGGCAGTTAGCTGATGTAATAAGGAGTAATTTAGGCTACTTTTATTTTAGAAAAATGAAGTTAAATTTCACGCGAAGTCGCGGATGCAGCTAGTATACAATAAAACTCCAACGTAACTATAACTCACAAAATAAGACACTTTATCGCGTGGCTGACAGATTCAGAAAAATAACATCAAGCCGAACGGGAATCCGAAACCCATTCTCATCATTACTCTCGCGACATTGACTGCTCAGCACGAATCGCCAATAAAAACACGTTGGGACCTCCTGCCAGGATGTTTATTTTGTCACACCGCTCCCTACGAGCGCACCCCTTGCCAAGGTATTATAA
This sequence comes from Achroia grisella, assembly GCF_030625045.1. NCBI lineage: Eukaryota > Metazoa > Arthropoda > Insecta > Lepidoptera > Pyralidae > Achroia > Achroia grisella. Next base: position 194,496 of record NW_026712776.1, read on the forward strand.
TTAAGCTCATTTGTTATTTTTGCTCGGTAGAAAGCTCGGCGCTTCGCGCAGGCGCGATAAGCTCGCTTCTATAGGTGCGTCATTAAAGCCAGTTTTTTGATGCGCACGCGACTTCGCCCGCATTATCTTTTTATCGTTGCACCCCATGCATGGGGATTAGTGAATGGCAGACGTTGTCAACTTTGTGCTTTAAATTTTTATTATAAGCATACCTAATGCATTAAAAATGAGTGCGTAGCGGTTTCTATGTTGATTATCGCATGCCTCTTACTTGTTATTTTGTATCTATTTAAAATAATATTTATTTATACAAGCAACACACAAGTTTCATGCCCATTTTTCTTGTGTTGAGTCTGCGTTCCGTATGAGTGAATAACATTTATACAGAAGAGTTTCATGCTAATTCTTCTTGTGATGAGGTTGCGTTCCGAGTGAATGATAGATTAAAAAAACTATAACTATTCAAAAGTACTTGTATTGAGTTTATTTCAATAAAAACTATTTCTATTTCTATTAATAAACAATCAGATATTGTCACACAAAAAAAACAATCATTGTAATTCATCGCGATACTCAAGGCAGTGTACCCAGGATACTGGCAGCGGTGCCTCTTTAAATGGCCATACTTACCCTCTGGGAAAAGTAGCTACCATCTCTCGGCTCTCAAGTAACTCGACTCAAGTAACCTCGATGAGTCGCTGAAATACTCGTTAAAAGCAATTCAGCTTCCGGATTCCACGGCCATAGCTTAGCTAATATATTTTTATATATTTTTCATTATAGATACTTATTTATGGTGTATTGCTTATGATAAACTAATGTAAAACATAAAAAATTAATATTTATACGCTAAAAAGACTAAAACCTAACCTTAATATAAATCTTATTTATCTAATAAAAAAAGTATCCTCTCCTTATATTATGAATACGTTATAAATAGCATCTGTAAAGTAAGATTGTTTTTGTTAATGGAATAATACAGAATAATAATAATACAGATAAATCATTACATAGTAGCTTAAATCTTTAAAATTACGCAACGGATTTTGAAGCGGTTTCCTTTATTAGATAGAGTGATTCTAGAGAAAGGTTTATATATATATATATATATATATATATATATATATATATATATATATATATATATAATACACATACATATAGTACACCCGTGCGAAAGCCGGACCAAGTAGCTAATAAAATATAATAACACAGTGTAAGTACAAAAACTTACACTGTGTTATTTTTGTACTTAACAAAAATAAAATAAAAAACGCAGCATCAAATGTTGACAACATCTGGCTATAGGTGCACACAATAGAAACGCACGCGTGTCACCCGTGTGTCGCCGAACAAATATTGCATTACCGCGCTCCCCCGCGACCGCGCGGTTGCCGCGCCGTCGCGCGACACGCGCCCGCGTCACGTGGAAGAGTATTGTTTTGTCCCCCGTTGCTCGCAGCGTGGTCACCCTACGCCGAGGACGTTGTACTATGAGTGACAAGGATTTTTCTCATTAAGTGCTTCTAAAATATACTACCCACCCCGGCTTCGCACGGGTGTACATATGAACCTGGCTCTTGAAACTATCTATTAAAACCGCCACCAAATCCGTTGAATAGTTTTAAAGATTTAAGTATACATAGAACCGGACAGACAGTGACAGCGACTTTGTTTTACTGTTGCGGGTGAGTGAAACTATGTTGTTGGTCGAGACGATGTATATTACAGATGATAATAAACTGACAATATGTACATAGAAATATTGATCTTATATACTAAATGACAATAGGAAAATGTAAGGTGGGGTGACACAGTTTAGACACGGCAGTGCTTAGTAGACAATATTGAATTTGTCTTACTAGACATTATTAAATGCAATTATTATTTTGATGTATCTAGGTGACTGTGTCCCATAGATATACCCCCCTTGAGAGTAAAAAAATATATTACACACAAAAAATAAAATTATAAAAGTTAACTGTAAGATTTAAGACATTATGCACTTTAGTAACAATGAAAATTCATTATACCCAAAATAATATCTCTAAGTTCCTTTACAATATAAGTTACTAGCTTTTACCCGCGGCTTCGCTCGCGTTAACTTATCCCCTTAGGGGTGGAATTTATCAAAATCCATTCTTAGGGGATGCCTACGTCATAGTAGATTTTTTTTTATCGGTGATTATGGAATGGTGCACCCGCCTGCGCTAACGGTTTACGCTGGTGGGGCACCAGTGGAGGGTGATAAGATGAGAATGAGGTCAGGTCAGTTAGCCCATCGTGATAAATTCACCAAAATTTATCAAGATGGTTTCCAGGAGGAACCGCGTGGAGGTCGACCTGACATGGTACATTGCTCCACATTCCTTCCAATCACCTTCCCCCCCGTCATAGTAGATTAATGCATGCGATCTCAGCCCGATCGGTTTAAAATTGACAAAGTTTCATATAAACTTTCATCCCCTATTTTATCCTCTTGGGAGTAGAATTAATCAAAATCCTTTCTTAGCGGATGCCTACGTCATAACATCTACCTGCATGCCAAATTTCAGCCCGATCCGTCCAGTGGTTTGGGCTGCGCGTTGATAGATCACTATGTCAGTCACGTTTGAGTTATATATATTTAGATTATTAGCAGTCCCGTGTATTGTAACAGTTTCTTAAGCGGCATCAAAGTTCTTAGTTTGAGATGAAACTTTGCGTCGCTTTGTGTTATCTACCAAATATAGAACGGACTGTGTTCTGAGGAATTGTAGCCCACGGCTACCTTTTAGCACCACACAGCTCGCTATCGACAGGGAATTCATTCCCGCTGGAACCTAAGTGGTCTCGGACAGTGCGGCTTCAGAGGAGCTTCCTCCCGCGTAAAATTAAATTGTGGAATGATCTACCTGCCGAGATTTTTCGAGAAGTCTCTCGAGAAAACCTCGCAGGTATGCTGTAGTCACAGCATGGGGTTTTTCAAGAAACATTAAGAAATCTTAATATACCCTACATTAAGATTTCTTAATGTTTTCGATGTTTCTGGCGTCCGTAGGCTACGGTAACCATTTAGACATCAGTTCGGCCGTATGCTTGTTTGCTACCATCCTAGTACAAAAAAAAATACATAGAGAACGCCTTTTCTCTTTCGATAATGATAAAATAAACACAAAATTTATAAATTCAGACAAGTACAATCATACTCAAGACTATAGATGATTATAATATGCGAGGAATCGAACCGCGACCATCGGAAGTAGACGTGCTAAACCGTTTATTTATCTACCTATGTAGTATATAGATATGAACATACAAACAAAATATGTCTATAAAATAAGTGAAAATAACTCCCAATTAAGAATAGAGGCCTATAATGGCCCACCGGACAGACGGACAGGACATGCGGGCTGGATATTAATTACGACTGTTTAAGCTTACCTTCAATTATTAACCGCAACAAAAGGTCCCCTTTGTAAGTTAACTGCAATGATACTATATAATAAAAATTGCGGATGGAAGCGTATGAAAGTTCGCACGCTTATCTATACACATAAATAAAATCGACGACCTCGGTGGTCTAGCGGTTTAGCACACCGCTTTACGACCGATGGTCGCGGGTTCGATTCCTCGCACGTTACAAACATTTGTATTCATGAGTATGATTGTTTGTATCGGTCTGGGTGTTTTTTTTGTATAATATGTATTTATTTACAAAAGAAAATGTATCCATGTATTATATCAGTTGTCTAGTACCCACAACACAAGCTCTGCTTAGTTTGGGTCTAGATGGCGCTGTGTGAAAAAAAAAAGAAATTGGAGTGTCTGTTTGTAATATTGAAATAACCGTTTTTACTACATGCATTTGAATATAAATACGGTACATACACCAAAATAACATTTATTACAATTTTTGTCTGTCTGTCTGTCTTCTGTTTGTTCCGGCTAATCTAGGAAACGGCTGGATAGATTTTGACGGGACTTTTTTTGGCAGGTAGCTGATGTAATAAGGAGTAACTTAGGCTGCTTTTATTTTAGAAAAATACAGTTAATTTCCACGCGGACGAAGTCGCGGGAATAGCTAGTAGTAATAATAATTATCTCAGTACAATTCACACAGTGTACTCATAATATAAGCTTTATCTAGCTTACCTTGGGACTAGGTAGCACTGTGTGAATTGTACTGAGATAATTATTATTACTACTAGCTATTCCCGCGATTTCGTCCGCGTGGAAATTAACTTTATTGTTCTAAAATAAAAGTAGCCTAAATTACTTCTTATTACACCAGCTACCTGCCAAAAAAGTCCTGTCAAAATAGGTCCAGGCATTTCATAGATTAGCCGGAACAAACAGACAGACAGACAAAAATTGCTTACTATGGGACTAGATGGCGCTGTGTAAATTGTCCAGGATTATTTATTTATTACTTACCCGGCAATTTAATATGTGAAATAGCAATATAGTCATTAATTAACCATAAAATCCACAATTTTAGTTTCAGACCGCACCAGAAACTCTGTAACTCCCCGCACACCTACCTCTATTGCTACCTACATAATTAAAACTACAAAATAGTTTGAGGGTAACAGAGTATAACGTTTCAATCTCTAGAGATGCGGGCGTAGTATGGAGTAGCTGTTAGGGCGACTTCACACATCAGCGTCATATAAATATGCAATTATTATAAGATTTATTTTTTTAATAATAATAATAGTAATAGAAAATCATTTATAAATTAGACTTAGAGTTACAATCTATCAGTCTTAATAATCCTGATATTCTTTACACCAAGTTAATTAGTCTTTTGTCAAAAGAATACCAGAATATTTTCAAGAAAAAGAATATTGTGTTAAATCTAAATTTACAGAATGGGCAACAGTAGGAATACTTAAAAGTAGAAACATTTTATTTGATTTATATGATCAAAAAAAATATAGATTTGATGACAAATTTACGACTTATGTGAGAAATTATTCAAAAATTTTCAAACAAGTTTGTATTGCAGCTAAATCTAATTATATAAATATACAAATTAATCAGTCTTCTGACAAAATTAAGAACATCTGGGGAATTATAAACAAAGAAATTGGGGTCTGAAAAAGCCTGCAATCAATTCTCATTAAATTATGACAATATGTTAATAACAGCAACAAAAGATATAGTTCATATTTTCCAAGATTTTTTTGCTAATATTCCTATTGATATTACATCTTCTCTAGACTCATCTCCAATTCGAGCAAAAACATTACTGGAGGCTAATGTCTAATGTCTGCTAGTTAGTTCATTTATAGATATTGTATTTATTCAAATAAACTTACATTGAAGCACTTTTGAATAGTCATTACATTTTTTTAACCCACCGCTCGTTCGGAAAGCTGTCTCATCATAAGAAGAACGAGCAAGAAACTTGCGTGTTGCTCTTTTAAATAATGATAGTACATGTTACTCCCTTATATATTGTTATAATTAATGTCTCTTAGAATTTACAAGTGCATATATATGCATTAATTTATATAAATACAGGCATGTATATTAAACATTAAAAAACAAATAAATAAATTTAAAATAAATAATAGAAAGACTACTCCGTAAGAGTCAGCTGACATACTTAATATCTGTTAACCAAAAGACAACGCTTAAACGCTCAGTTTATAATATATTTTGTATTTATATATTACTAAATATTAACACTTGCTTACCATTGTTGTGGAGTAAAAGAATATAAAAAAAAAAATAAGTTCTCCATGTTATAAAGTTGACAACAGCGACTCACTATGTTTTCTTTTATACGCTTGTATGTGACTAGCGAAACCAAGTTTGTTTACGAGGACTCCGTTGCATGGAGTATAGTATAATTAGTCTAAATCACAGATAACATAATATTACATATCTAAATCATTATATGTACAGTTATAAAACCGCCTCAAACAGTTCTTGCAGGCAGTTTCACGTCCACCATCCTGATCATCTGGATGAATGGCAGTCCTCCACAGTGCGGTTTTCTAGAAACTTTTTACCACACACAACCACATTGTAGAATCATCTTCCAGCAATGGTATTTCCGAACCGATATGATATTAAAAACATCAAGAAAAGAGCTTATTCCTTTTTAAAAGGCCGACAACGCACTTGCAATGTCCTGATGTTGCGAGTGCTCATGGGTGACGGTAATCAGTTAACATTAGGTGAACCGCATGCTTGTTTCTCCGCTGTGCTATAAATAAAAAAGTCCAAACTATTCAGATGGTTCTCCAAATAAAAAATGATAATAATAATAATAATAATAAAACTCTTTATTGTGTACACATAAAATAATGAGAAAATACAGTAAATAGTAAAATAATAACAAAAGGCGGTCATATATATAAATGCAATATATACTGACAACCTAGAAGAGAGGGCTTATGTACATAGAATAGGGTAGGTGGCACACATAAGTCACTATTTATTATACTACTAGATATACATACTTACGTTAAGGATAAATATATAAACCTAAAACCTACATATATACATACATATATACTACATATTGGAAGAAATGAGAATAAAAAAAATAAATAAAAAAAATATACTATGAAGAGAGATAATGAGATCTTAGTTTATTTTAAAATGATGCATGTGTTTGAGCTGATCGAATGGAGAGTGGTAGAGAGTTCCAGAGGCGAATGGCTTGGACAGTGAAGGAGTTGGAATAATATGTGGAGGAGTGAGCAGGGATCGTCAAACATAGGCTTCTCGTACTACGCAAAGCAGAACCGGGGGATTTAGTATGAAATTGGAACTTGGTTTTTAGATATTCAGGGGTGGAGGGGATGAAAATTCCTGCGAAGACGAATGGGAAGCCACTTGAGTTGACTGCGAAAAATGATGAGTCGTTAAGAAACGCAAGAAATTGCGTTCTGATGCGACACGTTACGAGCGAGTGTGTTCGATCTTTAACACGTCGGAACAGAGAAGCGGTGCGGGCGCTACCTTTACAAAGCGCTTTTATTTAATTTTACACGTTTCAAGTTACAGTCGTCACAAAGGGATGTTAGGATAACTACATTTAAGTTTCGGGATTTAGTGGCTGTTTGGGATGGACGTTTTAAATTTTAAGTGGTTATAACCTATATGGGTATGTGGAGTACCTATGTGACGGACAATTATGCTTTACTATTAGTGATTTAGTGGAGCAGTTCACCGTTTCACTACCAATTTTATATCCATTTATTTATTTATTATTTTGCACACAAAAATGTATACATAATAATAAGGCGATGCACTTTAATAATTAATTGAAAGAAAAAAAGAAAAACAATTATAACAAATAGATACATAAAAATAGTACATATATATACAGATGCAAATATATAAAAATACTGATATACCAATATTAAATATAAGTTTATGGATTACATATAAATAAAATGTAAATTTAAACTACATATAATAAATATTCATATAACGTCATGGAGTTTATATAATATCATATCTCAATAGAAGTTTGGTTGAATACTATTAAAGAAATTTGGAATAATGTAATGTAATGTGTATGATATTTTTTTGTATTTGTCTGACTGTATTCTATCTATATCTACATATATATATATAACTCAAAGGTGACTGACATAGTGATCTATCAACGCACAGCCCAAACCACTGGACGGATTGGGCTGAAATTTGGCATGCAGGTAGATGTTATGACGTAAGTATCTATTAATTGTTTTTAAATGGCATATCAAACTGAAATTCAGATACAATACTCTATAATGTATGAAATGATACTATGTATATAAATTCATATTACTAAAAGATAATTAAAAATAAGTCTTAAATTAAATAAATTATTTCCTCTTATTAATTGTTTATTTCTTTTATTTATTATTCAATTATAATTATTCAATATTTTTTTATTTGAGTATTTAATTGAATTAGTGCTAATTAGTGGTTTGTATTCACACACTTAAACTTTAAAATGTAAATAATAATAAAATTATTTAAAAGAGCAACACGCAATTTCTTGCTCGTTCTTCTTGTGATGAGATAGCTTTCCGAATGAGCGGTAGATTAAAAAAATGTAATGACTGTTCAAAAGTTCTATTTCTATTCTATTCTAATGTCTCGAGCAAATTTACAAGTACCACACGTTCACAAGTATGACTATCCGTCATCCGTGAATCCAACCGTATACAATAAATATGAACCAGTAACTAATAAAAAATGTAAGTAAAAATGAATTAACCTATGAAGGACAAATCAATTTAGCCACTCAATGCTATTATTGTAATAGGCTGGCGAATGATGGAGACAATAAACAGTAGGTACCATCTAAATTAGAGGCAGTTGTATCAATTACGGCACCTACACGCGCCCGTACCTGCTGCTATCACCTCAATTGGTAGAGATGTGGGTCGGACGGCACAGAGAATGGAGTGGAGTCGGCTCGCTATTAAATTCTTTAGAAGCACCTCGAGATAAATAAAATGATATATTATAATGAGACATGTTATTGGAGGAAAACATTTAGATATTTCATTTGTTAGTAAACGTTCAATAAAATCAATGATAATTTTTATACATATTGGAAAAATTGGATAAATGTTTATTCTCATGCCTAAAATACAAGTATATTGCCTAAATTACTTATACATAATTGGTAAAGTTGTGTTCTTTAATATATTTTTTCATATTAATATTTTTTTCTTTATTTATTTATTTGTGCACATTACATCAATGGTTGTAGACAAGACAATTAACAGCCCTGCACTAAGCTCAGGTCTTGTGTCTAATATAAGTAACTAAGTATAGATAAATTTGATTGTTAAAAAAATATGACGGTTGTCATATTTTTTTAATTGTCACATATTATTTAATGATATATCATTAAATAATATGTGACAATGAGGGGATGGGATTGTTAGTAATAAGAAATAATAACCCCATTCCTACCAATATACCATTTTAGGTTGAACTCCACGCGGTTCCCCCTGGAAACCATCGTAGTAAATTGCCATTTGCCAAGATGAGCTTACTGACTTGACATTATGCTCACCTTATAATCCTTCACTAGTGCCCTTGCATGCATCCTTTCATTATCATTCATAAAATAATGACCAGTAAATACCAACGTAAGACTGGTACCACAGATGACGGATACTACATATCACTATATGGTCATTTAATTTGTTTGTCATTTCAGTAATATCTTATTAATATTATAAATGCGATGGTCTGTGAGTATGGATGGATGTTTGTTACTCTTTCACACAAAAACTACTGAGCGGATTTTGACGAAACTTTACATTAACATACCTTATACATCAGAATAACATATAGGCTATGTTTGGGAAACTATTCTGCTACCAAAATGTTAGGGAAAATATTTAAACGTCTATCTCGTACCTGTATGGTTCTGCGGATTTCTTGGGCTTCAGGGTCTCGAAGGTATCTTCGCTAGCTTTCCAGCTTCACAGTAGGTTTCACAGTAGGTTAATACAGTTCTAATTTATTTTAATTCATAACACAATGCGCGCGCGCGTCAATGCCGCTGTACAGTCCGTTTGTTACTAGTTAGGGAGGGGAAGGGAACGCGCGGGAACAGAAAACTAACGGACTCTAATATAATATAATATCTGCTTACGATGATACAGGGTAGATTTTGAACAGGCTAAATATTTCAGATAAATAATAAGGCACAGCTACTATAAAATAAAGAACGTAAATATTATTAAAAAGATACAGTGGCGACTCCACAGCACATCTCGTCGGACTGTAACTCCTATTATCTAAATTGCTGAACTGAGTCACAGGCCACCTGGAGAGTGATCACCTTAACTGGCTCACAACACGACTGACGCATCTGGCTCATTCACCGCCACAATTGATATTAAACTGTTTTACTGCCAGTTACATACCAACAGGGACTATTCACGAATTCACGAAGTGTTATAATAGATTTGGAAACCAATTTGTGTAGTGAAATTCGTTTAGTAAGGAAACTTGTCGTGTTTTATACAGTAACAATAGTATTTCTTTTATAATATACATGCAATTATTGTAGTTATATACTATTTTTTTTACAACATTGGAGACAAACGAGCTTGCGGCTCACCTGATGGTAAGTGATTACCGCCGCCCATGAGCACTCGCAACACAATGAAATGCAAAGCGTTGCCGGCCTTTTAAGAAGGAATATGCTCTTTTCCTGAAGGTTTCGATATAATATCGGTTCGGAAATACCATTGATTGAGTCTTATAAACTAATAAGACTAACTATAATGATTGTTTGACACAAAGTGATCGAAATTCGACTATAAAACAATATACAAAAAGACCTTTGAACCAGAAATAACAATTAAACAAAAGAGTGCGCGTGTGTTTTTTTTTTTATAACACAGGGGATAAACGAGCATGCGGCTCACCTGATGGTAAGTGATTACCGCCGCCCATGAGCACCCGCAAGACCAGGGGAATTGCAAGTACGTTGTCGGCCTTTTAAAAAGGATGTGCAAATCAAATTTGCAATCAGTTCAGTTTAGGAGTCCATCGCGAACAAACAAAGTGATACGTAATTTCAATATATAAAGCTTGTGTTATGGGTACTAGATAACTGATACAAGTACATAGATGATTTTTTTTTCGTAAATACATACATGTTATACATAGAAAACACCCAGACCGATACAAATAATCATACTCATGAATACAAATTTTTTTACTGTGCGAGGAATCGAACCCGCGACCGTCGGACGTAAAGCGGTGTGCTAGACCGCTACACCACCGAGGTCGTCATATGTCAAATTCATGTTAATATTAACCCGTATAATTAACAAGTTCATTTTTATCATTAACTCGTATCATACCGTTCATATAACTGACAATTATAACATGACTCACATTAATTTCGCGAGGAATGCATGGTCGCCGCGCCTAGTCTAGCTAGTACCGGTTGCACCCGCATTCAGTGTGACTACCAATTGACGCCAATAAAGGACAGACTTAAATGAACACATAATCGTATTTGTAAAACGTGTGAAGGGTGCTTTATTGTTAGAACTAGAAACTATATTTGGTCAAACAAAATGCTGAACACTTTTGAATTGTATTCCTTATTCTTCCTGTGTTTTTATATTTGAGCCTAAATAAATTAGTGCTGGTTGGTAGTTTGTATTCACACGTTTCGACTTGTAAATGTGAACTTACAAGGATTGTTTAAAAGAGCAACACACAAGTCTCTTGCTTATTCTTCTTGTTGTGATGAGATTTAAAAAAAATATAGACTATTCAAAAAGTGCTTTAATTAAGTTTATTTGAATAAATGAGATATTCTATTCGAATAAGCAAATTTCGTTTTTTACTTTTATTTAAAAAATAATGTTGGTTATTAAAAAAAGATGCCATTTGTTTTTCATTTAATTTTTCACGTTTAACTTAAATATTTCTTTCTGAATATTCATATATATGTATTTGCGGACTTATGTTTTATATATATCGCCAAAACTTATTTTAATTTTGTATAATTTCTATATAAATGTAACTGGCAGTCTATATGTGCGTTGCCTATGATATTTGTAAAAATTAATAAAAAAGAAAGATAAAAAAAGAATAAAATTCAAATTGCATTTTTATTTCATAAACATAATTAAATATCGACCAACCGATCGATTCGGTTTAAACAAATTTATTTATTTACTTTTGCACACAATATCAAAGTTTCATACAAACATTTTTCATCAACCATAGGTGGTGCCTCATTTTATCCAAGGACGTACATTTTTGGGTGTAGAATTAATCAAAATCCTTTCTTAGCGGATGCCCACGTCATAACATCTACCTGCATGCCAAATTTCAGCCCGATCCGTCCAGTGGTTTGGGCTGTGCGTTGAAAGATCACTATGTCAGTCAGTCACCTTTGAGTTATATATATTTTGATTACCTATTGTTTGACTACTAGTTCTAATAATTTAAAGGCATATTGTAAAAGATATTTTCAGTTACACTTACCTATTATCAGAACCTCTTGAATATATCTACATAATTAAAACGTGATGTCGGTATGTGTGTACAATGACTTGCACGAGAGGGCTCATAACAATCTCAATCTATTGTTTGAAGTGCAAACAAGTTGGATACGAACCCTCAGGTGAAACTAATAACTTTGGAGTCGGCACACCATCTGTACACCTATATAGCCTATGATATTTGATATTATTTATTACTAGCTCCACCCGCGACTTCGTCCGTGATTTAACTTCATTTTTCTAAAATGAAAGTAGCCTAAGTTACTCCTTATTACATCAGGCATGACATACATGAGGCAGCTCCTATTGCCAACTGCCATGTTATTATTTATTTCTTGTTTTGTGTCTTATTGTAAATTGTAATATTTGTGTTATGTTGGCAATAAATCAATTATCTATCTATCTATCAGCTACCTGCCAATAAAAGTCCCGTCATAATTCGTCCAGCCATTTCAGAGATTAGCCGGAACAAACTGATAGACAGACAAAAATTGTAAAAAAATGTTATTTTGGTGTATTTATATTCATATGCATGTAGTAAAAACGGTTATTTCATATTACAAACAGACACTCCATTTTTATTTATATGTATAGATTATCTTTATTCGAACCGCATTTGTTCATCTGAACTGAACTCACGACCTTCGGAAGTGTAAGTATGTAGTAAGATGTTTAAACCGCTAGATCACCGAGGCCATAAAACACTTTACATATAAAATTACATTCAATATATGTTACTTAATGCATTTATATTATTTTGTTAAATTCCACTACCATTAGCATGTGGGAAACCACAGATATTCCAAATATTTTGGCCCAAACTGTGTATGTCGATTTAGTATCAAATTTGGCAAGAAACTCAATTATAAAAACTTTTTTTTCCTCTTGCCATCACAATGTATATTTATATCCTGCATGTCCACAGAATGTTAAGAAGTTTAGTAGTAGTAGTTACTTACTATAAGTTTTAGTTCAAATTTTAATTACAAGTATAGAAATTTCTTCTCAGCCTAAATATGATTTAACTATGTAGCGGATTTATATCCGTGGAATTCCAAGATATTTAGTATCTTTTTAAATTTTTATAGATTCCCATAAAAACCTATTAATGTTCAGATATAGTGTCAAAAGTAATAGATTCCAAAACTAATGTTTGTTTCTCTGTTACGACATGTCAGTTCCCAATCCTCAAATTTTAATTGTACGTATTCCTGCAGCATGCAGATATTCTGATAAGGTAGCGGATACTTTATTATCCGTGAATTCTAAGATATTTAGTTTCTTTTAATGTAATATTCTACAAAAAATCCTCTCTGCCAAACACGATAGATCCCGGCTCCTTGCACGGTAATAGATTCCACAAACTAAGAATATTACACTATGTCAGTTTAAAATATACATAATTTTAGTACGTAGGTAGATAGTAAATTTCTTCTCTAGTATATATATATAGACCACACACAATGTCACTCTATTTATGGTGTATCCGTAATTAAGATATCAATTAGACAGTGTATCTTTTAAACGTGTAATAGATTCCAAAATAATGGACTGTGTTTTAATATCTACACTATGTCAGTTTAATATCAAATTGAACATAAATACGGTACATAGAAATCTACAACGGAGTGAAATAGAAATTTCTTCTCTAGCATACTATAGACCTGGTAGCGGATGGTGTATCCGTGGAATCCTAAGATGTTTAGTATCTTTTAAAGCGTGTAATAGATACCAAAACTAATGTTGGTTTCTCTGATCTACACTATGTCGGATTAATATCAAATTTTAATTATACATATAGAAATCTCTCGACTTGTGTGCATGCAAACTGGTGTAACCCAAAATTACCTATAAAACGGCGTGTGCAAACACTGGGGCCCATTGTGAGCAAGTTATTAAAACATCCGTGTTCGACATGGCGGTAATTACTTAAGCTCAACCCTGCACTGTTTGCGCGGGCCAGGAAGACCCGCCGATTAATAAATTTAACCCGTGTTTGAGTTGAACAGTTTGTAGGTAAAACGGGTCATCGGCTTACGTGGATTATGGTTTTGTGAGTAATAATTGAGAGGCCGTTATTAATTTTACGGTGCTCAATGGGTTAATGTTGTATTTATGGTGTTGTTTGGGTTATGTGATATTGTGATGATGTAACAAACGTTTTATATGTTACGTAATAATTCATTTGTATTATATAAAACTCACTCACCCTGGCTTCGCACGGGTGTACATGTATTATATATATAAATCTTCCTCTTGAATCATTCTGTCTATTAAAAAAATCGCTTCAAAATCCGTTGCGTAGTTTTATTTATTTATTTATTTATTTATTTAATTAACACAATATAAACTTACAGCTAATTGCCAACACGTTTATATTTTAAAACTATTTATATTACTTAAAATTATACGATGATAAATATTCTTATTTTATTAATTATAGAAGGCAAGGCTTCTGTATATATGTCAGCATCTTGGAGCTTACCTAAAAATAAATTTAATAATTGCAATGCTCTCATAGTGGGAGAATTGCTAGCGTGGCTTGTGTACCGACGCGGTTGCAAACAGTCGCACACGACGATGGGTGACACTTCTCACGTAATTCGATGGACTATTGAATCCTATCCGTTCTACAAATTTTAAAGATTTATCATACATAGGGACGGACAGACAGCGTCAGCGACTTTGTTTTTTACTATGTAATGATGATAAACTACCCCGACTATAGCTTCATTGGTTGTTTCTAAATTACGCATTTTTTTTATTATGGGTTTAGAGATACAGAGAATAGTCGTATTTTGTAAATAGATATATTGTTAACACGTCTATACAAATACATAATACACAATCTCAGGACAATTCGCATAGCGCCCTCTACACACAAGTTAAACTAACTGAAGCTTGTGTTATAGGTACTTGATAACTGATACAAATACATAGATATTTGTTTTTCTAAATACATGCACATTATACATAGAAAACATCACGAGCGATACAAACAACCATACTCATGAATACAAATGTTTGTACCGTACGAGGAATCGAACCCGCGACCATCGGACTTAAAGCAAAGTGCTAAACCGCTAGACCATCGAGACAGTCAAATATGTTTAGGTATCCCCAGAATATCAGCATCGTAGCACCACGTCACGTCATACGCTGAGCGGAGACCAATTTGGTACCAGCATAATCCAAATTATGATAAAAAAAATTACAAATTTATTTTTGTTCTTTCTTTCTTTGAAAATAATATATCATTATATTCAAATTCAAACTCAAAAATCATTTATTCATGTAGGACATTTTAATCGCTTATGAACGTTAATTTACATTATAATTTTAATTTTTCCCTACCGTCCAGTTCGGTATATAGATCCAATTGAGAAGAACTGGCAAGAAACTCAATTGAATTACTTTTTTTTTTTAAGCCAGTTTATTCACAATGTATATTTATATAGGTGTCTATGTCTAACATTAAATGAAAATCCCGTGCATGAACAACTATTGCCATGCACACTCGTCATTCAAGTAATCGTTTAGTGAGTAATAGGCTATGCTCAGTGCCTAAATATGATTTAACATATGTTTTGAATTTATTTAAGGGTAATTCCAACATATCCTTTGGTATCTTATTGTAAATTTTTATACCTATTCCCATAAAAGACCTATTAACTTTTTCTAAACGATATTTGGGGACAGCAAGTTTGTCTTTAAATCTAGTATTAATTTATGTTTATTGCTGTTTTTTGGAAATTGGTTATAAGTAGAAATAATATTATAATGGAATAGATCGCATGTCTCCTACAATATGTCAATTAGTTTTCATAAGTGCCCGCAGGAACGTTTGTTTTCTGTTACGATCAGATTTTTCCCATCTCTCCTGCAATGTGGCAGTTAATTGAATGTACAGCAAAGGGGTTCCTTGCGAGAACCGCTGCAGACCTATTCTGATAAGGTACCTACTCGATATACTTTATTTTCGGGTGAATATTCTAAAATGAGATGTGTTTGTTTGTTTGTAATACTTTATTATACATTAATCTATACCTACATATAAATAAAATTGGAGTGTCTGTTTGTAATATTGAAATAACCGTTTTTTACTACATGCATATGAATATAAATACGGTATATATACCAAAAAGCCACTTTTTAAAATTTTTTACTGTCTCTCTGTCGGTCTGTTTGTTCCGGGTAATCTCTGAAATGGCTGAACTAATTTTGACGGGACTAATTTACACGCGCGTACAGTTAGTAGTACCTATATTTAAATATTATTGTGTTTAAATATAGCATTACATATATTGGTTGTTATTATGTAGGTAGATAGGTATATGTGCATATTTATGACGTATATATATATAGACCACACACAATGTCACTCTATTTATGTTCTATACTTAATTAGTGGTTAATTTTATCAATTACTAAAGCCAAGACGTCAATTTGACAGTGTATTAAGGATAAATTTATAGGTAACATGAAGCATTCCATTCCATATAAATAAAATTGGGACTGTGTGTTTGTAATATTGAAATAACCGTTTTTTACTACATGCATATGAACATAAATACGGTACATACATCAACATAGCATTTTTTTTAAT
Source organism: Achroia grisella (assembly GCF_030625045.1). Classification (NCBI taxonomy): domain Eukaryota; kingdom Metazoa; phylum Arthropoda; class Insecta; order Lepidoptera; family Pyralidae; genus Achroia; species Achroia grisella. Next base: position 211,092 of record NW_026712776.1, read on the forward strand.
TTTTGTCTGTCTGTTTGTTTGTGGTCATTTCTGAAATGGTTGGACCGATTTTGACGGGACTTTTTTGGTAGGTAGTTGATGTAATAAGGAGTAACTTAGGCTACCTTTATTTGCGAAAATAAAGTTATATTAAATAAAGAACATAATAACGGCCTCGGTGGTCTAGCGGTTGAGCACACCGCTTTACTTCCGATTGTCGCGGGTTCGATTCCTCGCACAGTACAAATGTCTGTATTCATGAGTATGGTTGTTTGTATCGGTCTGGGTGTTTTTATGTATATTATGTACGTATTAAAAGAAAATCTAAGCATTTATATCAGTTGTCTTGTACCCATAATACAAGCTCTGCTTACATTATGACTTAATGACGCTGTATGCTGTAATATGTATTACAATAACAAACAGACATAGAAAAAGTTGTTATTTAGAAAAAAAAATGTATTTATATCAGTTGTCTAGTACCTATAACATAAGATCTGTTTACTGTGGGACTAGATGGCGCTGTGTGAATTTTCCAGGATTATTTATTTATTATATAATACATAAAATACGCACATACATCTAACTACCTACATAATAACAGCAAATATATGTAGTGCTATATTTAAACACAATAATCTTTAAATATAGGTACTATATGTTGTAGAACTTGGTGCTCTAGTAGTCTACTTCCATGTTACATAGAGTAACAACCCTATCATATTCTAATTCAAATGTAAAAATCATTTATTTATGTAGGACATTTTAGCCGCTTATGAACGTCAAATTTTTTTACATTATATTTGTGTGAAACTGACCATCCAGTTCGGTATATAGATTTGAGAAGAACTGGTAAGTTTAATTGTAAATTTTTTTAAGCCAGTTTAATTGTAATTAAACTGGCTTAGTAGCTTGGCTGGCTGTTAGACATAGACACCTATATATTTATGTAGTTTTTTTTTTATAACACGGGGGACAAACGAGCATGCGGCTCACCTGATGGTAAGTGATTACCGCCGCCCATGAGCACCCGCAACACCATGGGAATTGCAAGTACGTTGTCGGCCTTTTAAAAAGGAATAAGCTCTTTTCTTGAAGGTTTCAATATCGTATCGGTTCGTAAATAGCATTGCTGGAAGGTGAAGGTAGATGTCTATGTCTTACATTAAATGAAAATCCCGTGCATGAACAACTATTGCCATGCACGCTCGTCATTCAAGTAATCGTTTAGTGAGTAATAGGCTTCGCTCTTTACTAATAGTATATTTAAACAGACATTAACAGAGATTTTTTCAATACATTTATGAAAATATCATCTATACTAGGGAAAATATAGACAGTTTCAAAAGAGTTAGTGATTGCACCAATAAAAGCCTACGTAACAATAACAAACTGATTTTACCTAAATGTCGTTTGGCTAAAGTTAGTAATTCGTTTTATGGAAATTGCGTAAGGTTTTACAATAAAATACCAGATTCTGTTTTAAATCTGCCAGAAAAAAGATTTAAATGTCAAATAAAACAATTCCTTTGCAAAAAAGCTTACTATAAAATTGAAGAATTCGTTAACGATAATAATGTTTTTATAGACAAACTTTAAATCCATAGCACTGACAATATTATCTGGTTACACTAATAATGAGTGCGTAGCGATTTCTATGTTGATTATCGCATGCCTCTTACTTGTTATACAGTAATTATTTATATAAAAAAAAAACATCTATTAAAAAGAGCAACACACAAGTTTCTTGCTCGTTCTTCTTGTGATGAATCTGCATTCCGAATGAGTGGTAGAATCAAAATATGACTATTCAAAAGTGCTTGTAATGAGTTTATTTGAATAAAGATTATTTCTATTTCTATTTCTGTTTTTAATTATGTTGACGGACTTGGTGGCTTAGCGGTTTACGGTCGGGGGTTCGATTCCTAGCACGGTACACACACGCGCATTGAATATATATAGTCTTTAGCAAGTTTTTAAATTAACATAGATGTATCTAAAATTATGATCAAATTTCGGCGATTCGATGACCAGTAGTAATAATAAAAAAACAATTCAGAATAAGGACGGGAGCTCCTTTGTTGCAGTTGGTAAAAGTGTAGTTAGTAGACAGGCGAGACGTATTCCCTGAGGTACCGTCACCATTCATCTTGACCACTAATATCCTATTAATAGATTTTTATTTCTTCATATTGTTGTACATTTTTTTTAAACACATCTTCATACCAATTTATACTCAATTCAATTCAAAATATCTTTATTCATGTAAGTCTATTACAGACTCTTATATTTAATAGAATTAGTGCTAATTGGTGGTTTGTATTCACACACTTAAACTTAAAAATGTAAAGTAATAATAAAATTATTTAAAAGAGCAACACGGAATGATCGTTCTTCTTGTGATGAGATGAATGAGCGGTAGATTAAAAAAAAAGTAATGACTATTCAAAAGTGCTTCGTGTTTTTTTTAATGTTGTATTCATATTTATTCATGTAATCTATTACACACTCTTATGATATGTCAAATCTATTTGGGAGAATGAGAGAACTGACCACCGTTTTTTTTTAGTGTTGTACATATTTACATATACTATTTTATAAATTCAAATTTGGGAGAATAAAATATGCTATATAAAAAAATCTAATCAGTGTTCGCAACCTGAACAGACCAGTCCCCACAAGCAGCACCCGTTCACGAGATGACGGATGAGCCAGCCATCATTGCACTCAACCATATTAGAGGGAGCACGTCGACCCGGCCCACCACGCCGTCACAAGTTTGAACTTTATAGCGAGCATGACTGTTTCAAGTTACTCCACTACGTCATTTATATTATTTACAGCATAAACTGTACCAATCACAGTTTTCACCCATTACAATATTTAATTTACATTATTTAAAATACAATATGTCATTACTAAATTTAGAATAATGTTCTTTTGTGTTATACTATTTACATATGTATATCTAAATATATATAGCAGGGGTGATCAACCTTTTTAATGAACGAGCTAAATTAAAAATTTAAATAATTTGGAAAGCTGTTAGTTTTACCTATTAATAGTGTACAAAGCTTTATCATTACATAGTATAAAAGAATGTCGCTATCGCTGTCTGTCCGTCCCTATATATGCTTAAATCTTTAAAACTACGCAACAGATTTTGAAGCGGATTTTTCTAGGGACGGACAGACAGCGACAGCGATTTTATTTAATACTATTTAATGAAGACAGTCCGCGTGCACACACCTAGCGGAATAATTTCGGAGGCCGTACATACTTGTAGAGAAGTTGTAACTAAATATCTCCATTTGTAAAATTACGTCGAACCCGAGGGATGTAGTCGAATACCTTGACAAAAGTTAATATCCGCCGGAGGCCTCGGATTGTGGGCCACGAAAACGGCGACCAGTCACATTCCCATATATATATAAATAAATAAAAAAAAGTCAAAGTATTGAAAAACTTAAAATTACAAAGAGACATGTAATTTCAAATTAAATTAAAAATGCGTTTATTGATATACTGTAAATTTGCGATTATCATATAATTATATAGTAAGATCCCAAACAGTCCCGCTGTTTGGAATCTTACTCCTCGGAGTTGAATCAAACAGTGTTTTGCTCTTTGAGTGATTCTCCACACTGAGCTATGTACCAGTTTTGTATTGCTGGAGCACACACATGCAGGTTTACCCTTATTGAATTGTTATATTGTAGGTACTTGTCATTTGATGTTATAATTAAGCCTGTTTGTGTGTACTAAGATACAAATAAAAACTATTATCTATCTATCTATCAAACTTGAACGGACTGTATAAATTGGTTTATTAACTCATAGCAGAAAGATACGATAAACATGCGCTTACGCCGATGGTGCAGTGGCAAGTGAAAGTTAATCGGTGCGGGGCAGTTCCCCGGTCGTGCCCCTGTCTCTCAACGTCACTTCGCCCCCGCTAGCAGTGTTCGCGGGAACAGGACTTATATAAAAAAAATGGTTTAAAAAATGCTTACTAAAGTCGTATCCGTCAGGCAAGAGTTGGCCTTCAGCCGCTCCATAAGTCCTTCCGCGGGTTTGGAGTGCCATCTGCACTCGCCCCATAACGTCCGGTGAAGCTGTAAAGGCCAGCTACGGCCAACAGCATCAGAGTAGTCCGAAAAAAAAAATGTTTGTCAGTCTGGCTAATATTATGAGCAGTAGCAAGCAGTTATTATTAACTTTTATATACGCCATGAGCTTGTTTATATCATTATTATGTTATAAAATATATATTATCTGAGTAAATGAATATAAAAAATAATACAAAAAAAAAGACATGTAAATAATATGTATAAAAGATCAAAAACCTTGTTACCTTTTTAAAATTACGAATTGAAAATACGAAGTTAGTAAAATCCTTTTGTTTTGTTATTATCATCGTTGCTATTTTGTTTATTGTATGTATTTGTAGCTATATACGAATGAATGTATGTATGTGTGTATGTGTTTGTGTTTACATTTATATCGGATTTTGTTATATATATATTTCATGACATACTGTTTTCTCATTCATTGTATATAATACATAGCAAACGAAGTTACCAGTGGTATAGTAGTATATATAGATAGAATATTATTTTATTATTATATACTTTATGACTTTTTTATTAAATTAATTGCAATTTATGACCATTCAACACTTTCTATGCCACTCTGTATTGGGTTGACTGGAAGACATCTGTTTTAGAGATATCCTCTTTTATTAATATTATTTTAATGAACATACCTAAAAATAAGTATAATTAGTAAAAATCACGGGATCTTACCACGTTTTATATTTATTTGCTTTACGGGATCCAATCACTGGATTCATGAACGATCCACGTAAATCAGCCATAGCGGAACACTTGTTGGGATCGGGACCCAATCACTGGATTGATCTGACACCAACCAAAAGTAATAACATCAGAACGGCATTATATCCCAAGAATGGTTAGAGAGGCCATTGAAATACAGAAATATAAAAATTTCAATCCAGAAGACGGTTATAGGCTCTCTGATGCCTGGAATCCAGTGATTGATTTAATTAAACAAAAACAAAAAAGCGATCGAAAAGTGTATTAAATGTACGTGAAGATACTGTGAGTACAGTTTGCGCAGATGAATATCGAGCGAGTTCCAGTAGTAGCAACAAACGAACACGTGTGAAGGTAGACGAATGTTTTATTTACCATTTACCCGCTGCTCTTCAGTTTACCCGTGATCATGGCGGTTGAAACACTGCCGAAATATCGGGAACTCAGCAAATAAATATAAAACGTGGTAAGATCCCGTGATCTTTACTATATATATTAATTATGCTTACAAGGAGATTCGGCTTAAGGAAATATATAAATAAGAATATGTGATTGTTGATATGTAAAAAAAAAAAAAAATTGAAAACCAGCTATTTTACTGAAATAAATTATTATTATTATTATTATTATTACTAATTAATTATAAGTATAAATAATGACCACGTTAAATTTAAAACAGTATATACCTAAAAATGTATTTAAGTGCAATAAAGAATATACATATATTATTATTTCCCGGTTCGAGCAGACACTTTCGTGGTCCACAACCATGCGTGGTCATACAGCGTGGTAGAACAACTTAAGAACGACGCTGCACGGTCCCGCTGACTTGCTGGCCCCAAATTTAAGGTTGATCTCCATTCGCATAGTTGGTAACTGTTGAGAAATGTTTAATTGTTACGCCTTAACCTTCGGGTCGAGTGCGCACCGACCGACCGGCCGACTTTTCGGTACTTACGTGAGATATGCACTGCTTACTTTGAGAACGTGATTATTTGGACCAAATCTTTGTGTAACATCTTCTATCTGGTACGACGCGACAGTTATTTAATTTTCAACTCTGATATCTTAAACTAAAGTTTTTTTTTATTACATTATTTTAGAAATTACTATTAACTATTATAGTATATTTTAACAATAATGAACTTTTCTAAAATTTATTATTGTTAAAAATATTCAAACGATAAATTTAACACTAATAAATTTTATATTTAAGTATATCTAGATCGGAGTGTACAAGGCGATATGTTACTTGAGATAAATCCCTGCACTACACCGCAGAACTCAGCAACTCTGCAACTGCGAGTTCATTATTCCATTATCATTCATAAAAAAATATTGACTAGTATATCTATACCTATTAGAGTATACAAGGCGACATGTCACTTGAGAACATCCCTGCACCACACCGCAGAACTCAGCAACTCTGCAACTGCGAGTTCATCATTCCATTATCACCACTAGTAAATTTACAGTTATCCGTGAGATATATCCCTGTACCACCTGAACTCAGCAACTCTGCAACTGCGAGTTCATCATTCCATTATCACCCATAAAAAATATAGGCTAGTATATCTAGATCTTTCGGAGTACACAAGGCGACTTGTCACATGAGATACATCCCTGTACCACACCGCAGAACTCAGCAACTCTGCAACTGCGAGTTCATCATTCCATTATCTAAATATATATAACAAAAAGTTAAAAATATATCTAACTATCAACGCACAGTCCAAAACACTAGACGAATCATGCTGAAATTTGGCATGCAAGTAGATGTTATGACGCATCCGCTAAGAAAGGATTTTGATTAATTCTACCCCCAAGGGGATAAAATAGGGGTAGAAAATTTGTATGAATCTTTCTCAATTTTAAACCGATCGGGCTGAGACTTTGCATGCATAAAGCTACTATGACGTAGGCACCCCCTAAGAAAGGATTTTGGTAAGTTCCACCACTAAGGGGATAAATTAACGAGAGCGAAGCCGCGGGCAAAAGCTCGTCATTCATTAAAAAATATAGGCTAGAATATCTACAGCTATTAGAGTATACAAGTCGACATGTTACGTGAGATACTTCCCTGTACCACACCACAGAACTCAACAACTCTGCAACTGCGAGCGACCTCATTAAACTAACTCTACCTCGCGACAGTCACAATCTTCGCAACACCGGTGTACACCGAACTAAACTGAACTAGAACTGACAGTATATAATATAATATCTTACCACAATTATAATTATTCTTTAACTTGTGGTTGATAAGTGGTCGAAAATAGACCATAAACAATTTAACATTCGCCTACTCGTGATACTACTCATACACTTCATACTCGTGAACGGGTGCTGCTTGTAGGGACTGGTCTGCTCTAATCACTATGACTGATTTCCTCTTATTAATTGTTTAACCAGTTGATTATATATTCAATATTTTTTCTATTTGAGTATTTAATAGAATTAGTGCTAATTGGTGGTTTGTATTCACACACTTAAACTTAAAAATGTAAAGTAATAATAAAATTATTTAAAAGAGCAACACGCAAGTTTCTTGCTCGTTCTTCTTGTGATGAGACAGCTTTCCGAACGAGCGGTAGATTAAAAAATGTAATGACTATTCAAAAGTGCTTCAATGTAAGTTTATTTGAATAAATGATTTTCTATTTCTATTTCTATTTCCTATAGACAAACAACATTAATAGATCCTCAGTTTGACTACAGACTATAACAATAAACAAAAGAGTATATATGTATGCGTATGTGTGTCAAATACATGTTAATGTGTATATTATGTTACTGTATGTTATGTGTAATATTAAAAAAAAATATATTCTACACTCCTTCTCTACATTCTTACTGACATTATAAATGCAAATATAACTCTGTTTGTCTGTCTTTTGTGCCAAAACACCCAAACTGAAGGTACACAGTTTAAAACTTGAGAAAGCTCATAGGTTACTTTTTAATGATTTGATTTGATAAAAGGGTTGTATGGAAGTATCTTTATTTTATTTTATTTTATTTGGGATACAAACCGTTTCACAATGTAGTATGTATATAAGTATATAGATATGAATTAATAATAGTAAAACCAATACAGATATCCACGGGTTAATACTTATGTTATGTTACTCTTATTATTATATACATTATTTATTTACTGGTTTCTAACTAATATGTCTAATAGGGTTGCCTTAAATTTAAAGTATGACAAATCAAATATATCTAAATCAGGAAATTCGGTTTTACGTTGTATCGTCATTATTAAAGTTAGAGCTTGAAACTTATTTTTAGGCCGTGGATTACCTTCATTGTTTGTAAAATTTATACCCTTAAGGAGGTAAAATAAAATGATATCTGTAGTGTATGTGGAAACACTAGCAGTTTATTATCTATCGTCACGAGCCGAGCGTACACGGACCGCCGTGCGCAAGAGGGGAGTGATTCCCTGCGCAAGCGCCGCGGAGTAAAGACGTGGAGCTGGGACTAACGAGCCGATATTATGTTGATTACAACTTACATACAAGAAGACATAAATAACAAATAAGTGAACACTATAATATCCATATACACCAAAACGAAGTCGCAGGCATGACTAGTAACCTATAAATGTGACAATTTCATACGTCTCCGTGAGATTTTCATAAAAAGGGAACAAACCTTTCCTTCACGTATTATCATTACATAGTACAAAACAAAGTCGCCGCTGTCTGTCTTAATGTATGCTTAAATCTTTGAAACTACGCAACGAATTTTAAAGCGGTTTTTATTAATAGACTAGCTGTCACAGCAAACGTTGTTTTGCCTTAAAAAAAAAATTAGGGGTGGACTACCCCTAACATTTAGGGGGATGAAAAATAGATGTTGGCCGATTCTCAGACCTACTCAATACGTTCACAAAATTTCATGAGAATCGGTCAAGCCGTTTCGCAGGAGTATGGGAACGAAAACTGACACGAGAATTTTATACTTAATAGATAGAGTGATTCAAGAGGACGGTTTAAATATATAAATACATGTACACCCGTGCGAAGCCCGGGCGAGTAGCTAGTTAATATATAAATATTAAAATAAATACTGTATGTCACTTCTAGTGTAAGTTACTATACGATATGTAGTTACGGCGGTATCGTTGTGAGTGTGGCTTGTATGGGACACGTAGGAACAGGAAGGTACACGTCTTCCTGAGTAGCTGTCTAGCAAGTTACACCAGCTTATACACTAATATCCGATACACCGTATACCGTAATACACCGCCACACTGCAAATGATTCGTGCTTTCAGAAGGGTGAAGTGTCTTGTTGCAATATTGCATATTTCTCTCATCTATATTTATTCAATACTAGCTGTACCCGCGACTTCGTCCACGTAGAACTAAACTTTTTAAAGTTACTCATTACATCAGCTACCTGAAAATAAAAGTCCCGTCGAAATCGGTCCAGCCATTTCAGAGATTAGCCGGAACAAACAGATAGACAGACAAAAATTGTAAAAAATGTATTTGGTGTATGTACCGTATTTATATTCATATGCATGTAGTAAAACGGTTATTTCAATATTACAAACAGACACTCCAATTTTATTTATATGTATAGATATATGAAATAAATAATGTAAATATAATTGTGTATTATTTTTTAGCTGTCAATTCATCATCCTTACATTTACATAGTAAGTAAGTAAGTAAGTCATTTATTCGCATTACAGACAGATATACACATAACAATAATGCCCCAGTGACAAGCAGGCTGCGCTGTAATATGCCTTTTTTCAGTAGGCATGCACATTTTATTAATAAACCTAATAATTACATATATTAATATCTCTACATTATAACAATTAGATTAATATTACATATTTAAAATTTTAGATTATTAGTATAAAGATTAAATGAAGCTGTCTGTTCGGTTAGATATTCTCTTCTTATGTAAAGAAAAATATAAATTATATATTTTTTAATTAATATAATATAGGCACTTTTGAATAGTCATATTTCTTTATTACCACTCATTCAGAACGCAGACTCATCACATGAATGTTGTCCAGAATGAAATTTTTATGTATTTAGTGTGAATACAAACTGCCATGTGGTCGGTCATCGCGGAGATTTTTAGGGGAGGCCTCTATTCAGCAGTGGACGCCTTCCGGGCTGAAATGATGATGAAAAACTGCCAAATAGCAAACTTGATATACATATATGAAATGTTAAGCAGCAACCGTTCACGAGTATGATAGGTGAGACAGTCATCACTGCACTCAACCATATTTTAGAAATACCAATAACCAGTCCCACGACGCCACGGACATTTAAGTGAGTATGACTGATACCTGATAATAAAAGCACAGTAACAACAATAATTGACTGTGGGCATTGATGGTTTTACGTTGGATTGAACCCGCGGACTGAAGTTTCGAGACCCTAGAATAGAATATAATAGAATAACATTTATTACATCACACATCACAACACAATAAAAACGATGCTGACTGCTGCACATAAAAAAACAATGCATTAAATTAGAGATAAAATCACTTATATACAGGCAGATAAATAAATAAAAGAACAAAATAGTAACAAACAAATAAATAATAATATTAATAATATAGCAACAGATCTAGCAATAGAATTAAAAAAACAATGGAAAGCACACACCATCCACATAGTACCCATAGTTTTGTCATCTACAGGAATTATACCAAAAAGTCTGAACAAACACCTAGACACGTTGCATATCCCCTCCTCTACAATAGATCTATTACAAAAAGCCGTCATACTAAACACATGCCGAATAGTCAGAAAATTTCTATCTTCATCACATAACTTATCCACGCTTGGCTAAGGCCCGCGTGTTTGAATATATTACCCCCGTAAAATGGGAGATATAATAAATATATATATATATATATAATAATAATAAACCAATACTAAATAATAATAAAGTAAAATGCATTTCCTATCCACCACTGCGGAGCACCGTCACCGCGTCACTGTGTACTGATGTGTGTGTACTTGATAAATATATAGTTATAATTGATATAATATTGCAGTAAGATGCCACTGCCTGGCTGGTACACCGTTGACTTGTGACGGGAGCACAATACCATCTCGGGCCGCTCGTTAATCATTGATGGCTCACTCACCTTCGTTGAGGGCCAGTTTAACATGTCATAGATAACTTAATCGTCGGATTAGTAAACGATAGTAGATAATTATTGAACACCATTATTTTATCGGATTAGTAAACGAAAATATTCCCATAACAATAACATTATTGTATTATTATTTGAAACAAGGCTATATTGTATTCACTATTCACTCTGATCGCTGTACCAATGTAATGTTAACTGTTAAACTTGCTTTGATTTCTTTTCTTCTGAAACTGTTCTTCAATTTACTTCGTTCAAAATATGTTATTATTGTGTTCGATTTTATCACTCATACTACACGCACATTTTTACACACACTATCACTGTTAACAGTACATCACTTCTTGCACCTTCTCAGTTACATTATACCTCTTTTCTTGTCTCAAAAATCTCTTCCTCTAAATTGCCTCTGATTGTTTTAATCTTGTCCACTTGTCGTCTGATTTCATCTTGGCGTTTTCTTTATATTTCCTGTTACTTCTTTACTATACGTATATATTCATATTTGATTAAAATATGTATCTGCAAATATTTTATTTTATCTGCTGCTGTTAGCCCACGATATGTAATTCCAAGCCCATTTTTTTTCGGACTATTCTAATGCTGTTGGCCGCAGCTGGCCTTTACAGCTTCACCGGATGTTAGGGGGCGAGTGCAGATGACACTCCAAACCCGCGGAAGGGCTTATGGAGCGGCTGAAGGCCAACTCCTGCCTGACGGATATGACTTTAGTCTGAGGGCACCACTAGGGGTTCGAATCCCGGCTCAGGCCGTCGTAATATCGATCCCCGAGTGTGGAGTCATAGTTACAATGTTACTTAAGTTTTATGAAATAAATGTTTTTCTATTCTATTCTATTTATTGTAGAAAACTGTATTTAATCTGTCTTACCAGTAGTGTAAATGCGGAAGTTTGTAAGTGTGGATGAATGAATGGATGGATGTCATTTATGCTCTTATTTGAAACTAGACTGTAGTGTAGAAAATTTAATATTTTTTACTATCTTACTACCAATAGTTTAAAAGCGGAAGTTTGTGAGTGTGGAATAGTGTGGATGGATGGATGGATGACAATTATTTAACATTTTTATGCTCTTATTTGAAACAGGACTGTATTGTAGAAAATTGTATTTAATCTTACTTACCATTAGTAAAAACACTGAAGTATGTGAGTGTGGTTGAATGGATGGATGATTGTTACGCTTTAACGCAAAAACTACTAAATGGATTTTAATGAAATTTTACAATAATATAGCTTATACATCATTATATAAATTTCAGGCAGGTGAAACCTCAGGCTAGTAATATAGATAAACAAATATATTAAATTCGATTTTTGTAAATATATATAAACATTGACTATACTTGTATGACATGGTTTATTATAAGGGAATAAAACCTGCAAAGTACATCACGAAAGAATATTCATTTCGTTAGAAAAAAAATTGCAAACTAATAAAATTAATATTAAAAGAGGAATAATTTTTTTCAACTATTGATTTAAAATTATTAACCTCGGTTAAAAACATGGTAGGTGCAACCGACCCTGAAAACAATGGGATCACCTTGACACAACAAGGTAGGGGTGCAAAATTTCGGCACCTCACTGGGTTGGAGTGGTGGGGGGTTATAATTAATTACTCCACGAGTGGCAGGTGCACAATGAGTGGTAACTGTTCTGTTGGTGACGAGGCAGGTTTTTTTACCATCGCTCGCTCACGGCGTGTCCTTGGCTTACACGATTTGGCTTCCTATAAGTTAACCGAGTTTAACAGCTACCAGAGTCCTTTATCGGCCTAAAAATAAGGTTAAATTGTCGTTTAAAAAACTCTATTTTTTTCTAAAAATGCTTGTAACATAATTGAAGAGTTTATAAATGATAATAATGTTTATGAAAACAAAATCATAACGTTGAAAATTTTATCTGATTACATAAAGAATGAGTGCATATCGGTTTCTATATTGATTGTCTATCTCAGGCCTCCTCCTTGTTAACGTGTATTTATTTAAAAGAGCAGCACGGATATTTCTTACTCATTCTTCTTATAATGAGTCTGTATGTAAAATAATCCATACATATAAATAAAATTGGAGTGTCTGTTTGTAATATTGAAATTACAGTTTTTTCTAAGTGCATATGAATATATATATGGTACATACACCAAAATAACATTTTTTACAATTATTGTCTGTCTGTCTGTCTGTTCGTTCCGGCTAATATCTGAAATGGCTGGACCGATTTTGATGGGACTTTTATTGGCAAGTAGCTGATTTAATAAGGAGTAACTATAGGTACTTAACCTTTTAAATAACTCCTGTTTTTAAAAAGTACCATTACATAATATCTTATTTTACTTCTGATAACCTAATCATGCTCCTACATATAACAAGTATATGCTTACACTAGCTTTTGCCCGCGGCTTCGCTAATGTTAATTTATCCCCATGGGGGTTGAATTTATCAAAATCCTATTTAAGCGAACGTCTTCATCATAGTAGCTCCAATCATTAATTTCAGTTCAATCAGTCGAAAATCTAAGATTTCATCCCCTATTTTATCCCCTTAGGGGTGGAATTTATCAAAATCCTTTCTTAGGGGATGCCTACGTCATAGTAGATTTATGCATGCAAAGTGTCAGCCCGATCGGTTTAAAATTGACAAAGTTTCATACAAACTTTCATCCCCTATTTTATCCCCTTGGGGGTAGAATGAATCAAAATTCTTTCTTTGCGGATGCCTACGTCATAACATCTATCTGCATGCCAAATTTCAGGCCGATCCGTCCAGTGGTTTGGGCTGTGCGTTGATAGATCACTACGTCAGTCAGTCAGTCACCTTTGAGTTCTATATATTTAGATTTTTAGTCCATACCTTTAGGGCTCTAATACTAATACCCTCCCTTTCTATATATATATATATATATATATATATAACTATATATAGATAGATTTATAAAATTCGTCTACCAGCATTCATAAGTAAGCTGAAAAATTAAAATGGTTATATGACTTTTATTGCTGACTGTACCATTATGTATCACCAAAACAACGTCAATAATACCACACAATGGCTCGCAATCTGCCGTCCGCCGTCTGCCGTCCGCCGTGTCCGCACCTGAAAATCCGAATTAATTCATATTCCGACTCGAAAACAATAGTCCGCAGCGGAAACCTGTCGTGGTCTCACACGCAGATTTTACACGCAGATTTACACAATTCGTCAACAACCGAATTTATACCGACATCCACGAACTATAAAGTTGAAATTACAATAACAGTGTTCATAACAGAGTGCTGGCCGGCGAAATGATCTCGACGCTGTTTTGTAAATGGAACTCAATACGATCTGTCACCTGACTTATTGTATCAAACGAATTTGTACTCTAATCTTGTGTACATAAAGTAAAATTTCCGATGTCAATCAGCGGTGAAGACCTGAAATTTTCAGATAAGCAACAATTGAATTTAAGCCTTATGCCGCGTGTGTAGATGATAATTCAGTTTGTTATACAGGTGTGTATGTTAATGAGTGTCCAGGTGCAACAGTGCGGAAGGCATGACAAGCGGCTGATTTCGCATACAATATGGCGTAACTTTCCGTTTCCGGGTGCTATTATGATTTACGAAGCGGTTTTGATTTATCTGTGGCACCAGATATACTATAAGTATAGATAACCTCGGTGGTTAAGCAGTTAAGCACAGCGCTTTACTTCCAATGGTCGCGGGTTCGATTCCTCGCACAGTAGAAAACATTGATATTCTTAAGTATGATACTATTTACGGTTTGGCATGCCGCTTTACTTTCAACAGTCCTGAGTTCAATTCCTCGCACGGTAAAAACATTTGTATTCTTGAGTATGATTATTTGTACAGATCTGGGTATTTTCTATGCATTAAAAAATAATTTAGTTGTTTATACATAAAAACAAGCTCTGCATAGCTTGGGATAAGTCAAGTATTTAAAATTTACAAACAAATAAATTAATTTCTCTAATTTCATTCCATTTAGTGCAGATATAAGATATGTACAAAGTCCTACATAGATGTGGATATATGACTTTATTCATCTCTTTCTTTAAACAGAAATCAACCACAATTACCAATAATAGAATACATTATTCCTTGTTCTACCTGTACGTCTAAATGAAATATTTTTTTGATTAGGAACTTCCAAACATTATCAAACTGCCATAAGGACAGCAGTATCTTGCACTGGGAAAACAACTGGTCGGGAATAGAAAGATTCAATTATTAAAAAAAAAATATCTGTCAAAGGACAGAACTAGACAGATAAATAATTCACATTACAGTTGTTGTTCTTAATATTATAGTGCCTTGTGTGTGTTCTTACACTTTCTTCGTTCTTACACACACAAGGCACTATAATATTAAAAACAAAAGTAAATAAAAGTAGATTCACAATTAAAATTCAAAATTCAAAAATCATTTATACTTGTAGGACATTTTAGCCGCTTATGAACGTCAAATTTTTACATTATAATTTTATTTTATACTACCGTCCCTACCGTCCAGTTCGGTATATAGATCCAATTGAGAAGAACTGGCAAGAAACTCAATTGAATTACTTTTTTTTTAAAGCCAGTTTATTTACAATGTCTTATGAAAATCCAGTGCATGAACAACTATTGCCATGCACGCTTGTTATTCAAGTAATCGTTTAGTGAGTAATAGGCTTTGCTCAGTAAATATGATTTAACAGGTGTTTTGAAATTATTTAAGGGTAATAATTCCAACATATCCTTTGGTAATTTCTTGTAAATTTTTATACCTACATTGGTCAGTCACCAAAATACAATACAATCTTCATCTACTTCTTCCTTATCCCATTTATTTGTGGTCGACGTAATATGTTTTTCTCTTCCATTCATCCTTGTTCACAGTCATCTCGTTATTCACTCCCTTTCTTACCATATCTTTCACACAGTCCATCCATCTCTTTTTCGGTCTTCCTCTACCCTTATAACCATCCACATTCATATGTAACACCGTCCTTGGGATATGATCTTCATTCCTACGCATTACATGCCCATACCACGATAGACGATTACTCTTTAACCTCTCCGACACCGGTGCTACTTTCATAATAATACAATACAGGTACAAAAAAGAAAACTGTGTGAGTAATGTAGTGTGTGTAGATCAGAGGTTCCCAAACTCTTTTGTGTCGTAGACCTTTTGCCATATTTTTCGATTTTGGGTAGACCCGCATTCTTACCTGGTATTGATTTTTGTAAATTTCTAACTGTAGTAAAGTTTAGTGTTAAAACATAAAGTAGATACAAGATGACGCTGTCGTAGACCCCTTGCAGTTTGTCATAGACCCTGGGGGTCGATATAGACCACTTTGGGGATGACTGGTGTAGACCATATGCAAAAAGACAGCACCTCAGTGTATTGATTGCAGCATGCAAGCAGCAAACCACTAATTTTCAGACTATCTCTCGACTAACAACGGTAGATTCACCAATTAGATACAAAAATATTGTCTCAATTGCGTCTGCACAATAAATTAATAATTGCAGGTCTGGGATTAAGGATGACAAGTTCAATTAAACGTTTCAATGATTAGTCACGCAGCATCACTAGCATTTTTATAAACATCATTCAATTTAAGACACGATTTTGTTTTTTTTAAGCTGTCCTACGCTGGTCTTTACAGCTTCACTGAAAGATGCGAAGAAAGCGAGTGCAGATGGCACTCCAAACCTGTGGAAGGACTTATGAAGCGGCTGAAGACCAAGGGCCTGACAGATTCGACTTCAGTCTGAGGACACCACCTTCGAACCTCAGCTCAGGCCGTCGTAATTTCGATGCACTTTTGAATGGGAAGGGGATCAATCGTAGGGGAATGGGAATAGCAATGGAATGGTAGATAACCTGATGGTAAACAGCAACCGTCACCTCTATACATAAACAGTGGCTATTTCACTGTCTTCTTAAGATTTAAATATTCTCCAACAAAAATTTACTCTGTTTCTTGTCACACACCAGTTTTTACTGGAAATATTTTTATCTCGCCCTATTATCAAAGACTAGCTGATTTGCGCAACATCATCTGCGTTTCATTTCCCTACCCTTTGCAATAATTTTCATTATAGCTCCGCTCCTATTGGTCGTTGCATAATGTTTTTTTTTTGTAACAGGGGACAAACGAGCATGCGGCTCACCTGATGGTAAGTGATTACCGCCGCCCATGAGCACCCGCAACACCAGGGGAATTACAAGTACGTTGTCGGCCTTTTAAAAAGGAATAAGCTCTTTTCTTGAAGGTTTCAATATCGTATCGGTTCGGAAATACCATTGCTGAAAGGTGGTTCCACAATGTGATTGTGCGTGGCAAAAAGTTTCTATAAAACCGCACTGTGAAGGACTTTCATCATTAAATATAATGCATAGATATGTTATGATACATTTATAACATCTAGTTAAATAAGAATGAAGCGTTATAGTGCAGTTTATTCCGGGAAGACTCGCTTGATTTATTTGCGCGCGCGCCGACTGGTTTCAAGGAATCGTCGCTAATCGGGCAAGATTAGTTTGTCCCCGTGTTTGATGTTGCTTTAATGACATCAATGTCCAGACGATGACCTGACCTGATAACGGAGTGACATAATACTGCTGGTCTGTTAGATTTATAGCAGCATCTGGTGAATGCCATCAGGCAATGTGTCTAATGCCCAAATTATACTCAGCGGGCACAACCGAGTGGGCAGCGCGAGAGTGTAAACACGATTGGAAACACTTCCCATACCATTGGCGCTGCCATTCGCGCTGCCCGGCGCTCCCTCGGTTGTCGGATTTTCGTGCGCGAGTCAAAGGACTGGCAGCGCGAGTGGCAGCGTGTTTTTACATTCAGCCCTCTCGCTCAGTTGTCGCCCGGCAATATATCCGGCAGCGCGAGTAGCAGGGGAAGCGGCTGAATGTAAACGTAGCATAATATATACAATTTTATATATAATCCAGGCCCAATAGGTCTCAGTATAGCAATATCATCGAGGAAGTGGATGATAAAATCTAAAGATAGAGATCAATGGACGTAGTCAGGAGAAGACCTTCACCCTTTCTTGGTAATGGCAAGAATTGATGCATTGGCAAGAACCCCTCAGGATTCTTCAGGATCCAATGCATGTAAAATTAAATAAATTTAATACAACTATAATATTTATTGAAAATTAAATTACAATCACACTCTCTTATTTAGATTTTTTTCAGTTATACTTTTACTTTTTTTTTAGCCAGCTAGCAAGCTAGCTAGCAATCTCCTTCTGTTTAACTATACTTATAAAGAGATCCCAGCTCTTCTTGTATGTATAGTTAAATTCACGTACATAATTTAAGTATTATATATTTAAAAAGAAAAAATTAAATGTATTTATAATATTACTATTTTATTTTTATTATTTTATAGTTGTTGTACTAAACTATGACATAATCTCCTATAAAATGTATGTAATATATATGTATAAAATATATATATATTGCACGATATAAATATAACGAAACAATCGTGATAAATTCCTGGTGAATTTGTCACGATGGACTAATTGACCTGACCTCATGCTCACCTTATCATCCTCCACTGGTGCCCCGCCAGCGTAAACCGTTAGCGCAGGCGGGTGCATCATTCCATTATCATCCACAAAAAAAAATGGGGATTACTAGTTCCCGTTACTATCAACACCCCCCCCCCCTGAAATTTTGATTTTATATCGGTCCGTTCCGCCATAATTTCCGCCACTCGAGAGTAATTCAGCAATATAAATTAACAGAATAGAGAAATAGGTCTTCTCTTCTGTGGGCTAACAAGTATGGTTGCTTTGTCTTTGTTGAAAGTGTCTAAAGCGACAACAGGCCAACCGTCAGCTCGCTTATATCTTCATTATTTAGTATAAAACAAAGTCGCTGTCGCTGTCTGTCCGTCCCTATATATGCTTAAATCTTTAAAACTACACAACGGATTTTGAAGCGGTTTCGTTTAATAGATAGAGTGATTTATGAGGAAGGTTCATATATGTAATACATGTACACCCGTCCGAAGTCGGGGCGAGTAGCTAGTTTATAATCAAAATAAATTATTAAATTGTAAAGAACAGACAAACAGACAGATGATGAGAATAAAAGAAATCTGTTAGATCAAAATAGCAAAGTAATAATTAATAAATTTCCACCACTGCATCATAGTGAAGTGCAATATTAACATATTATCATTCATAAATAAACCAAATAGGTGTAAAGCATACCTGTATAAATCACATGGACTTCCTACCAGGGCCGGATTCACCATCAAAGTCGGGGAGAAGGGCCCCTAGTCAGTTAGTTGTCTACTGACTAAGGGCCCTGCATCGACCAAAGTCCATGCGCTCACAAAAATGTAAAAGATTCAGTGTGAAAATTAAAAAATATATACTCAGTGTCAATAGGTATGTTTTTTAATGGATGATAATAGAATGGTGCACGGTTTACGCTGGCGGGGCACCAATGGAAGATGATAAGGTAAGCATGAGGTCAGGTTAGTTAACCCATCGTGAGAAACTCACCAGAAATTGTCATGATGATATCCAGGGTGACGGCGTGTAGGCCAGCCTGACATGGTACATTGCTAGTAATGGGGTTATCAGTTTACATTACCAACAATCCCCCTACTCTCTCTCAATAGTTTTTTTATATTGAATATGGAATGGTGCACCTGCCTCCGCTAACAGCATTTGCTGGTGGAGCACTAGTGGAAGATTATAAGGTAAGCATGAGGTTAGATTAGTTAGCCCTTTGTGAGAAATTCACCAACAATTCATCACAATGCTTTCTAGGGAGAACCATGTTGTGGTCAACCTGACATGGTACACTTTATCAGTCCACATTACCAATAATCCGCCTTCTTTCCCCTCGATAGTTTTTTTTATATGAATATGGAATGGTGCACCTGTCTGCGTTTATAGTATATGCTGGTGGAGCTCATCGTGAGAAATTCATCAGGAATTTCATGATGGCATCCAGGGTAACCACACGTAGGTCAGAATTCACCAGGAATTTCATGATGGCATCCAGGGTAACCGCACGTAGGTCAGAATTCACCAGGAATTGTCATGATGGTTTCCAGGGCGACTCACGTTGAGGTAAACCTGACATGGTACATCGCTAGCAATGGGATTATCAGTCCACATTACCAACAATCCCCCTTCTCACCCTCAATAGTTTTTTTTATATTAAATATAGAATGGAATAGCGCAAACAGTATATGCTGGCGGGGTACCAGTGGATAATGATAAGGTAACGTGAGGTCAGATTAGTTAGCCCATTGTGAGCCCCCCATTTTTTACTATATGCATATGAATATAAATACGGTACATACACCAAAATATTTTTTTTTACAATTTTTGCCTGTCTGTTTGTTCCGGCTAATCTCTGAAATGGCTGAACCGATTTTGACTGGACTTTTTTTGGCAGGTAGCTGATGTAATAAGGAGTGACTTTAGCTACTTTTACTTTAGAAAAGTAAAGTTATATTCCACGCGGTCGCGTGCACAGCTAATATTAAAATATTAGGCGCCCTGCCGTGGTTAATCCGGCCCTGCCTCCTATCATTGACTGCAGTCAGAACCTGCCAAAAGGTAATTATATTAGTTGGTATTACACGGACGATATGAAGCAGTCATCGCAGTCATTTGCGCTGTAGACACTGTCTGTCTGTTTGTCTTATTGTCATCACAATAGATATATTGAGTGAAAACTATAAATACCACTATAATGTTACTAACCAGTATGCTTGTATTGTTATTTGGATTCGTAAACTTTAAATTGAGTTATTAATCATTACATAGTATAAAACAAAGTCGCTGTCGCTGTCTGTCCGTCCCTATGTATGCTTAAATCTTTAAAACTACGCAACGGATTTTGATGCGGTTTTTTTAATAGATAGAGTGATTCTAGAGGAAGTAATTTTGTTAGTGTATGTTAGGTTTAATGTTTCACTAACAGTTTTACTATCAGTTATATTTTGGATAAATTTTTTTTAATACGACAGTTTGGTTATACAACTTCAGTATGTAGATTGTACATGTTACTATTGTTCATCATCATCGCAGCCCGGAAGACGTCCACTGCTGGACATAGGCCTCCCCCAAAGATCTCCACGACGATCGTCCTGCGCTGCTCGTGTCCAATGCCTTCCAGCGATCTTGACCAGATCGTCGGTCCACCTTGCTGGAGGCCTTCCCACGCTGCGTCTTCCGGTCGGTACATGTTACCATATTAGTCTAGTTACTGTGAAGATGGTTTTTTGGCATTATAAATACATATTAATGTAAAATATATATAATACCTACATGTACACCCGGGCGAAGCCGGGGCGAGTGCACAATACCTTTATCATCTATAAAAAAAATTGCAATCAATGTGAACATGATGCTCACTAAAATGTCCAGATTGGGATAAGACCGTTCGCCGACATAACGATGGGAATGATTTCGGTGGACATCACCCCCCACATTTCGGTCACCTCGTGAGCCAGGTCGAGATATTTTCTCCTTTTCTCGGTTTCGGCTTTCACGAGGTTCTCGTCATGCGGTATGGTGACGTCCACCAAAAACACCCTCGAGAGTGCCCGATCCATCACCATTATTATTATTATTTGACGATCTCGGTGGTCTAGCGGTCTAGCACACCGCTTTACGACCGATGGTCGCGGGTTCGATTCCTCGCACTGCACAAACATTTGTATTCATGAGTATGATTGTTTGTATCGGTCTTGTGTAAAAAAATATATATATCTATGTATTTGCATCAGTTATCTATACCCATAACACAAGCTTTAGCTAGCTTAACTTGGGACTAGATGGCGCTGTGTGAACTGTCCTGACATTATTATTATTTTTTTTTTCTCTGCTTTTGCTGGTTTTTTTACTAGTAGTGTGTGTATGTGTGTGTCGTGTATGTATGTGTGAGTGTGTGTGTACTTATTGTGTGCCTGGTGTGACTGGTGTTAAAAAAATCTACGACAGGTATTTAAGATGGCCCTCTTAAGGAGATGATGAGGTGTTTGGGTATGGTATTATATAAACTTTTTCCTGTTTCCAAATCATTATTATTATTATTTTTTCCAAAAATTCTCATCTCCCCCGGCAGGAGATGGCAACACCCCCGGCAGTCGGCCGGGGTTCAGGGCCCCAGGGAGAAAAACCGGCGTACAATGCGGGCAGAATCTAACAGCACCGCTTTCTGCATCTTTCCCGGGAGTGAGCCGCCCCGGAATCCCAACCGTCTGAGATGTTGTTCCAGACTGGTTGGGATCAGACCGTTCACCGACATAACGATTTGAAAGATTTCGGTGGACATCACCCCCCACATTTCGGTCACCTCGTGAGCCAGGTCGAGATACTTTATTATTATTATTATTGTGCACAGACAACAACATCATCCATAAAAAAACAATTTGCAATCAATATGACCTTCAAATTGGCTTGAATAATTTCTCAGAGTGCTTCAGAGCTTACAAAGAGGTGCCGCGTGCCGTGGCGGAAGGAAGTGCGCGTAAGTCACGAAGAGCGTTGCTTCCGCCCGCCACGCCTACACGTGACCATGTCAATTAGATGTCAGGGGAGAAAAAAGACACGTCATCGTGTAAAATAAACTTAGATCTATTTTAGAGAACATTAAATATTATTGAACAGATTTTACAGTAACAATTTTATCTATTCTCAATTACATAGTCTATACATCTATACATATAAATAAAATTAGAGTGACTGTTTATAATATTAAAATAACCGTTTTTTTACTACATACATATGAATATAAATACGGTACATACACCTAAATAACGTATTTTAAATTTTTTGTCTGTCTGACTGTCTGCTTGGTCCGGCTAATCTCTGAAATGGCTGGACCGATTTTGACGGGACTTTTTTGGCAGGTAGCTGATGTAATAAGGAGTAACTTAGGCTACTTTTATTTTAGAAAAGTAAAGTTAATTTTCACGCGAACGAAGTCGCGAGTACAGCTAGTATATTAATAATACACAACACGCAGTTTTCTAGCTCGTTGTTCTCGAGATGAGACCGAATGAGCGGTAGATTTAAAAAACCGTCCATATATGTAAATTAAGTTTAGGATTTTTTTTATTCTATTCTATACTATTCTACATAATCCATGTTGTTAGTAAAAATGTGGGACAATCCCTTGACGTATCATCTGTCCCACCCAGTGTCTCGGAATGGGACAGTCTGTAAAATAACAGACAATTGCCTTAACAATCAAATCAAATTCAAATTCAAAATATCTTTATTCATGTAGGTCTATTACAGACTCTTATGATAAGTCAAATCTACCGTCAGTTCGGAGTGTTTTCGACCTAAGAAATACTGACACGAAACTCAGCTCTTATTCTTTTCAAATAAGCTTTTGTAGAATTATAAAAGTGCAGGTTTCATTTTAACTTAATTTTGCTTATTATAATTATGTGTGGATGGATGGTATGTGTGGATGGATATGGATATATATATCCTACTTTATTGCACTTATTACATTAATAAACAAAGACAGTTATACAAAAATTTAAACAACCTCAGGCTTACCTCTGCAAGAGATTTAATCTCATAAATTAATATTATATACCCGAAAGTTAGTCAGTATAGATGGATGTTTGTTACTCTTTCACGCAAAAACTACTGAACGGATTTTTACGAAACTTACAGTAATCTAGATTATACATCAGAATTAATTAATTAACACTTTATTGCACCAACATATAAAGGACATGAACAAAAAAAACAAAAAAAAAAACTAAGTACAAAAGGCGGTCTTATCGCTAATGCAATCTCTTACAGACAACCTTTGGAAAGAGAGTATTTAAAAAAAAAAATAGAGTAGTAGACGCATTAGTGGAAACATAAAAATTGTATACACTTATGTAAACAAAATATAGTACATACACAAATTTACATATATATACATACATATGAATACATAATAATATAATATAACATATAGGTTACAAATGTAACGCAGGCGACACCACAAACCGCGTATTTTCTATGTATAATATGTATATATTTACAAAAAAAAAAAATATATCATCAGTTGTCTAGTAAACAAGCTTTAGCTACCGCTAGATCGCTGTGTTAAAGAATATTATTATATTATTATATTATAATTAATAGCATTTCCAATAGCTACCGCTCGATTAAAAAAGATGTACATCATAATCCTCAGTGCCATTATCAGCGATGACGTTTCCTATACATTGAACACGGACATCAAAATCAGTCAGCATAAAAATCATTTCTGCGCCCTCACCGTGCCACCCTCACTAGCGATGACAATGCGTTTTATAAAAACACAAGTTGGGTGTGCTTAATTCTAAAGATATTACAGTTGATAATCCAGTGAAGGAGTCATCTTTGTTGGTCTGAAACTAACATTAGCGGCAGTGTTGCCATATTGTTTGAACTAACCCTTTATTTGACTCTTTTAAAATTACTATTTTTATTTTTGCATTTTTGATATTTGATATTTACTATTTTTCCAGGATAAATATAGTTAGTTTTATTCAATTAATAATAGAAAAATATTAAACACTTGCATTTAGTACACATTAACGGGTTTAAAACCCGTTTAAATTTCATTCATTCATTCATTCATAATTTAAGAGCTACGCTCTTGTCGGTGGAGCTCTTGCCACTTTCCGCGATCTTCCATCATGCTCTTTAATTCTTGATACGACACGACTCCCATTTTGTCCTCAATTTGTTTGATGTAGCTATTCCTTGGTCTTCCCCTCCCCCTCTTTCCTTCTATTTTCCCCTCAATAATAATTTTCATGAAATCATCGTGTCATATCAAGTGTCCTACCGTTTAATTTTAGAATAATAAAATTAAAACTAATAAAATTATTCGTGATAAAATCTGTTCGCCGGCTGCTCGTACAATACCTTTTTTACTAATCAATGTTCGTAGGCCGCCATCTTGTGCCCCACTGTCCTCGAAAAACCGAAAGTGAGAACAAATTGACTCCAACAAAACTAGATACCATAAACAAATTTTACTCACAAATGTAGGTAAAATCCTAATATTCATTATACGGTACCCTACTGACAAGCCCCGAATGAAGCCGACCACCACATGTCCAAAGTCACTCATAATTTTATATCTTTGTAAAGTGCCATTAAAGAATAGAATAGTTTATTCAAATAGACTTAATTTAAGCACTTATGAATAGTCATAGTTACCATTGTTTTAATCTACCGCTCATTCGGAAAGCTGTCTCATCACAAGAAGAACGAGCAAGAAACTTGCGTGTTGCTCTTTTAAATAATCATTGTAATTTTACATTTCCAATTCGAAACGTGCGAATACAAACTACCAATTAGTACTAATTTATTATGGTCAGATATTTTAATATCTGACCATATATATATTTAATATCATGTATTTAATATATGATACGATTAAATAAGTTTTTTTTATACTACGATGGTGGCAAACAAGCATACGGCCCATCTGATGGTAAATGGTTACCGTAGCCTATTAGCGCCTGAAACACCAGGGGTATCACTTGCGCGTTGCCGACCCTAGTGATCCTAGTCGTAGTGATTAAAGCAGACCAGTCCCTACAAGCAGCACTCGTTCACTAATATGACGTAGTACAAAATAACAGTAATATAAAGATTTGTATTATTAAAGCTATAACACCAAGTTTTAGTGGTAAGATGGTAAGAGATGGCAACACTGAGTAGCAGTTTCAATGATTGTAAGCGAGAATCATTTCCGCGCCACTGAGTGTCGTGTCTAATTGATAGTGATGTTAGGGGACGCAAAGTCTGGACGGATCACTAGTAGACACGCGAGAAATGTTGAATGTTGCCAGTAATTCAATTTAGAAATAGAATATAAGCAAGTAAACGAAATGCGGAAATTATATTATTGACTATTAGGGAGATAGTTGACGATGTTTCGATTTGAATCACATTACATTGTATTTTGTAATTAATATTACAAGAGGCAGTAATATTATCTATTTGTATAATAAAACATCTTGCCTTAAGAAGAGTCCCTTTAGGCAATTTTGATTATATATTTTAGTTATTATATAATATTTAAGGTTTCTAATTTTAAGTTCTTAGTTGTACAAATAAATGTTTATTTATATAAAACAAACAAAACATCTTCAACTATTTCCCTAATATAAATAAACATTTATTTGTACAACTAAGAACTTTACAAATAAAAAAAATTAGAGTAGTTTTATTTCAACTATTTGAATAATATAGCTAATATTATTCAATAATATTTTTTTTGTTAATTTATTTCAACTATTTTCCTAATATAAATAAACAAACTACTCAATAATATTTTTTTTTAATAATAATATTGTTTATTGATATTAGGGACATAGTAGTTTTATTTCAACTATAGTATTTAACAGAAAAATGAATATTATAGGATGCAGTAATATTCATTTCATTATAGATTTTTTTTTTTTTGAATAATATTATTGTTTATTCATTCATTCATTCAGGGACATAGTTGAAGATGTTTCGTTTCAACTATAGTATTTGAATCACATGACTTTGTATTTTGAAATGAATATTATTTGGCCTCAATTTGTTTAAATAATAGATCATTTAATACATAGTTTTCATTTATTTTCCCCTCAATAATAATTTTCATGAAATCATCGTGCCGTAAATAAAAATAATGTAATAATTTCTAAAATATCCTATATTGCTAATATTTTATGTGTATGTAAAATGTACTTTTATTTGTATGGACAAAGCTTTTAGAATACGTAATTTTTAGTAGACTCTGGAAATAGTTACGACCAACTAATCCTTGTTTACATACAATAAGTATAGTTATTAAAATAAAGGGAAAGATAAAAGAAAAGTATAATCGTGATAGAGGTGATATTGGAGTAAAAGATAATGCGGAATATAAATCTACCCAGATATGTACATATATATAAATAAAATTGATATACGTTTGTAATTTCAAATTAACAGCTACACTAAATGCATTGTAAAATATATACGAAACTAACATGATTTTTTTATATAAAAATGTTATCTGTCTGTTTGTTCTTATTAATCTCTGAAACGCCTAGACTAATTTTGATGGTTCTTTCACTCGTAGATAGCTAATATTATAAGAAGTATCTTGGCGAAATTTGCTTATTTTAATAAAAAAAAAAGTTTAAGTTCACATGGATAAAGTCTCGGGTATTAGCTTGTTTTAAATATGATTAAACACTGCCAGTAGTTTTCATTATAGATGCAACAATGTTTAATGAAATCAAAGATGTGTAACGATAGGTTGTCACAATTGAATAAACACGTGTCAGAAGCGAGTGGTCCATCGACACGTCAGTACCAGATCTCTGTTTGCACACCAGTGCACACGAACCAATGTATATCTAATCATCGGTGAACATACAGATCTAACAACTAATAGACTTGAACAAGTAGTCAAAATTAAAATTACTAATTATTTATTAATGTAGGACATTTTAGCCGCTTATGAACGTAGTCAAAATCAAAATCAAATGTCATTTATATATGTAGGATGTTTTAGCCGCGTTATGTCAAGTTTTTTATAGTAATTTTTTTCCCTACTGACAGCAGTTCACTATAAAGATTGAACAGAGTAGAACTGGCAAGATACTCAATGGAATTTCTTTTTTTTTTAATCATATTTACATGCACAAATAACAAATTGAAAACTCTATGCATGAACAACTATTGCCATGCACGTTTGTCATTTAAGTAGTCCCTTAGTGAATCTATAGCTCACTTGGCAGACTCACTAAAGTGCATGGTATGCCAGCTTTTACTCGATAAATATTATTGTAATTTTTTACATGCGTAAAACAGTTGTAACTACTATAATCTTAAGACCAATATGTACACGAGTTCCAGTAAATAAATTGAATTGAATTGAATTGAATAAATATGAATTAACAGAATTTTTGTTTAGTCACGGTCAATTTTGTGATACCACTCAGTAAGTTAAAGTTTCATCAAAATCCGTTCAGTAGTGTTTGTGTAAAAGAGTTACAAACGTCAATCCATCTACCCTTCTTCTTCTTCATCCTCGTCTCGTCCCGTTACTCGGGGTCGGCTTTTCTAATCCTGGGGCGCCATACATTTCGCTGGTAAGCATCGTCATTTGACAGGCCCAACTCCTTCATGTCCCTATGGACATTACAATCAATCCATCAAGTATGGGTACTTACAAATTTTTCGACTATAATATTAGTAAGATGTAAAGATTGTCTGACAGAACCATAAAGAGGAGAATAGAAGAATTTAAGAAAGAGAGAACTGGGAGAAGATAATGTTGAAAAGCTTTAGTCAGTTAGCTTAATTGCAATTTTACTAACATAAAAATGGTCTGGTCTGCGATATTCTGTGGTGCACAGCCAGTGGACAGGGCCCAAGTGCCATCAGCAGACAGTTTCCGCCTGGAAACAACGCTCCAACTGCTTCGAAGCTGGACCGTTTCAAAGTTAGAAGTGCACTCCTGCATAACCTAGTCATACGTTCGATGACCAAGACATTGTTAAATTGTGGACCGTGTATATAAGTTAGTCGGTTTCAAATACAGGTACAAAAAATGGTCTGCATAACCTAGTCATACGTTCGATGACCAAGACATTGTTAAATTGTTTAAGTATAGGTATAGTTTTTATTTGAAGGTCTTGGTGGATTAACTTACGCTTTACTTCTGATGGTCGCGGGTTCTTTACTGTATCACAGTCTCATAACAAATTACATTTACTTATATATATATATATATTTTTTTTTTTATAATAATCTTTATTAAATTCAGAAGGATCGTTACAATATTATTTATACAATAGGTACACATTCCAGACAATATCAATCCTTTCAGTATTTATGTGTAGTCCTGGCTTCTGAACTAGCATTAGCCGTATGACAGAAGCCAGTTCCTTCCCAATACATGTACTTTTATTATAGAAGGATGAAAATTATTATAACATGATATATATAAACAATATTTTATCAATAGATACATATTTGAAAATCTAAATTATAAGAAAAACAAAGATGTTGAAATAAACATTATATATTATAGTAATTACAATCAAATTAGTGTTGTCTCTACACCAGGAAAACTAAAATTTTGCGTCTACGTCATCTTTCCTTATGCGAGCAGCTAAGGAGTGGAACTCTCTACCAGCGTCTATGTTTCCTACCTCTTACAACATTGGGTCTTTCAAATCCAGAGTGAAGGCACTATTTGAGCTTGCGTGTAACAGCTTAGACTACATCATCACTTAACTTGGTGATGAGTGACCAGATGAGATTGCGGTCAAACGCGCTCAAATTTAGAAATAAAAAAAATACTTGGAATTTTTGATATACTTTTTGTGTCCAGTCCGTGTCTCTGATTTATAGTGCTGACATAAATACCATATTGCCATTGAAGAAAGTAGAAGATATTTTAGGTTATTTAGTACTTTTAACATTACCAAATTCCGAACTGATATAATATTTAAAACTTCAAGATAAGACCAAATTCCTTCTTAAAAGTCCAACGCACTTGCAAGGCATGGGCGGCGGTAATCAGTTACCAATAGTCTATTGGCAATAGGTGAGCCGCAAACTCGTTTGTCCCATATCAAAAAAAACTCACTCAGCTCAACTCAAGTGTGGCATCCATTCAAAATTTCTAACATCACAAATCGACTCCAATACATACGAAACAAAAAAACGCTATAAAAAAGTAACAACTTGAGATGAGACTAAGTTTCCTTCGCCCCCGGTCTCCCCTTCTTTGCGTACAATTACTTAATTCGCCTCTCACGTGAAGTGCCCTCCGCTTATACACAATCTTCCCTCAACGAGCCGCTCGTAAGTTAATTTGCAAACGATTTTTCAATTGAAACATCTGATTTTAGAATTAAACAACACATAAAGGTAAATCAACAAAGTAAACTAAACCTGTATGCATGAACATTGGACTTCTGTGTATTTGTTAGTAGCCTTTTAAACAGGGATGTTATGGATATGAAATTTCGGATACGGATAGGTTTCGGATATAGGAAAGATTATTATACAGGATACGGATACGGATGGGGATATGAAATTCTTTCTGAGTTCTTCTGAGCTGAGTTTCTTGTCAGTTCTTCTCATCTCGAAATCATTCCGAACTGACGGTAGATTTGACATATCATAAGAGTCTGTAATAGACCTACATGAATAAAGATATTTTGAATTTGAATTTTGAATTTGAATTTCGGATTATCCATAAGTTACGGACAATTTCGGTTACGGCTATTAATTTTTTTTTGGAATTTCAAAAGTAAAATACAAATAGCTAATAAAATGGTTACATAACGTGTCTCAATTAGGCTCCACCCCTATCCGATTATGTCCGAAACTTTTATTCCGGATTCGGTTACGGTTACGGAACTCCTAACATCCCTACTTTTAAATATTGCTGTCACTGTACTCAATTTGTTTTTTCATTGTAATAGATATTCACACAATATACGGAAGAAAATTACTTTAATTTATCCATCATTACCTAATTTTATTTCAATCACTGTAGTATGTGGGAAAGAGAAAGAAGTATTATGTCTCTACCGCACACTGCTAGCGTCATGTGGCTATTACGCTGTAATCAGCGGGCGAGCGAAGTGCTGTGTGTCTCAGAGTCGATAATTAGAAAGACAAACAGTATAATCACCATAATAATTAACTGAGAAATCCGTAGTAGTGTTATTGTACGGAAGGTAGTTCAAATCATTTATTTACGTATTTTTTTTACCAGTATCCGTACTGTTCAGTTTGGCTACCATTTTCAGTTGGAAAGAACTGACAAGAAACTAAACTGTATCTAGATCCAACATAGGAAAACAATATAAATAGACTTTATTTAAATAACCTTTTTGGAATAGTCATAGCCAAGACGAATCCGTAAGAAACTTCATTATCGGTCTTTTGATCATCATTACATAGTTCACCCGTGATCATGGTGGTTGAAAAACTGCCGAAATATCGGGAACTCAGCAAATAAATATAAAACGTGGTAAGATCTCGTGATTTCTACTAATTATACGTATATCATTACATAGTATAAAACAAAGTTCGCTGTCGCTGTCTGTCTCTATGTATGCTTAAATCTTTAAAACTACACAACGGATTTTGAAGCGGTTTTTAATAGATAGAGTGATTCTAGAGGAAGGTTTACATATATAATACATGTACATTCAGGCGAAGATGGTGCGAGTAGCTAGTAAGTTATAAAGTAAATGCAAAGTTAGAGTGTTTATACTCATGAGTACACATACATGTATATTTTTATTATTATTAACCTTATACGAACAACATATAGACAGCCATTTCTCATTCTATATATCAGAGCCATTTAATTATAATAAACCTTCACAGAAGCCGTTTAATTTCCCTAAATCTAAGTTATGTCTGCCGCATGCGCCTGTACAAGTATACCACTTTCAAGTAGTTCTCGTTGTTCCCGTTCAGTAGATTAACATGATGGTGGATAGTCAGGGATGCCAGGTTGGAGATTTACCCACAAATTTGGGAAAATTTTGGGGAAATGGGATGAATTTAAGGAAAGTGGGAAATCGGGTTTTTTGATTTATTTATACATTCCAATGATATTAGATATATTATAGATAAGTCATCAAGAAAGTTATCAGAGATAGGGTAGTAAGAGATATTGTCGGAAGTCAACGTTAAGGTAAATACACTTGGCATACCCACATTTTGTTGGATATATTTGAAACCAACCGCTGTTGTTCGGATTACCTTTTAGTTTATTCTAAGTGTTTCCATAACAGTCGAGTTATGCAGAATAAACTACAACGATACATAGATCACGTTTTCATTTTCAATCTTACTTGAATATAAACAAGTGCGATATTTGTTTTTTTGGAAATTAACACTTAGACTTTATCATTGTTAAGATTTGAATTTCAGGGGAATATTTCTCAAATTTTGGGAAGTAAGCAAGTCATCTGGCAACACTGAGGATAGTAATGTCCTTAGGCTGTATTTATCGCATATTTATATAATTCGGCATGGAGCCCGTTACGACGGCGGAGTGTCGGCAGTGTCGGGGTGCGACGTGCGTTGCTTACTGCCGCCCTTTTTAGCCGCGACAGTCCTTGTTGTTGCCAGGGACGAACTTGCAGAGATCAAGTCATTTACACTATTTATATTGTTAACCGGGTCTTCACACGAATAATTTTATGGCAAATAAAGGTATTTACCTCTCTCGACGTTTCGCCTAGCCGTGGTCACGAGCTGACTGACGTAACAGCGATGTCAATGTAGATAGGTGACAGTAGTTTATTCATCTACCAACACTAGATTGTTCAATTCAATTCAAAATATCTTTGTTCATGTAGGTCTATTACAGACTATTATGATATGTCAAATCTACCGTCAGTTCGGAATGATTTCGAGATGAGAAGAACTGACAAGAAACTCAGCTCGTATTTTTTTTTAATGTTGTACATATTTATAATAATACTATTTCATTTAAATTCAAATTTGGGAGAATAGAGTGACCACCAGCATATGCTATATAAAAAAACAACGAAAGTTTAACTAAATTTCGCGACACACAGCATTCACGGTATCCGTACACTTATCGACTGTTGATCCTACTGAACTTTGCTTGAATTTGTTTCTAACAAATCTGAGTGATTTAATTTAGCAGAAAAAGTGCGAATAACAAACTATTATATTATACAATAGTTCTAAAAATAGGGTTAGTTCTAAAATTTGAAGATTTCTAAAACAGTAGTATGCTTGGGACGTGTGTCCCATCTCTTTCATATGCAGCTAAGCAGATTGGTCTTAATCCAAACCGATACGATATTGAAACCTTCAAGAAAAGAGCTTATTACCTTTCTTACAAAACCGTCACTGCGCTTCATTACATATGTAGTATAAATCAAAGTCGCTGTCGCTGTCTGTCCGTCCCTATGTATGCTTAAATATTTAAAACTGCGCAACGGATTTTTAAGCAGTTTTTTTTATAGATTGTGTGATTCAAGGGGAAGGTTTATATTTATATATATAATACATGTATGTACACCCGTGCGAAGCCAGAGCGAGTAGATAGTACAGAATAAAAAACTATATAATAATAATGATAATCTCAGGACAATTCACACAGCGTCATATAGACTCAAGTTAAACTAGCTAAAGCTTGAGTTATGAGTACTTGATAACTGATACTAAAACATAGTTCTTTTTGTAAATACATACATATTATATATGGAAAACACCCAGACAAATATACAACCATACTCATGAATGCAAATGTTTGTGCTGTGCGAGGAATCGAACCCACGACCATTGCAAGGCGTTGTGCTAAACCGCTAGACCGAGGCCGTCAAAATATGACATGACTATTCAAAATTTTATTTGAATGAAGATTATTTCTATTCTATTTTATAATGATTTTTTTAGACTACTACCGTGGTAAAGAAACATACGGCCCATCTGATGGTAAATGGTTACCTTAACCTATGGACACCTGAAATGATAGGTTTCACGCGCGCTGCAGACCCTTAAGAAACCTTAATATACCCTTGAAAAACCTCATGCTGTCTCAGATCAAAACCCCATACCGTCTCAGATCAGATGCTGTAGAAAATAATTTCGTAAACTTAACACACAACACGTCCCTGCCGGAGGTACGTCGCTTTCTTTTCATTCCGTTCCATTCATTCCGGCATATAAACCGTAATGAATATCTTCGAATCCCCTCTACTGATACAATAGTTTTTTTTTCTCCTCTCGCAGCTTTTTACGCGTATGACCCGATTACTTGGAGTGTTCTACGTTGTAAATAAAGCTATCTGCACACTTCGCTACTACAGAAAACTCTGTAACTTAAAGAAGACTTTTTAATAGATGATAATGGAATGGCGCACCCGCCTGTGGTAACGGTTTACGCTGGCTGGGCACCAGTGGAGGATGATAAAGATGAGAATGGGGTCAGGTCAGTAGCCCTATGGAGGTCAATATTATATGGTACATTGCTAGCTATGAGACCATCAGTACACATTACTACCTATCGCCTCGCCCCCCCCCCCCCTTTTTTTTAAAAAGGACTTTAAAGCTATTACTCACTAAACGATTACTTGAATGACGAGCGTGCATGGCAATAGCTGTTCATGCACGGGATTTTCATTTAATGTTAGACATAGACACCTATATAAATATACATTGTAAATAAACTGGCTTTTAAAAAAAAAAGTAATTCAATTGAGTTTCTTGCCAATTCTTCTCAATTGGATCTATATACCGAACTGTACGGTTGGGAAAAAATTAAAATTATAATGTAAAAAATTTAACGTTCATAAGCGGCTAATATGTCCTACAGGAACAAATGATTTTTAAATTTAAATTTGAATTTGGTGTTACAATAATTAGGACAATAAAAATAATATTGCATTTATATGTACTTACGATCTCTAAGCACAGTCGTATCGTATAGCGGTATAGCATCTTCCGATAGTCGCGGATTTGGTGCTCGTTTAATTTGTATTAACGATTATACTTTTCTACTAGCTTTTGCCCGCGGCTTCGCTTACGTTAATTTATCCCCTGATTATCAAAATCCTTTCTTAGCGGATGCCTACGTCATAACATCTATCTGCATGCCAAATTTCAGCCGGATCCGTCCAGTGGTTTGGGCTGTGCGTTGATAGATCACTATGTCAGTCAGTCGCCTTTGAGTTATATATATTTAGATTAGGTATTTTTGTATAAGACATTATGTATGTATTTACAAATAAAACGTATTCAAATAGGTACTTCTTTATGTACACTCTTAAATCTATATATACTATAGTTACAATTTATTTATATATATGAATGTAACTTTATTTTTCTAAAACAAAAGTGGCCTAAGTTACTCCTGACTAAAAAAGTCCCGAAAAATCGGTCCAGCCATTTCAGAGATTAGCCGGAACAAACAGACCGCCAGACAGACAGACATAAATTGTAAAAAATGTTATTTTAGTTTATTTACCGTATTTATAATCGTGACGTCACCAACATCAGGTGACTCGATATGGTTTTAAATTTGAAATGTAAGTAACAAATTAGTCAAATGAGTGTTCTTTATGTATTTATGTATTGAAACTAACAAATCAAATAGTCAGTTGTTATTTCAGTATGTCTCCACAGTCATTCTTTCATCCCGAATAGATTAGGAATGACATAAAAAACGACAAACTTTAAGATCTACAATGTAATCAGAGCAAAAAATATTTATACCCACTTCTAACTTAGTCATGAACATGCCCCATATAATTTGGGAATCTTAACTATGGAAAGAAGGTAACAAAAGGCAATTTATGGCACTAAAGTGGCCAATAGATATTCTGAATCAATGGCCTGGACAGTTCTAAAGGCAAAAAACCATAAAACTTGATATGTGATATTGGCTTTGAGTGGGCAAACATCTACTTGATGACTTCTTATTGTTTATAATCAATTTAGTAGATATATTTACTGTATAGACTTACTGGCGTCACAACTCCGTTCCGCTTTAAAATTAAATATGTCAAAAGTTTTTTGAATAGAAAATCATTTATTCAAATAAACTTACATTAAAAAATTATATAAAAAAAAAAATGTTATGACTATTCAAAAGTGCTTCTTGAATAGTCATAACATTTTTTTTTTTAATCTACCGCTCATTCGGAATGCTGTCTCATCACAAGAAGAACGAGCAAGAAACTTGTGTGTTGCTCTTTTAAATAATTTATTCTTACTTACAATTTAAGTTTTAGTGTGTGAATACAAACCACCAATTCAATGAAATAATAAAATAGAAAAAACATTCAATATACAACAACTGGTTAAACAATTAATAAGAGAAAATAAGTCATAGTGATTAGAGCAGACCAGTCCACACAAGCAGCACCCGTTCACGAGTTTGACGGATGAGCCAGCCACCACTGCGCTCGACCATATTTTAGGGAGCCCAATGACCCGGCCCACCACGCCGCCACAAGTCTGGACATTTTAGTGAGCATGACTACTCAAAACACCAGACCACGTCATAGCTACTCACAATTGCCATCTGAAGTTTAGTTACGCAATAAATTTCTGAACGCACCCTTTTTGACAGGTATCAGCAGTTTGTATGGGAAAATATAATCGTTATTTTTACTATTTTACATGCAATTTCTTAATATTATTATCACCTTTTAAACCTTTCCTGGACTTCACGAATATATATATATATATATATATATATATAGGATATTTTGTTTATTTATTTAATGGAACTGACATTATCATCTTATATATAAAATTCTTGTCTCACAGTTTTCGTTCCCATACTCCTCCGAAACGGCTTGACCGATTCTCATGAAATTTTGTGAGCGTATTGAGTAGGTCTGAGAATCGGCCAACATCTATTTTTCATCCCCCTAAATGTTAGGGGTCGTCCACCGCTAAATTGTTTTTTTTTATTTTAAGGCAAAACAACGTTTGCCGGGACAGCTAGTATTATTATAAAAGTCCCTAAATAAATTATTTAAATTATTAACCGGGTCTTACATAACACGAATAATTTTTTTTTGCACGGCTAGTGCAACCTAGTCGAAACGTCAAGAGAGGTAAATACCTTTATTTGCCATTAAATTATTCGTGTTAAGACCCGGTTAATAATATAAATAATGTATATTAAACACAAAGTTTAAAATTCCCTAAATAAATGTAAGGCTAAAA
Source organism: Achroia grisella (assembly GCF_030625045.1). NCBI lineage: Eukaryota > Metazoa > Arthropoda > Insecta > Lepidoptera > Pyralidae > Achroia > Achroia grisella. The sequence continues at coordinate 247,814 of NW_026712776.1, forward strand.
AAATATATTTTAAATTTTGACTAGATGAGGGTTCTGTTCTCAGAGTTATAGTTCTCATTTTGCCACCATCGTAGTATAAAAAAAAATTATCCAGGGTTGATTTCCTTTATTATCCGCGTATGCATCCGTTGAAAAACGTCGTCGAACATCTATATGCAAATAATGACAAACAGTCAGCTTTTACAAACGCACAATATAATTTTATAGCCCAGGAAAGCCGAATGACCAAACGCCATTTCGTACAAAATCACATATTTTGAACCTTATATCAATGGTCATAAGGAGTAATAACATGTATAGATCGTGGAGGTACGGTACGACGTGTTCAAGATATTGTTTCACGTGTTTTATGAGGTGGGTCGAGATTTCACGGGGTTCTTGTTGGGGCATTTTTGAGTGTTTCCTTTAGATGTTTACTTACATGAGGTTGTATTGGTTGGAAGTCATACACGTTGTGATTACATTTCTTTATGTGTGACAAATTTTTTTTATAGATGATAATGGAATGGTGCTCCAGCTTGCGCTAACGGTTTACGCTGGCGGGGCACCAGTGGAGGATGATAAGATGGGCATGAGGTCAGGTCAGTTAGCCCATCGTGACAAATTCACTAAGAATTTATCACTTTCTAAAGGGAACCGCGTGGAGGTCAACCTGACATGGTACATTGCTAGCAATAAGATCATCAGTCCACATTACTAAAAATCCCTTTTTCTGGATTTTTTATTTATTAGATGCACTTTCATTGTAAAAATGCAAGATGAAGTTTTCTCGGTAGACAGCATATGGTTTTTCAAGAAGGGTATATTAAGATTTCTTAAGAGTCAGCACGTGACACACCTGGTGTCTTAGGGGCACGGTAACCATTTACCATCAGACGGGCCGTATGCTTGTTTGCCACCATATAGTATAAAGAATATAATATTTGTATAAAGAAAGTATTGTATGATGTAATATGAGGGAGTACAGCGTATGTTTATTATAAAAACATCCATTAGGCGCCCGGTGCCGGCGCCCACCGTACCACTATATCAAAACAACGTATTCCTTCAAATTGACCACTTCTACCCCACCCAGTGGTTCTCAAACTGTAATTTTCTTATTTCATGAAATTAATAATAGAAATAGAAACAATCTTTATTCAAATAAACTTAATATGTCATATTTTTTTATTCCACCGCTCATTAGGAATGCAGTCTCATCAAAAGAGGATTGAGCAAGAAACTTGTGTGTTGCTCTTTTAAATAAATGTTGTAATTAGATTTACATTAACAAGGATTAGGCATGCGACAATCAACATAGAAACCGCTACGCACTTAATCTCTGTTCAATCAGATAACATTGTCAGCGCTATGAATTTTAAGTCAGATATTTTCTACAAAAACATTATTATCATTTGCAAATTCTTCAATTTTATAATAAGCTTTTTTACAAAGAAAATATTTTATAATAAGCAAGTATATTTGTTAAATTAGGAAAAATCACGGGATCTAATGTTTTATTTATTTTTATTGAGTTCCTGATATTTCGGCAGTGATTACGCCATCGTCGTAGGTAAATAGAAGAGCTGCAGGTAGCTGATAAATAAAATTAACAGCAGACATATTCGTCTACCTTCACACGTATTCTTCTGTTGCTTCTATTTCAAATCAAATCAAATCAAAATATCTTTATTCATGTATGTCTATTACAGACTCTTATGATATGTCAAATCTACCGTCAGTCATGATATCGAGATGAGAAGAACTGACAAGAAACTCAGCTCCTATTCTTTTCAAATAAATGTTGTACATGTGTACAATACACAGTCATTGAGATTCAAATTTGGGAGAATAGAGTGACCACCAGCATATGCTATTGCAAAAAACAAAAAATCTAATCAGTGTTCGCAACCTGAAATTTCATTTAAATATAAAAATTTTGTACGTTCTATGGTTATTTAGTGAAATTGATATAATTACAACGCAATCTACCTAATACCATAGAAAATTAATTTATATTTAGTTTTTGACTGATTGAAAACTGATTTGACTGTTGGAAAACTGTTGCTAAGTAGTGAATGCTGTGTTAAAATCAAGAATCAAATAATATATAGCTGCTTGTGGGGACTGGTCTGCTCTAATCACTATGACTTATTTCCTCTTATTAATTGTTTAACCAGTTGTTGTGTATTGAATGTTTTTTCTATTTTATTATTTAATTGAATTAGTGCTAATCGGTAGTTTGTATTCACACACTTAAACTTAAATTGTAAGTAAGAATAAAATTATTTAAAAGAGCAACATACAAGTTTCTTGCTCGTTCTTCTTGTGATGAGACAGCTTCCCGAATGAGCGGTAGATAAAAAAAATATGTGATGGCTATTCAAAAGTGCTTCAATGTAAGTTTATTTGAATAAATGATTTTCTATTCTATTCTATTCTATAAAACTTTGGTCTGTAGATGACTGTTATAAAAAACTATATCAAGTCAAGGAACATTTATTCATATATGACCTGTTAACCTCTTATGCATTGTCAAATTCAAAAATAATTTATTCATGTAGGACATTTTAGCCGCTTATGAACGGCAAATTTTTTCAATTATAATTTTAATTTTTTCCATACCGTGCAGTTCAGTATATGGATCCAATTGTGAAGAACTGGCAAGAAACTCAATTGAATATTTTATTTTAATTTATTAAAAGACAGTTTATTTACAATGTATATTTATATAGGTGTCTATGTCTAACATTAAATGAAAATCCCGAACATGAACAACTATTGCCATGCACGCTCGTCGTATTTTTTTTCACACTCCCTACCGTCCGTAGCCCTCTGTTAATTATGTTGTATATATATATGTTTGATTTTTGTTTTTGTGCAATAAAATATTCATTCATTCATAATTTAAGAGCTGTGCTCATGTCGGTGGAGCTGCCGCCATCTTCCACGATCTTCTATCAGTCCCTTTAGCTGTTGATACGACACGACTCCAACTTTTTCTTTAACTTGCTTGATATAGCTGTGTCTTGGTGTTCCCCTTCCTCTCTTTCCATCTATTTTTCCTTCTATAATGTTGTTAATTAGTTCGTCGTGTCGTATCAAGTGCCCCAACATTTTTCCTTGTATTAATAATAATTAAGAATAGTAATAAAATATTATCTACCCGTATAATCAACTATAGGCCCGGGTGCTTTTACCTTTGTTAATTTTGTTTATTAACATAATATATTGCCCACCAGTATGTCGTTCTTGAATATTTTACCTTTCAAACAGCGAAATATTTTTTATAATCAGTCAAGTATCTATTTATAACATATCTATATCATCATCAGCCCACTGCAGTCCACTGCTGGACATAGGTCTCTTCCAAGGTACGCCACTGGGCACGATCTTCAGCCCGTCGATGTCGTCGCTGCACCTAGTTGCGGGCTGTTCTACACAATTTGCCAAGTCGTGGTCTCCACTCTAGAACACGCCTACTCCATCGAGCATCGGTTCTGCGACAGATATGACCAGCCCACTGCCATTTCAACTTGCAAATACGAAGAGCTATGTCGATGACCTTAGTTCTCTGGCGAATTACTTCGTTACGGATTTGCTCACCGTTGCTTCTCAATTTATATATTCAAATATCCTATATGTTCATAAAAATCTTGACTTATTTCCAAAAAACAGCAATATTCATAATGTTAATACTAGATTTAAAGACAAACTTGCTGTCCCCAAGTATCGTTTAGAAAAAGTTAATAGGTCTTTTATGGGAATAGGTATAAAAATTTACAATAAGATACCAAAGGATATGTTGGAATTGATAACGTTACTAACATGTTAATTCTAATAATATCTTTGAATAAATTCAAAACATCTGACAGAAACAATTAAATTAATCATCAGACCAATTTAATTAAACCAGTTAATAATATTTGACTGGTTTAATTAAATTGATCTGAGAAATTAATTAATTATTTCTGTCAGTTGTATTCTACCTAAAATGATCTTGGTATTTACTGAGCAAAGCCTATTACTCACTAAACGATTACTTGAATGACGAGCGTGCATGGCAATAGTTGTTCATGCACTGAATTTTCATTTAATGTTAGACATAGACACCTATATAAATATACATTGTAAATAAACTGGCTTAAAAAAAAAAGTAATTCAATTGAGTTTCTTGCCAGTTCTTCTCAATTGGATCTATATACCGAACTGGACGGTAGAGAAAAAAAAAATTAGAATGTAAAAATTTGACGTTCATAAGCGGCTAAAATGTCCTACATGAAAAAATGATTTTTGAATTTGAATTTGATCCCTCAGAGAAATTCCAAGCATAGCCCTTTCCATAGCTCGTTGAGCGACTCTGAGTTGGTGGACATTAACACAACACTATATACGTGAAGCAAAAACTTTGTACCACTCTTTACGAAAATCGCGCGGATATGAGAAAAAATCACATCACCTTCGAAGTGCGAAAGTTTGACAACCACTGCCCGTTTCTTTCGGCCATCGCAAATTTCTCTAGGCGCAGAATAAACAAAGTGTTATTGTAGCTTATTTTCATAAGTTAATAGTAGTGTGTACGATAACAACTGCCTCCCCGGACGACAACTCGGACAGATATATTTTTTATTATTTATGTAAATACAAGCCCAGCCCGTAGCTCCACCCGTTGAGTGACTGGCCTATAAAGATGTACAGTTTATTTTTATGATGCTACTCACTTTTACTTCGACAATTTGGCGAAAGAATAGAATAGAATAGAATAGAAAATCATTTATTCAAATAAACTTAATTTAAGCACTTTTGAATAGTCATAACAATTTGTTTTTTATCTACCACTCGTTCGGAAAGCTGTCTCATCACAAGAAGAACGAGCAAGAAACTTGTGTGTTGCTCTTTTAAATAATCCTTGTAAGTTTACATTTACAAGTCGAAACGTGTGAATACAAACTACCAACAAGCACAAATTTTTTGGGTCAAATATAATCATGCAATAAGATTAAATCAGTCGTAGTGATAAGAGCAGACCAGTCCCTACAAGCAGCACTCGTTCACGAGTATGACGGATGAGCCAGCCATCACTGCGCTCGACCATATTTTAGGGAGCCCATTGACCCGGCCCACCACGCCGCCACATGTCTGGACATTTTAGTGAGCATGACTACTCATTCCACACGACCACGTCACAGCTACAAAAATTACTATATGGTAGTTACAGTATTCGCACTTTACATAAGGATGCATGCGGCAATCAATACAAAACCCGAAAATTTGGCGAAAGTTGTGCTCCGATGTCCGAACACAATGATTTTGTTACGCAACTTTTTTTATCTCAACATCTCAAAGTCAAATTCATACGGCCTATCTGTCTAGCACTTTGTGTACATTGGTCGCGGATTCGATTCCTCGCATGATAGAAAAAATTGTATTCATGGCTATGGTTGTTTTTATTAATCTGGGTATTTTCTATGTAAAAAATATAGTTTTTTTTTAATAATAATAATAATTATTATTTATTTATTTGCCTGCTCAATGGTAATTTTTTTTTTATATCTATAGTATTTTAATTACATAACTTAATTATACAACTATAAAATAATAAATGTCAAGAATGTCAATCAATATTAAAATTCAATGTCAAAAAGTTTAAAAAAATATACATTGTTTTATAGTAAGTATTTATATCAGTTATTTTGTACAGTGATGTTGTGTATAATGTCTAAAACTAACTAAATTTATATCTATAGTATTTTAATTACATAACTTAATTATTATGAACTAAAATTAAAAATTATATATAGGTATTTATATCATTATTTACCTGTGTGAAGTTGAGTTATTATGAACAAATTATATATAGGTTATTAACCCAGTTAGAAAGTGACAAGATGGTATCCCAGGGAAGGAAAAAGGAAAAGAGGCAGATCCCACACAAGATGGGATGATGATATTAGGACTGTGGCAGGAGTAATGTGGAAGAGTGGCACGAGAAAGAGAAGAATGGAAATGATTGGAGGAGGCCTTTGCCGATTGGCTAACAGATCTACAGACATTAAAAAACATCCAAATAATAGAATAACTATTTCGTTTTAAGTTTTAAAGCTTTATGTTTGTTTTAAAATAATGTATAAGTTGGATCTGAATAAAGGCTATAATAATAACCCAGTTACACTTTATAAAAAGTCATCTACGCTGGTATTTCAGTATCACCTACTTCTACAGCCAAGCAGCCTTCATAAATACATACATATTATACATAGAAAACACCCTAACCGATACAAACAATCATACTCATGAATACAAATGTTTGTGCCGTGCGAGGTATCGAACCCGCGACCATCGGTCGTAAAGCGGTGCTAGACCGCTAGACCACCGAGGTCGTCAAATATATTCGTCTGTTATATATAAATTACTAGCTGTCGCGGAAAACGTTGTTTTGCCTTAAAATTAAAAAAAAATTAGCGGTGGGATGATAAATATGTAGATGTTGGCCGATTCTCAGACCTACTCAATACGCTCACAAAATTTCATGAGAATCGGTCAAGCCGTTTCGGAGGAGTATGGGAACGAAAACTGTGACACGAGAATTTTATATTTTTTATTATTTTATTATTTATTATTAATATCACAAAAATTTGCATCACATAACATTCTTACATTTGTAAAATAAAAATAAATACACTTTTATATAAAACTATATACATATGTGTAGTTGGTAATGAACAAGTGCATCTTAATATAATACTACTCATGATTCAGAACGCAACAGTTTACTATAAGGTATATATAAGGTGTTCGTCTGTCTCGTCTATGGGAATGTAATATGTCGCACGTCGTCCGGTCGTCGGGATCGTGTCGCGCGACAGAGTCGTGCGACGCGGCAGACTATGAATACAAACTGCGAATTATCGTCGCGAGCTTCGAATAGAAGAGAACTGTGGAGATGTATTGATGTGAAAATGAAATGTATATGATGAAATGCTGGGTCTATTGAAAATATACTTTAATTCAACTATGCATCAAATATATATAACTCAAAAGTGACTGACACAGTGATCTATCAACGCACAGCCCAAACCACTGGACGGATCGGGATGAAATTTGGCATGCAGGTAGATGTTATGATGTAGGCATCCGCTAAGAAAAGATTTTGAATAATTCTACCCTCAAAGGGGTAAAATAGGGGATGAAAGTTTGTATGAAACTTTGTCAATTTTAAACCGATCAGGCTGAGACTTTGCATAAAGCTACTATGACGTAGGCATCACCTAAGAAAGGATTTTGATTTTGATAAATTCCACCCCTACGGGGATAAATTAACGCGACCGAAGCCGCGGGCAAAAGCTAGTTTACTATATAAAAATAAATAAAATTGTAATGTCTGTTTGTAATTTTAATTTAACAGCTTATGAAAGTATATACGATACTCACGTATATAAAAATATAATTTAAAAAAATGTGTATATGTATGTTTGTTGTTGGTAATCTCTGAAACGGCTGGACGATTTTGATAGGACTCACTGGCAGATAGCTAATATTGTAGGAGGTAACTTCGGATATCTTATTTAATATTTGATTATTTAATTGAATTAGTTAATCGGTAGTTTGTATTCACATACTTAAACTTAAATTGTAAAAAGTAAGAACAAAATTATTTAAATGAGCAACACACAAGTTTCTTGCTCGTTCTGTTTGTGATGAGACAGCTTTCCGAATGACCGGTAGATTAAAAAAAAAATTACTATTCATAAGTGCTTCAATGTAAGTTTATTTGAATAAATGATTTTCTATTCTATTCTATAAATTTGACTTATTGTAATAGAAAAAGAGAGATAAATTCCACGCCGCCGAAGTCACAGCTAACAGCTAGTATAAAATATGCTTAGCCTAAACTTTAATACTTTCAAAATGTTTGATAATTCCTTTTTTTAGAACAGAAAAGGTCTGTCTGGTTTTTTTAGACGAGAGATAGTCTGTAGCCGTCCATATAACTTCGTGCCAGATTTTATGAAAAATCGTTCAGCCGTTGAGTTTTAAAAAACCTAAATACATATTTTCAAATTTATATATTATTTTATAATAATATGGTTAAGCACACCGCCTTGGTCGTGGGTTCGATTCTTTGCACTAATTTTTTATTGGTTGTTTTCTATGTATATTATATATGTATTTACAAAAAAAAATATTTATATCAGTCGTCTAGTACCCATAACACAAGTTTCACTTAGCTTGGGACTAGCTGGCGTTGTCTGATATTACAATATTTATATAAAAATATAAACATGACGCCTCTACAATTGTAACAGCGATAGCTGGTTCGCGTAACAGGAATCCCGCATATTTGTCGCAACTGGGTATCGACACAACATCCCCCAAACATCGGGACCCACGCACTTACCAGTTATTTGTTACCGTTTGATTTATACACTGGTGTGATTTACGAAAATGTCCACTTGGAATAATTTGGGGTGATCGTGTGAGCGAGAATTCTTCGGCTATTTGTAGCTCTAGAAACTGGTTTAAAGGTTTGAATCTAAATGTGAAGATGTTTACAATAGAAAATCCTTTATTAAAATTAAATTAATTTAACCACTTTTGAAACCTAAAATGTGATGGACATATTCAGTGGATTATATACAGCAGCAAATATAATTTATTCTCGATCTGATTCAGTTCCACGTCACATATCAACTGTTACTTATTTTAAACTAGCTGTACACGCGACTTTGTCTGCGTGGAATTTAACTTTATTCTTCTAAAATAAAAGTAACCTAAATTACTCCTTAATACATCAGCTACTTGCCAAAGAAAGACACGTCAAAATCCGTCCAGCCATTTCAGAGATTAGCCGGAACAAACAGACCGACAGACAGACAGACAAAAATTGTATTAAATGGTTTTTTGGTGTATGTACCGTATTTATATTCATATGCATGTAGTAAAATACGGTTATTTCAATATTATAAACAGACACTCGAATTTTATTTATATGTATATATGTGATAGATTAGATCTTTTCTTCTTAAAATTCATTGTTCCTTATAAAATGTCCTACATGAATAAATAAATTTTTGATTTTTTTTTATTTGATCCTATAAAAACGACTACATATCAGTCCATTGTACAATGGTCTCCAAAAATCGTACCAGATGGAGAAAAATTGCAAGGAGCTGTATCATCAAGAGGAAGAATGAAGATCACGAATTATTAGCTGGAGTAAGTCTAAAGTAACTTAAATAGAAGTGATATATATGGGACTGGATGTCCTTCATACAGGTCATTATAATGACCTAGTAAGGTCACAGAAGTGACATAATGCTATATTGAGACTTAAATATTGTATCTGTTTCTTCTTTTTTTATGTACTGTTTTTTTTGTAATTTATATTGTTTTATAAAATGCGTGTATATCTGTTGATGTAAATATATTTATTTTATTTTAATATTTGAGATATCACTTTCCATACAATCTTAATAATTGTTAATTCAATCTTTTTTCTTCTTTAATGTTTTGCTGAGACAGCTTTCCGAACGAGCGGTAGATTTAAAAAAATGTAATTACTTCAAATGTGCTTCAATGTAAGATTATTTGAATAAATGATTTTCTATTCTATTCTATTTTTTTCTTATATTATATATATCTATGTTTTATATTATATTATATCTATGTTTTTTTTAGAGAAAATCTATATATATATAAATGAATTGCTGTTCGTTAGTCTCGCTAAAACTCGAGAACGGCTGAACCGTTTTGGCTAATTTTAGTCTTGAATCGTGGAAGTCCAGGGAAAGTTTTAGCGGTGATAAAATATAAAGGAATTGTATGTAAAATAGTAAAAACAACAATTATATTTTCCCATACAAACTGCTGATACCTGTCAAACAGGGTGCGTTCAGAAATTTATTGCGTAACTAAACTTCAAAAAACCTTTGACATATTTAATGTTGAGGCGGAATAGAGTTTCAGCGGATGGATCAGGTAGTTATAAATGTTTATTTAAAAGAAAAAACATATTGCTCACAAATATATCAATTTGTAGGTATTTGATTTGTGGCGTTAATCTAATAGTTGATCTCCATTCCTCCCACTGGATGTTTATTATAGGTTGGAGTGACTATTATAAAAAAAGTAATCCCCTACCAAGAGATCCATAATTGGACTCGGTCGCAAATAAAATCGTGAGCGTGTCCCGTAAAAAGTGTTCACTAGATATTTTTATTGCGGTCTTTAAGGTGGATGAATATAAAGTGGATTTATACGGATTATGTGGGAAATGGTTTCGTGGGGGGTCGTCGGGGGGTCGTTGGGGGTCGTTGGGGGACAGCCTTAATCTTTGCGAACGCCGTGAGCCTCGGAATTGGATTGGTTCTTATATGTAAATTGTCGTATGAGTAAATAAATAAACCAATCCGTGATTTAGAAGTATAGCGTCGGATCAGCGCGACGTGTACCTTGCTACGAGGATTTTTTGGGACCATTCGATTGGATTGCGTTGAAAGTATTACTGAATGTGAGTGTCGATTGAATTGAACGAATGAATGAAACTCTTTATTATTCCATTTAAAGGAACGAAAGCGAAGGGAGTAAGGGAAATAGTACTATCGATAGGATATAGTTAAATAAACAGCTTCAATGTACGGACTCCCTTATAACAATTGAGCATACATAATTGACAACAAAAATAACAGAAGTGGGTCATTACCGACTATAATTTTGTTATAATTTACAATTGTAAATTATAACAAAATTATAACTAAAACTATATTCATAATTATACCTAATTAGGTATAATTATGAACTTCTATTATTTATAACTAATAACCCGCCCCGGAGTCGCATCTGTCCTATGTTAGTTTAACTTTTAAATTTTCGACAGGTTTTAGTAAATAAAAACACTCTCTTCTCATTTCGAAATCATTCCGAACTGACGGTAAATTTGACATATCATAAGAGTCTGTAATAGACCTACATGAATAAAGATATTTTGAATTTAAATTCTCGCAAATAATGCACTATTTTAGAAGAAATTTGACCATATATGTAAATGATTGTAGTGAGTTAACCTTAAAAGATAGACATATGTTGTCTGGAAGTTTTTTCTAGAACATTTAAAGGAGAACAATTCCGTTATACGTATTTTTTAAGTAACTTTAACCGTTTACGTAGCGCAGAAGATTAACGCAAAATGAATATTCTTTGACACATTTTTGCTTTGCTGCTGCGATCCTATTGGTCGTAGTGAGATGTTACATATATAGCCCATTATCGAATTCAATAACTCATTTGAATATCGAATGTATATAGGTTTCATTTGCAAATCGAACGGATTTAGTTCGGAATGTTCTAGTTCTGATATCGGACATTTGAATTCCGAATCTTTCAAACTTGAAATATTTTAATAACTAAAGTAATTAAAAAATAATCAATCGGTAGTTTGATTTGAAAATCGAATATATATTTTCTAGAATATTCCAGATACAGACTTCAAATGATATTTAAATATAGAACAAGCGTACTGATTTAGTTCGGAATCTTCTAGATACTTTGATTTCGGACATTTGAATTCCGAGTCTTTCAAACTTGAAATATTTTAATATCTAAAGAAATTTAAAAAATAATCAATCAGTAGTTTGATTTGAAAATCGAATATATGTTTTCTAGAATGTTCCAGATACAGACTTCCAATGATATTTAAATATGGAACAAGTGTTGATCTTTGAAAATAAAAATACTAGCTCACTCCCGCAACTTCGGCTGCGTTTTATTGTACACGTTTTTGCAATATTAACATATATGTATTTGATGATCCGCTCCTATTGGCATGTTACAAAGCCGTAGCTTTTTTAGATAAATTGTCTATCCAACACCAAAAAAATATTTTTGAATATTGTTTTAAATCGCGGTCATTATTTATACGTATAATTAGCAAAAATCAAGGGATCTTACCATGTTTAATTTTTATTGAGTTCCCGGGAACTCACATATTTTTGAAGATCAAACGAACTTACCAAGTGAAGTTCGATCGTAATTATGTGAGCAGCTTCATTCGAAGCGATTTCCGTTTAACATAATGTAGTAGCGCCATCTACTCTAACACACAATTTAAATACCTTCTTTTTTTTTTTTATTTTATATATGTAAGTGGGGCAGGCTACGTTTTAAATGTAATCGTTCGAGTTAGTCATTTTGTTTAAAGTTATGAATCTGTTATTTGTTATTTTATAATCGTATTATTGGGATGGGATTGATGCCAATATTAATTGGGTGGGTGATAATAAATCCTTCGAATGAATGCTCACATAATTTCTTCAGAGTTCGTTTGATCTTCAATTAACTCTTCTGCTTTATATATTTAAAGTCGTGATTTTAAAATAAAAATTAACAATGACAAATAATACTTATCAGTATTTGTTTTTGCATAATATATCTCGGAATAGGTAATAATACGTCGGCAGACAATTTTAGAATATTTTTATTAATATACAAATCAAAATCAGTTCTCCATTGTATATATTAGTTATAATGTTGTATCATCTAGTAATGATTCTGCAAATATATTATTATTTGTAATTTCTTTATTGTAGAAGCGAGCAAAAGCTGAAGATGAATCAGACCATCCTGCGGTCCTTTTAATTACTTCTATACTAACAATTGTTAGCCTTCGATGTGGCTGCATGTCGTGTACTATGTGAACTAAATATTGATGTGTTAATGCTTTCTTCTAATATATCTTTTATCCAATGGCTAATGTTCTAGAATAGGTTTTTTGAAACTTACAAAAAGCCTGTTGTCTTCTGCTTTATATATTTAGTATGATTGTAAACAACGAGCGGGACAAATTTTGGAAAATTATAAAACGGAAGTCGTAATACGGGTAGAGATGTATTTAATTTTGTTGTCTTAATTGCGTCTGTAATCTTTATCAGAATTTCATTAGACATTGTATAAATATTATTTATGTGGATTAATGACAGAGTTTGTACACGATGTGCAGTCACAAGGGCGAGTAACGTTACTGTCTTCTTGTTTTATATATCGTTAGCCATTTCTGTGCTAGAAATTGTAAGACAATTCAGGGTCCCAAGTTATGTTATATTTTGGGTTCGATGGCCTTAGTTTTCTCAGAGCGCTTAAGTCTATCATCATCCAGATTATTGCTTAATAACAGAGACAAGGCGGATTTGTATGTATTAATCGTTCCATATACCTTTATCGAATGCATCCGTTAAAAACTCTATTATTGGAGGTATAGATATAGAAGTATAATCATAATTATGACAACTGCAATAATTGAGCCAAGCTCTTATACCGCCGTCATATTGCCTATATGTATTATTTGATAATGATGCAAGCATTATATCTCTGATCTCGGTGTTATATATTAATAGAGTCTGCCGGATAATCGCGGCAACCAACGTTAGAGAGCGGTGTAAGTTGTGCACGGATCTGTAAGGAGATTTGAAGTTAATCGTGGTGAAAAATATATAAGGTCTGACTGACATATTCTTTTGAACAAGGGGAACCATGGTTCTAGTATGGTACGACAACTATACCCTCCGCCCTGTCTAGTATTATTTTTTGAATCATTTTTATATATTTAAAAATTTAATTCTTCCCATGAAATTTGAAAGCATCAATGGCCCATGCTCCCGGTTCATTTTTCCATGTAACATATGTATCATTTAGAATTGCAGCGACTGGCAAATAAATCAATATTTGCCACACCTAACTGTTGTTTAATTTCATTATACGCGTAATCACTTAATTCCCACTCGGTATCGCAAAATTTCTTCCTAGACAGTCTATCAGCGTTGATTTTCTTTCGTGTTTATATATGCAAACACTATAATACGACGTCTTTCATATATTTCCAAATATCTCGAGAAACCTCATTTTGGGGATATTGGAAATCGATTTATACAAGAAATTGCTGTTACGTTATCTATTCTTAGTAACAATTCACATTCATGGTAATTACTGGCAAAGACTTTTAATCCAAAGAACGCAGCTTTAAGTTCTAGTTCATTGATATATATATTTCCAATAACCATATGACTCTTCACATCACCGTATGACCCCACCCTGTGGATTGATAAATCGGTACTGATTTCTTTTTATAGGGGAATATCCATTATCCACATTTTTCAGCCACCATAGGAAATCTCCTTTAATAAAATGTGGTAAAGTTACAATTTGATTATAATTGTAATTTTTTAATAAAGCTTGATATTTGAATTGTTCAAATAATTTTGTATGTAACCATGAATACTGTAATGCCGGACAAGCAGATACTAAAAGACCAACCATTCTAGCAAAATCTCTTATATATGTAAAAAAATGGATATATTTACTTTTTCTTTTTTATCTGTAGGTAATTGCATAATCATCTTATCAGAATCAAAACAGAAACCGAGAAATCTACAGTTCGTACTAGGATTCAAACAACTCTTATCACGATTTATAATGAATAACTTTTTAGTAATAAGCATGTGTTTTCTATATTATACTTCGATATAATCTATTATATATCTAAGTATATTACAGATATACAATTTTTGGATCGCATAAATTCCATAACCGGTTTTAATAACTTTTGAAACATCTGTGCATAAACCAAATGGTAAACAATTAAACTCGTAAAGTGTACCATTATAATTAAATCGTAATAGTTTTCTATGTATTTTATCGATGTTAACAAAAAAAAGGCGTCCTTTAGATCAATAGAACCCATATGACAATTTTTAGTTATTAATATTTCTGTAATCTTCCATTTTAAAATGATCGGTGCTTATAAATTTATTAAATTGTTTTAGGTTTGAATAAAGCGTTTTTTGCCATTTGGTTTAGTCACAAGAAATATATTGGATATGAATTCTCCATCTTCATGGAAGCATTTTGATATCGCATTGATATCGATTAGTTCCTGAATTGCTTTAATAAATTCGTTGTGCTCTTGTGAAGATTTAGGGGTTACATGGTATTATATATTGCGACTAATGGTATTTTATAACCTTTTATCCATGATAATAAAACACGATCATTAGTTATCCGAATCCATTGATTGAAAATCGTAATCGACCAGCGTATTGACTTACCTGTGAATCTATCTCCGATGATTCTTCCTGGTCAAACTCTTCGGCTTTATATATTTGCGAGTGACGTGTCGAGGCACGACCTCTTGATGTTTCGTTGTTTCTGAATGGTGGTTTCCTTTGTATTTGGCCCCTGTAGTTTAAATTCCGGGTTTTTGACATATTTTTGTAAATTGACACCCTGCTAGTTGATGCTACAGGATTAATTTGGGATAATGATTCTCCTGTTTTCTGTACAGATTTTGCTGCTTTGAGCTTCTCTGCTAAATCTTCACCAAACAAGAATTTATCTCGTTTAGTAGTATCGAACGTATCGCGTAGACTACAATTAATAGAACTCATAATAATGTTTCGTCTAGTTTTTGTTTCCATATATCGCACAATAAACGACACGCATCACTAAGAGGTTGTAGCAATATATTCTGCAGAATCATCTCAGCTCACAATGCAGACAATACAATCCCAAACTTTGTTTTTGTAATAAGCATCTCTCTTGACTAATATATCCGGCATTGCAACCTTAGCTTCTGGATTTAATATGTTCTAGAATAAAGTATCTTTTAAGAACAATATCTTTCTTCTTTTGTAAACCCTTTATTATATATTTAGCGATATTTAGTGAATATTTTTACCAAACTTTATGTCTGGCTGAGGTGCCTCACCTAATATTTGCAAAATATCATCTTCTAGTTGCATCTCTTCTGGTGTATTTACGTAAACATTTATTTCTTCTTTGTCTGGGACAGGCGAAGATTTAAACCAGTGACAACTGGGTCCACATTTGGCGACTGTGGTACAATCAGACATGTCTAATGCTATCTCTTGTTGAGATGGCGACATTCCGATTGAATTCGGTATACTTGGAACTGTAGTTAATTGTTCTGACGAAACTCGTCTTATATATATTCACTGTATCGTCGGCGTTGTCAGAAGCACAACAAATAATAACATTATAATTATAAATCAACACCTTCAAGTACCGTCAACGACAGTTCATATTTGAAAATAGCGATAGGAAATTGACTAAAATTTACTTACCATTATCATCTGATGAAAGTATACGTCTTCGTCGATGATTTCCTCATCTTTTTCATAATTCTTGCCTCTTCTTTTTCTCGTTTTCTCTTGTATATATTTAAAATATTGTATTTAAAAAAATAACGAACCGGAAACTTTTGAAAATCGAACGATTACATTTAAAACGTAGCCTCGCCCCACTTACAAGGAGGGAATGTTCTAAAAAAAAAAGAAGGTATTTAAATTACACAATGGCGCTACTACATTATGTTAAACGGAAATCGCAAAGAATGAAGCTGCGAAACATAATTTAAGATTAGCACAGCCAACTAAACACACAATTCTTCTGTTTTATATATTAGCATAGATTTACAACCGGAAACTTTTGAAAATCGAAGAGGCCTGCCTTCCGGAATGTTCTAGATACACAAACTCTTCTGCCTTATATATTTAGTACAGATTTACAATCGGAAACTTTTGAAAATCGAAGAGGTGTTTCTTCCGGAATGTTCTAGATACACAAACCCTTTTGCTTTATATATTTAGAATAGATTTACAACCGGAAACTTTTGAAAATCGAAGGAAGGTGTGCCTTCCGGAATGTTCTAGATACACAAGCCCTTTTGCTTTATATATTTAGAATAGATTTACGACCGGAAATTTTTGAAAATCGAAGAGGTGTGCCTTCCGGAATGTTTTAGATACACAAACTCTTCTGCTTTATATATTTAGTACAGATTTACAATCGGAAACTTTTGAAAATCGAAGGAAGGTGTGCCTTCCGGAATGTTCTAGATACACAAGCCCTTTTGCTTTAAATATTTAGAATAGATTTACAACCGGAAACTTTTGAAAATCGAAGGAAGGTGTGCCTTCCGGAATGTTCCAGATACTGGTATATCGACTGCATACAACATTTAAATATCGAATAAGTTGAAATGTCACGTCTCAAATATAAGTAATAATAAAATATGAATTCGTAATAGGCGCTTTAATGCGCTATTAAGGCTGTGCGCACACTACGCGCGAACATTACGCGCGCTAACGGTTCTCGATACAGGGAGTTATTTACGAGGTACAGTCGCGCGCACAGATACGTGTCGCTTTATTGACTATTATCATTTTACATATCTTCCTGTATTGCTGTACATTGCCGGTGGGGAATATGTGTGTAAAATTACAGTTTTATTAGATTGCTGAAAAATTTTTTGTATTTTTTTTTTTAAGGCAGTGCAGATATAGGAACTGAATTCCTGAGGATTACATTTTCATGCTTTGTAGCCTGTAATTTCTTATTTATTTACATAAATAAATAAATGATGTACATAAATTAATACAAATTTATCCAGAATTATTTAATTTATATTACAAGCAGGATTAGCACACGGCTTTACTGATGGTTATGGGTTCGATTCCTCACGACGTAAATGGTTTCATGAGTATTTTTTTTGTATCGGTCTACGTGTTTTCTAAGTATTTATGTTCGTTGTCTAGCTCTAATTGGGACTAGATGGCGCATGATTGAAGAACTCTTTCTTTACATTTACATGCACACACTTTCCCGCGTGATAGCCTATTCGTGAAAGAGCGCATGTGTGAAGGGCTCTCGCGCGAGAGTGCGACCGCGCGGAGCTAAGCCGAAGGCCGATTTCGTCTCTGTAGACCTTTATGGCGCGGCTTAAGAAATTCAGGTTATTGCAGCGATTTGGTTATTTTATTTCACTTTGTATATAAACAGAGTGTAGTACGTTACGGGGCGGCAGCAGCAACGAGAGACTATTAATTTCTTCTTTCACTTATATCTATTTTTCACTTCGAGCATCTAAACCGAACTGGTCTGTACACACTTTTTTTTTTTTTTTCGGACTTCTCTAATGCTTCGTAGCTCACCGGACTACTTATGGAGCGGCTGAAGGCCAACTCCTGCCCGACGGATACGACTTTAGTCTGAGGGCACCACTAGGGGTTCGAACCTCGGCTCAGGCCGTCGTAATTTCGATCCCCGTTTGAATTGGACGGGGGATCGATCGGAGGGGATATGTGCACACAATATGGTGGTTCTTTTTAAAGTCAGTAGGTAGGTGGAACTGTTATGGTCAAATCAGAACTTATATCTTGTACTCAATAATAAACATGATTATATCAAACTTGCAGAACATACATTTTATGTCACAATTATGATTAGATTTAATCTTTACTATTTTTATATTTACTTCAAGTTTATAAGCGTAAATAATATTAATTAATTAAAAATATATTGTGATGGTTATCTCACTCAAACCAGATGGCGTTGCAGTCGCTGAAATCTGCTTTTGCGGGCAACGCTGGCGAACGGTTGCCGTTGACGGTAACAAGTATAAAAAAATCCGTTGACAACTAATGATGGTCATATATATATATATATATATAAATTAATTGCTGTTCGTTAGTCTCACTAATAACTCGCTAAATACTCGAGTACGGTTGAACCGATTTGGCTAATTTTAGTCTTGAAATATTCGTGGTAGTCCAGGGAAGGTATAAACGGTAATAAAATATGAAGAAATTGCATGTAAAATAGTAAAAACAACAATTTTATTTTCGCATACAAACTGCTTCAAACAGACGTTCAGAAATTTATTGCGTAACTAAACTTAAAAAAAACTTTGACATATTTAATTTTGAGGCGGAGTGGGGTTCACGGGGTCAGCTAGTTACAAATAACTAAATATATAATCTTGTGCTATTGATTTAGTAGGATTAATAAATATGAATATAATAGTGCACTTCTATAATTCATCATCATCATCATCATCGCAGCCCGGAAGACGTCCACTGCTGGACATAGGCCTCCTCCAAAGATCTCCACGACGATCGGTCCTGCGCTGCTCGCATCCAATGCCTTCCAGCGTTCTTGACCACATCGTCGGTCCACCTTGCTGGAGGCCTTCCCACGCTGCGTCTTCCGGTCCGTGGTCGCCACTCGAGGACTTTACTGCCCCAACGGCCATCTGTCCTACGAGCTACGTGCCCTGCCCATTGCCACTTCAGAGTCGCAATTCTTCGGGCTATGTAGGTCACTCTGGTTCTTCTGCGGATCTCCTCATTTCTGATTTGAGCACGCAGAGTAACTCCGAGCATAGCCTGAGTGACTCTGAGCTTGTTCATGAGGCCCATAGTTAGCGACCACGTCTCTGTGCCGTAAGTCATAACTGGCCACACACATTGGTAGTAAACCTTCGTCTTGAGACTTCTATAATTATTACCTATATATACTGTGTCGGCGCACAACACTAGCGATCGGCTCGCTGTCGACCCAATCCAGTTGAGGATGGCTCGCCTGTACCCTTTTCGACGTCCACTACATATGACGTGCACATAAAATTTATTTGTAACTTTTTAAAATATAAACATTTCAAATTGTAGTCAGATTATTATTCATATCCACCTCGAACATATAGTTTTAACCTACATATGTTTGGTCTGTTCATTTTCATTCTGTTTATGTACCTACTTGTAATATAATAAGGATTTTTTTATGTTCAGTGCAATGTATCTCTAATTAAATCGTGAATTATTATAATTGGCTAAGATTAGTAAAATTGTAAATTAGTAATATAAGCTGTTGGTATACCGAAATAAATAAATAAAAAATACTATATTTTTGACAGCCTCGGTGATTTAGCGGTTTAGCACAGCGATTTACTTCCAATGGTCGCGGGTTCGATTCCTCGGACGATACAAACATTTGTATTCATGAGTATGAATGTTTGTATTACTCTAGGTGTTTTCTATGTGTATTATTTACATATATCAATTGTCTGGTACCCACAACATCATCTAATCCCAAACTCTGCTTAACTTGGGACTATACGCTACTGTGTGATTTTTTATTAATATACTTAGATATTAACTTTATTAATAACATAAAAAAGCTTATATTTTACGTACACGGGTCAGTCTAATAAATTCTTCTAATCTAATAATATATATATATAAACCAATCAATACTAGAGTAACGGACAAACATGTTTACGATAAACTCTTATAGTGATCACTTAGCCCCCGTCTCCTCGCCAAACTCCGGTAATTTCCCATTTTATAAGCAATCGTTCACCGCTTTAATATTCAATTAGTTCTAATTGGGCCAAGATGAGGAGTGATAACAGCGGGGCAAAACGGCCCTACACATAATTCATTACGGTAATGGACGAAGTTATGGACTGTAACTTTTTTACCGCCGCGTTAGTGTGCACCCAGCTTTATGTCCACTCGAGATGGTGACGCGCCATTTATGTGATTTCGGCGTTGTTAAGCGGCGTGCACATTATCGAATTCCAATACTTTCAGGTAATTTATTTGTTACTTAACACGCTAAAGAGTGCATGCCCACCGGTGGGTCACTGCAACGTAAGATTACCCGTGGGCACTTTAATTAAAATAAATCTAGGGGTTAAATAATGTCTAGTTCAAATTATTGTACACTAAAAACATTTAAAAAATGATATACGTAATCATTCAAATTCAAATTCAAAAGTCAGCGCATGCCCACCGGTGGGTCACGCTGCACGAAAGTTACACGTTGGGACCTGGTGATCACCTGTGGGCACTTTAATTAAAATAAATCTAGGGGTTAAATAATGTCTAGTTCAAATTATTGTACACTAAAAACATTTAAAAAATGATATACGTAATCATTCAAATTCAAATTCAAAAGTCATTTATTCATGCACGAAAGACATTTTGGGACCGGTTATGAACGTCAACTTTTTTACATTAGGGGTTAAATGATTTTTTCAAATTATTGTACACTATAAAACAAACTATATCCGTTCATTATAAATTCAAAAGTCATTTATTAATGTAGGACATTTTAGCCGCTTATGAACGTCAAGTTTTTACATTAGAATTTTTTTCCCTACTGTCTATAAAACAAACTACCGTCCGTTTTATACATTATATAGTATAAAACAAAGTCGCTGTCGCTGTCCGTCCGTATGTATGCTTAAATCTTTAAAACTACGCAACGGATTTTGAAGCGGTTTTTTTTAAAAGATAGAGTAATTCTAGAAGGAAGGTTTATATAATGCATGTACACCCGTACGAAGCCAGTGCGAATAGCTAGTTAACAATAAAAAAATACCGGTCCCTGTGTGAGATATAAGATTTTTTAATTCGAGTCTTCAACGTGTTAAAATTAACAAACAATATTGGTATATATATTACTAGCTTTTGCCCGTGGCTTCGCTCGCGTTAATTTATCCCCTTGGGTGGAATAAATCACAAGCCTTTCTTAGGGGATGCCTACGTCATAGTAACTTTATGCACGCAAAGTCTCAGCCCGATCGGTATAAAATTGACAAAGTTTCATACAAACTTTCATCCCCTATTTTATCCCCTTGGGGGTAGAATTAATCAAAATCCTTTCTTAGCGGATGCCTACGTCATCACATCTACCTGCATGCTAAACTTCAGCCCGATCCGTCCAGTGGTTTGGGCTGTGCGTTGATAGATCCCTACATCAGTCACCTACGAGTTATATATATTTAGATGTGATCACAAAATTTGTAATTAAGAAAATTATACATATTATTTTTAATTTTAATTTTTACTTTTTTGTTATATATTTATTTATTATAGAAAAATCAGGGCTGTACTATATATATGTTACTGAAACTGCTGTGTTGCTACGCTGAATTAATTGTTAAAACCGCGTGCACAACTAATTATTGTAATATAGCTATTATATATTATTATATATTATATAATAATAATAATATACATAGCTAATAGTGCAATATGTATCTATATAATCTGCATACATATCAACACGTAATGGCTGCAGTTGACAAGCCAATAACTCTGTTAACAGCTCCGCCACATGTACGAGACAATGCCAAGTACGCAGTCAATACATTATGTGTACTAATTAGTACAATGTGTACTAACTGTACGCAATCCGGGTAATCCGATACCTATTAGCAGATGATAATCCGCCACCTCCGCTGCCAACATCTGCATTGATTTATACGGATACAGTTATTGACTGTTGAGTTATAAAAAATTCAATTCAAAATTCAAAATATCTTTATTCATGTAGGTCTATTACAGACTCTTATGATATGTCAAATCTACCGTCAGTTCGGAATGATTTCGAGATGAGAAGAACTGACAAGAAACTCAGCTCGTATTCTTTTCAAATAAATATTGTACACGTTTACAATAATACAGATTCATTTTTAAATTCAAATTTGGGAGAATAGAGTGACTACATATATATATATATATATATATATATATATATATATATTTAGTAATATATGTGTATTATTATTTTTTTATTTCTCTAGTCCATTCTTGCGCCATCTACCACTTTCTGTCTTCTCTCCTCTACCCAAAGGTTGTCGGTATCAAATGGTAGAGTTTGCTTACGCGATAAGATTGTAATCATTTATTTATTCATTTTATTTCTAAACTCTTTATTCCAATATAAAATATATATTATACATATATAAAAGGCGGTGTTATATCTCTTCAGATAATATATATAACAAAAGTGGTTGGTGGCGCATGAATAGAATGGAAGAATATATTTATAAAGGTAATAATACGGATAGGGTAATAAAACCAATAAATATTAGAAAATAACACACATTATATATACTATTATATAAAATATATATATATATATATATATATATAAAAAAGTGACTGACATAGTGATCTATCAACGCACAGCCCAAACCACTGGACGGATCGGGCTGAAATTTGGCATGCAGGTGTTATGACGTAGGCATCCGCTAAGAAAGGATTTTAATTAATTCTACCCCCATGGGGATAAAATAGGGGATAAAAATTGTCAATTTTAAACCGATCGGGCTGAGACTTTGTATGCATAAAGCTACTATGACGTAGACATCCCTAAGAAAGGATTTTGATTCCACCCTAAAGGGGATAAATTAACGCGAGCGAAGCCGCGGGCAAAAGTTAGTAAATATATAAATACACAAAAATGCAAGTACAAAATAACAAAGTCATATGCAAAGAAACAAGACACATAGCAAGAAGGAATACAATCATCATATATTTTATATGATTATTATCATAAAAGATGTCTCTTAAGATCTCGTAATTTTTTTTTTTTATTTTTTTTTTTTTTTTAATGAAAATGATAGCTTATCTTTTTATAGATGATACCAGAAGACGAAAAAGCAATCTGTCACTTTATTCATATCAATAGACAATAATGGTAAAAAGTATTTATTACCTGACTATTATTATAATAATAATAATAATCTCAGGACAATTCACACAGCGCCATCTAGTCCCAAGTTAAGCTATATAAAGCTTGTGTTACGGGTAATAGATAACTGCTACAAATACATAGATTTTTTTTCGTAAAAACATACATATTATACATAGAAAACAACCAGACCGATACAAACAATCATACTCATGAATACAAATGTTTGTGCCGTGCGAGGAATCGAACCCGCGACCATCGGACGTAAAGCGGTGTGCTAGACCGCTAGACCACCGAGGTCGTCATTATTATTACCAGTAAGTACTCTGTATCGTAAATTATATTCCACGGCACAGAGTAATAAATATTTAACACCTTGTTGAAGGATAACAATGAGGTTTCACTCAGAATCAGTCGATTCATTCCAGATCTTTCCTCAGGAACGTTACCTATTCAAACACACTTCCAAGACCTAAGTCTCCAAATCCAATAGAACTTAAACCTCTAGCTGCTGTACTTAAGATCAATAATCCCTTGCAGCTAATCCACAATGACACTAAATACCTAATGAGCTTGCTTCGAATAACGTGAATCGGAAATGTCTCTGACTCCTTGAAGTATAATGACGCTGAATTTCAGTTTTTAAGGTTGATATTTGCTTGAGCAGTCATGGTACAAGTTAGGGTTGTCAATCTTATAAGGATTTCTATCTGACTACGAGACTTTTGGTCTTCGATATCTCGTAGCGAAGTATATTTCTCATATAATTTTGGTCTAGATTTTCACCTAGAATTTGTAAATATTTTTGAGAAAATAATTTCAGATTTTTTTTATATCTTCTTCTTCTTCCTCTTAGCTCTCTCCCACCTTATGTGGGGGTTGGCTCTCCTAATTTTTCGGCGCCAGGACAATATGTCCTGGGTTGTCGGGCCGACCAATTTTGTGGGGCACCACCAGGTGGCTGGAGGGCGTCCTCGGCCTCTTTTGCGTTCGGCTAGTTTTAAGGCCTTTTTGACCACGTAATCCTCGTCACCACGCATTACATGGCCAAACCATCTGAGACGGCTTTCGGTAAGTTTGTCCGTTACTGGGGCCACTTTAAATCTACCGCAGATGTATTCATTTCGCACCCTATCTAGTCTCGTTATTCCACCAGACCACCGCAGAATTTTCATCATTTCAGATTTTATTTATATGATGCAAAATTTTCGAGATTGGCGAACTTTGTTTGAGATGAGAAAAATGCGGTCATGTAAGTAAGTACTTATTGGATCGAGGTATGAGGTATGTGGGAGTTCTTGTATTGTATATAAATAAATAAACATACATAAATAATGATAATAATAACTATGGACAATTCTCAGCGAGTTACCTAGTCCCAAGATTATCACTTAATGGATACTAGACAACTGATATAATTTATTGAAATCTTTTTTTGTATCAACCGCAAAGTAACTTCGAGTACACTGTTATTCCTAAAAAAACTGTATCATTAACGAAATTTATTATTTCATCATTAAGCAATAGCTGCGTATTTACTTGTCTACTATTAGGAAGCGTGAATTTAATACACTTAGTGTTGTTGGAATTCAATAATAGATTATTACATGTGAACCAATTTAATATAGCAGAGATAGCATAATTTATATCGTCTAATTGATTACTTTGACGACCAATTTAAAGATACTAACGAAGTATCATCCGCAAATAACACTATATCTGCAACTTTCTCTACCATTTAGGGAAGATCATTTATATAAATTAGAAAGAGAAATGGGCTTAAGATTGAACCTTGAGGAACGCCCATTTTACTATCATTTCCCTTAGACTTTACACCATCACTATCTACAGTTTGCACCCTATTCTCTAGACAAGTTTTCATCAGATTTAGGTCATTAAGTCTAATACCATAATGTTCGAGGTTGTACAAAAGTGTTTTATGATCTGCGCAATCAAACGCCTACGTTACAAACGTAGGCGTTTTACATACTAATAAATACATTCATAATATACATGGAAAACACCCAGACTGATAAAAACAATCATACTTATAAATGACGTTTGAACTGTGCGAGGAATCGAACCCGCGACTATCGGAAGTAAAGGGGTGTGCGAAAGAGTTAGATCATCGCGTCTAATATATAAATATATTGTTTCCACTTTGACATTATATTTTTTTACTATACTATTTTATAAGACAGTTTTAGTTGAGAGGAATTGACAAGAAAAACTTCTTCTAGAATTAGAAGTAGAAGGAAGCCATTAAGTTTTTCAAAATCGGAGATAAAGATCTGCAACCCTGCTGCAAGTACCCTGTATGTATCGACGGATGTGCAAACGCAATTAGTCATTATGTTGTGGGTAGGAGGAGGCTGCACTGGATCATACACCACGAGAGCAAGCGACTCGATCTTCCATCTCATTTAATTGTAGTACTTTGAATGTAGTTGACACTATTAAAAATGTTACATTTACCTTTAAACAAACAAGCGCCTATCTCGGTGTCTACCAAACCGCTATACTTCCAATGGTCACGGGTTCGATACCTCGCACTGTACAAACTTTCGTATTCACGAGTATGATTGTTTGTATCCTTCTGAGTGTTTTCTATATATATATTATTTATGTACTGACAAAGAATTGTACTTATAGATTTATATATATATATAATACCCTTCTATGATGCTAGCCTACATTATGCTCATAGTGTCATTCTCGTAGAATTTTATATGTATTTATTTACAAAAAAAAAACGTATCCAAGTATTTATATCAGTTGTCTAGTACCCGTAACACAAGCTCTGCTTAGCTTAGGACTAGATGGTGCTGTGTGAATTGTCCTGAGATATTATATTATTATTATTTAGTTCACTTTTCAGAATCATTATATTCTACACTTAACTATATTAACGTGAACAAGAATCGACTCGCATTACCTACCACTAAATATATCCACGCTCCGAAAACATAGTCAATATTTTTATGTGTACCATTAGGAGCGCCAAGATATCCATCCAATAGCCATAAATACATGATGCGACAGTCGGACAGAGATCATCCATAAAAGCAACTTTTTATTCGTACTACCACCCTCTCAATACTTAATGATGGTTATTTCGACTAATTAACGACTGTACATTCACATCTTATTGAAGACTAGCTGTCCCCGTGACTTCGTCCGCGTGGAATTTAACTTTATCTATCTAAAATAAAAGAATTTTTGTTAAATAAATGTAGCCTAAGTTACTCCTTATTATATCAGCTACCTGCCAATAAAAGTCCCGTCAAAATCGGTCCAGCCATTTCACAGATTAGCCGAAACAAACAGACAGACAGACAAAAATTATAAAAATGTTATTTTGGTGTATGTCCCGTATTTATATTCATATGCATGTAGTAAAAAACGGTTATTTCAATATTACAAACCGACACTCCAATTTTATATATATGTATAGATGTATAGATAATTGTATTACTCAAATGTCTGGTTACTTTATGATGGTGGAATAATGTTAATTGGGATGTTATGTCGTATTCTATTTGATGATGATGATGGAATGAAAGAATGGAACAAACTTGAACCTTTTGAAATGTGGTGGAGAAGGATGGAAAGAATTAGCTGGAAAGATAAAGTAAGAAACGAAGCAGTACTACACAGGGTAAAAGAAAAAAGGTAGATATTGAATACAATAGAAAATAGACAAGGAAAAATGTTGGGACACTTGATACGGCACGATGATTTTATGAAAATTATTATTGAGGGGAAAATAGAAGGAAAGAGGGGGAGGGGAAGACCAGGCACAGTTACATCAAACAAATTAAAGACAAAATGGGAGTCCTGACGTAGCAATGTTTAAAGAGCATCATGGAAAGTGGCAAGAGAGTGACAAGAGCATTATGAATGAATGAATGAAGAAATGGTGAATCCATTCGCCGTTGGTTTCCAGAGAGAAGCTTTGATTTCAATATGCCAAGATACATTAGCAATTTAATTAGTAGGTAACAAATATTTTCTCCTCTAGCTTTCTCAATTTACAAATAATTACTTCTCTAGTTTTCAGAATTTACAAATATAGGTGTTTTCCCTCCAAATGTTATGAATATTATATTCTCGAAGTAATAGTAATATAACAGTATCGAACAATTCACACAACGCCATCTTGATCTAAGTTAGGCAGAGCTTCTGTTATTGATACTAGATAATTGATATATATACTTAAATATATATATATTTCAAATTAATATATAAAATACATAGATAACACCCAGATCAATACAAACAGCCATACTCAAAATTACAAATATTAGTACCATGCTAGGAATCGAACTAGCGAGCATCAGAGGTGATGCAGTGTACTAAACCTCTAGGCCATCGAGGCTGTCAATCGAAGATTTCAATATCATATCGATTAGGAAATACTTTTCACTAAAATGTCCAAATTTGTGGCGGCGTGGTGGGCCTGGTCATTGGGCTCCCTAAAATATGGTCGAGCGCAGTGGTGGCTGGCTCATCCGTCATACTCGTGAACGGGTGCTGCTTGTGTGGACTGGTCTGCTCTAATCACTATGACTTATTTTCTCTTATTAATTGTTTAACCAGTTGTTGTATATTGAATGTTTTTTCTATTTTATTATTTCATTGAATTAGTGCTAATCGGTGGTTTGTATTCACACACTTAAACTTAAATTGTAAGTAAGAATAAATTATTTAAAAGAGCAACACACAAGTTTCTTGCTTGTTCTTCTTGTGATGAGACAGCATTCCGAATGAGCGGTAGATTAAAAAAAAATATTATGACTATTCAAAAGTCCTTCAATGTAAGTTTATTGAATAAATGATTTTCTATTCTTTCAAGAAGAATAGCGTAGTCGAGCGTAACAAAAACTTAAGTTACTGTCCAAAATTAGAGCCACAATCCTCATACCTCTTTATTCACAGATACCCATATAAACAAATCAATCAATGCAGCTTTCCTTCCATCAGGATATTATCATAGCGTCTATCCAGAGGGGGTGAACAGAGAAGTGTCGTAAATGACCCGATTAATATCTCCGGCGGTCGTAAACGAACTGGAGAGTTCTCGATGTCTGTAGTTATGGCAGTTTGGATGTTTTGAAGGTGTTTTGGTATGGTGATGTAAAGAAGTATATATGCGATATCCGTTTGATTGCATCACGACACTGTAGGTCATTGAAGTCAGTATAGGTATCAGAAATGATAGCAGCATCATCATCATTGCCTTATTATTTGGGGCCAGCGATATTTCATTTCATCATTCAAATCATATTACTAACTAAATGATTACTTGAATGACGAGTGTGCATGGCAATAGTTGTTCATGCACTGAATTTTCATTTAATGTTAGACATAGATACCTATATAAATATACATTGTAAATAAACTGGCTTTAAAAAAAAAGTAATTCAATTGAGTTTCTTGCCAGTTCTTCTCAATTGGATCTATATACCGAACTGGACGGTAGGGAAAAAAAATAAAATTAGAATGTAAAAATTTGACGTTCATAAGCGGCTAAAATGTCCTACATGAATAAATGATTTTTGAATTTGAATTTGAATTTTAAAGCAAGCAATGCAGAGATATAAATTTTAGTATTGTAATAAATATAAATAAGTTTTTTTTTAACTCATACATAGATTTTTATTTTACACTATCTGATCTCGTAAACTCCGTTCCACCGCAGAATTAAATAATATGTCAAAAGGTTTTTTCAAGTTTAGTTATTTAATAGAAATAGAAATAATCTTTATTCAAATAAACTTAATATAAGAACTTTTGAATAGACAAGTTTTTTTATTCTACCGCTCGTTTGGAATGCAGACTCATCACAAGAAGAATGAGCAAGAAACTTGTGTGTTGTTCTTTTAAATAAATATTGTTTTAATTATATTTACATTAACAAGGATTAGGCATGCGACAATCAACATAGAAACCGCTACGCACTTAATCTCTGTTAAATCAGATAACATTAGTATGCTATATAACAGAGTAGCTCTGGTAGTTTGTTCTAAAACCTTACGCAGTTTCCATAAAACGAATTATTAACTTTCGTCAAACGGCACTTAGGTAAAACATACCCTTTTTGAACCCTGTTTGAAGGCTATGAACAGTTGGTATGGAAAAATAAAATTGTTGTTTTTACAATTTTCAATGCAATTACCTTACATTTTCTTACCACTTAAACCTTACAAATACTACTAAACCAAAATTAGCCAAACTGGTCCAGCCGTTCCCGTTCCCGAGTTTTAGTGAGACTAACAAACATAATTTCATTTAATATAAATATCGTCGGTTAAGTAGAAAAATGGCAGTATTCAAAATGTAATTTTTTTATAAGACAAACATTTAAAGTACTTTTTTAATTTATTTATATATATTTTTCCTTTAAAGTTTTAAATTTACACAGAAGTTTTGTATATCATTTTAAAAGTATTTAGATAATCATTAAGACGGCGTGGTTAATTTAATTGACTTATATAAACGGAGGCAATTCTAGAATCTAATTTTAAGAAATGTCTTTTTCTATTTAATCGACGATATGTATATAACCACAGATAATATAATATTACAATATAACATAAGCGTAGTTTGCTGGAGGAATATTGCAATGTTTAATTTGTTTTAATTGTAATAAATAAAATATTTAGAATTTATTGTAGACAGATTTTAATAATGACGCCACAGAATGTTCGAGAAGGAGTGCAAAATTGTATATAAAATAACAGACGTTTCTGACGTTCCTAATTTGAATTTTTATAATTTTATTTTTAAATATATTAAATGGCTATTTGCGATCGCAAACATGGTGCACATATAATTTTATACACTGATTTTAATAATGACGTCACGGAATGTTCGAGAAGGAGTGCAAAATTGTATATAAAATAACAGACGTTCCTGACGTTCCAAATTTGAATTTTTATAATTTTATTTTTAAATATATTAAAAGGGCTATTTGCGATCGCAAACATGGTGCACATATAATTTTATACACTGATTTTAATAATGACGTCACGGAATGTTCGAGAATGAGTGCAAAATTGTATATAAAATAACTTCGATGATCTGTGTCTGAGGTTCCAAATTTGAAATTTTAAAATTTTATTCTTAAATATATTAAAGGGCTATTTGCGATCGGAAACAAGTGTTTTAACATGCTTCTGTTATCGAGTGATCGGCATTGGTGAACAAGTTACTATATAATATTACTAATGTTTAATAATTAATTAAATATTTAATTATAAATTTAATATGTTTTAAAATAAATTTATTATCATCACAAAAAAGAATTTTACCTACCGCCCAGTTCAGTATGCATATTCCATTGAGACTAACTGGCAAGAAACTCAATTGAATATTTATTTTTTTAAAAGCCAGTTTATTTACAATATATATTTATATAGGTGTCTATGTCTAACATTAAATAAAAATCCCGTGCATGAACAACTATTGCCATTCACGCTCGTCATTCAAGTAATCGTTTAGTGAGTAATAGGCTTTGCTCAGTAAATATGATTTAACTAATGTTTTGAATTTATATATTTCAATTTTATAATATGCGTTGTTATATATTTATGAATTTATGATAGTGTCCAATAAACACACACTCGATGGATTTCAATAATAAAGAAAGTTTTCAAGATGCGTGGACACGTACAGTTTTTTGCGTGGCACCCCGTCTGTGGTCCACATAAGCTTTATTGATAACATCGCCGGGGTAGCCCCCCTGGAGGTGTCCGTCACTCCCCGGGGGGCTACGATGTACACCTTCCTTTAGGTTGTTTTCGTCTCAAATTCTCTTATTACTCTATATTACAAGCAATTTTCTTAACAGCTTCTTTGAAACGCTTTCGAAATAGTTAAAATAATATACATAAATGTATAGACGGCCTCGGTAGTGTAGTGGTTTAGCACACCGCTTTACCTCCAATGGTCGTGGGTCGATGTTTCGCACAGTATAAACATTTGTATTCATGAATATATTTGTTTGAATTGGTTTAGATATTTCTTAATATATAATATCTATACATATAAATAAAATTGGAGTGTCTATTTGTAATATTGAAATAACCGTTTTTTACTATATGCATATGAATATAAATACGGTACATACACCAAAATTACATTTTTTACAACTTTTGGGCCGATTTTGGCGGGACTTTTATTGGCAGGTAGCTGATGTAATAAGGAGTAACTTAGGCTACTTTTATTTTAGAAAAATAAAGTTAAACTCCACGCGGACGAAGTCCCGGGTATAGCTAGTTAGTTATACACAAATAGATAGATACATAATTCTTTCAGCATACATAAAACAAAATAATAACACATGCACGAGTGTTCCAACCGAAATAAATCTATATAAATATAAGTAAACTAGCTTTTGCTTCGCTCGCGTTAATTTATCGCCTTAGGGGTGGAATTTATCAAAATCCTATCTTAGGGGATGCCTACGTCATAGTAGCATTAAGTGTGCAAAATCTCAGCCCGATCGGTGTAAAATTGACAAAGTTTCATACAAACTTTCATCCTCTATTTTATCCCCTGGGGGGTAGAATTAATCAATATTCTTTCTTAGCGGATGCCTACGTCATAACATCTACCTGCATGCCAAATTTCAGTCCAATCCATCCAGTGGTTTGGGCTGTGCGCTGATAGATCACTACGTCAGTCACCTTTGAGTTATATATATTTAGATAGATATATATGTCAGTCACCTTTGAGTTACGTATATTTAGATATATATATATTTAGATATAAGTGTTAAGACTATGAGCATATATGATATATATATATTTAGATATAAGTGTTAAGACTATGAGCTCCATTCTCTCATCCTGATCGATTTAAAATTGACAAAGTTTCATATAAACTTTTATCCCCTATTTTATCCCTTTGGGGGTAGAATTAATCAAAATCCTTTCTTAGCGGATGCCTACGTCATAACATCTACCTGTATGCCAAATTTCAGTCCGATCCGTCCAGTGGTTTGGGCTGTGCGTTGATAGATCACTATGTCAGTCAGTCACCTTTGAGTTATATATATATATATGTATTTAGATAGATGTATATTTACATAACTTAATTGTACAACTAAGAAGCTAAAATTAAAAAGCTTAAAAAATATAATATAATAACTAAAATATATTATTAAAAGGGGTCCCTTTAGGCAAAGTTCCGAAGATACTGGCAGCGTTCCCTCTTTGAATAGCTAGACTAATTCTTTGTCCGAGGTAGCTGCCAGCTCTTCGGTCTTCTGTGATGTCGACTAACCTTTTCGTTATTTCTTTGAAAAGTCTTATAGCGCTAGGACCCCACGGACCAAGGGTCTCGACACCGAATGGGACAAAATCATATTCGGAGCCTAGATGTATTTACATGCTTTGGCTTTTTCAGCCGGTATATATTTAGATATAAGTTTTAACTATGAGCTACATTAATAATTATTATACTAGTTGAATTTAAGATGTTCTGCTCTCACAAACAATTCCTTAGTTCGCGCTAACTCAATTATACGGGACAGCTCGCACCGCAATAAATGTGTTTTGGGTGGAACGTGTACAAGTTATAAGAGGTGAGCGATCATAATTTAATTTAATTCAAACCAAAACATCGCATCTTTTAATTTTTATTTATCTATACACCTATACATATAAATAAAATTGGAGTGTCTGTTTGTAATATTGAAATAACCGTTCTTTACTACATGCATATGAATATAAATACGGTGCTTGACCGATTTTGACGGGACTTTTATTGGCAGGTAGCTGATGTAATAAGGTGTAACTTAGGCTGCTTTTATTTTAGAAAAATAAAGTTAAGGTGTTATGACGTAGGCTTCCGCTAAGAATCGCCCGATCGATTTAAAATTGACAAAGTTTCATACAAACTTTCCCCTATTTTATCCCCTTGGACCCCCAAGAATTAATCAAAATCCTTACTTAGATGACTACGTCATAACATCTACCTGCATGCCAAATTTCAGCCCGATCCGTCCAGTGGTTTGGACTATGCGTTGATAGATCGCTATGTCAGTCACCTTTGAGTTATATATATTTAGATACCTAATTTAACTACATATATAATGTTAAAATATTTACGTATACATTATATTTATAATACTAAGTGGTTATTTATCAATCAGACACATATCCGTTGCTAATTGTTCGCTTTTAGTGTATCCATTATATATCGGTTTACCGCAAACCGAAGTTACTTACCTATCAAAATAATATACTTATTTATATGAAAGTGGACCTGACAACAATAAAATTAGTAATGTTACTACGTAAGAGACCATTATAGTTTAATAATCATAACTTAATGTTGAAAAACGGAAAGCAATTTCGATCAAATATTTTGTCTTGTGTTATTTGGCAAACAAAACAGCCCAACTGAGAGAATAGAATAGAATAGAAATATATATATATTAAGATATATATTAAGTTCATTTAAATAAGAATTATTTCTATTTATATTTCTACTACTACTTCTACTTCTGCTTCTATTTCTATTCCTAATGGGTAACAAATAAAGTCTCTCTTTATTTATAATCTTTTTTTATTGTCTGTATGTTATTTTCTCATTGTTAATCTTTTAAAATAATAATAATAATAATATCTCATGACAATTCACACAGCGCCATCTAGTCACAAGGTAAGCAACTAGACAACTGATATAAATACATGGATACATTTTTATTGTAAATAAATACATATTATACATAGAAAACACCCAGACCGATACAATCAATCTTACTCATGAATACAAATGATTGTGCCGTGCGAGGATCGAACCCGGGACCATCGGTTGTAAAGCGGTGTGCTAGACCGCTAGACAACCGAGGTCATCAATATTAAGAATATTTGAATAAAGATTATTTCTATTTCTAATTCGAAGTAGAAAGCTAGTGAAAGGTAACCGCTAGTTGCTTATGACTTGGCGCCGCTTGCGGTTGCCATAACTCATAGTTCTCACACCTCGTGCTAACTCGGATATATCATGCACAACTTCTGGATTATTCCACCTGAAAGTTTGCTTGTTGATTACAATTTGTAAACTACATGTAGTCGGCACTAATATTAGAGTTGTGTTTGTTTGTTTGGCTCTTGGCGTGTTATCAAAACGTAAAATCTGTTTATCTATACATATAAATAAAATTCGAGTTTGTCATATTGATATAATATTGATATAAGTAGCATAATTTACTCCTTACTCAGCTACCTGCCATGAAAAGTCCCGTCAAAATCGGTCCAGCCCTTTCAGAGATTAGCGGGAACAAACAGATAGACAGACAGACAAAAGTTGTAAAAAGATTATTTTGGTGCATGTTGTATTTTCATATGCATGTAGTAAAAAACGGTTATTTCAATATTACAAACAGACACTCCAATTTTATTTATATGTATAGATGTACCTGTATGTGAATAGATAATAATCATTACATAGTACACAACAAAGTCGCTGTCGCTGTCCGTCCGTCTCTATGTATGCTTAAATCTTTAAAATTACGCAACGGATTTTGAAGCGGTTTCTTTAATAAATAGTTATTCAAGAGGAAGGTTTATACGTATAATACATGTACACCCGTGCGAAGCCGGGGTAAGTAACTAGTAATAGTATATACATGTAATTTTTTAAATTTCTTTTATGTCTCAACTATTCTCTCTCTAATTCTCTTATCACAGTTATCTAACATTATTTTGTATTTTTTTTTGTTTTTTTTTTTGACATTTAAAAATACATACCATCTTAAATTTTCACCTTTTTAACATCTATTCCTATTTTTTAATAGATATTTTAATTTGTATGACAATACAACATTTATTTTAGTTAATTTTAAGTCAGCTCGTGACCACGGCTAGTGCAACCTAGTCGAAACGTCGAGAGAGGTAAATACCTTTATTTGCCATAAAATTATTCATGTTAAGACTTAAATAATTTAAATAATCAGCTAGTATTAGTTTTTTTTTATACTATGATGGCAATCAAGCATACGGCCAGTCTGATGGTAAATGGTTACGTAGCCTATGGACGCCTGAAACACCAGGGGTATCACGTATATATATAGATTTGCAAACGCTAAATTAAACGTTAACCGTACAAACATGTTTGTTCGTCTGTCCATTATAACTACTAAAGTAGAGGCCGCAATAACTCATACAATGCTCGCACCTCGAGACGGGTTCAGTTCAGAAAGTTTAATATATCTCGTCTCCCACTAACTACAACCCCACCTGGAGGGATACCCGTTACTGTAATTACGGGTCGGGGGTTCGATAAGTTATTCTATTTAGGTCGACTCTGTTAGTATTTGTTAATGGTTTTAGTTCAGATATTTATCTTAAATTAATATTGTTAGTGGGGTAGGATGTATTTTATAATTTATAAATGGATTTACTCAAAAATAATATTATATAATATACATATATTAACCTTGGACAATTAAGACCGCACCATCTAGTCCCAAGGTAAGCAGAGCTTGTGTTATGATTACTAGACAACCAAAATATTATTTTATTTTTTTAACATCTGAAAAATATATATAAATACTTACTTTTTTTTAGTAAATACATATAAAATTCCCAGGCTGTTACAAACAATCATACTCATGAATATAAATATTGGAATCGAACCCCTGATCATTGGAAGTAAACCGGTGTGTTTAATCTCTGGACCACCAAGGATAACTAAAATAAAAAAAAATAGATTTTATAATAATAATAATAATAATAATAATAATAATCTCAGGACAATTCACTACATGCACCATCAAAACTTCACAAGTTAAGCTAGCTAAAGCTTGTGCTACTATTATTGTATAAAGAAAAAATAATATCAAAAAGTAATATTAACTAGATAACTGATGAAAAAACAAATACATAGATAGTTTTTTTTTCGTAAATACATACTTAATATAAAGAAAAATAATATCAGACCGACACAAACAATCATACTCATGAATACAAATGTTTCCTATCGAAAAAACAAAACATCGGACAAGTGTGTTTTTCTGTACCTACAGAGGTCGTCGTTTTATAAATTCCTTCAACGACAGAAGCTAAAACTTATTAAGCTAGGCTAATTATACTAACTACAAATGTTCCTATTAAAAAACAAAACTTCACAAGTTTTTTCTGTACCTACCGTCAAATAAATGCTTCATAACTACTATTATTGTATAAAGAAAAAATAATATCAAAAAGTAATGTTTCCGCCCGGGATCGAACCGGGGGCCTTCTGCGTGTTAGGCAGATGTGATAACCGCTACACCACGGAAACTGTGGGGGTTATGTTCCAAAAATAAGAGCACATTCAACTCGTACTAATGTGACCTACATTAAGATAGTGAAAGTAAATTAATTCGAACAGCAGACTGGCGAGCTCTCAATACGAAATTATTACACAATCTACTACAAGGCCATGCTAAAAATATACATTTTAATTTTTTTTTTATAACGCATGCGGCTCACCTGATGGTAAGTGATTACCGCCGCCCATGAGCACCCGCAACACCAGGGGAATTGCAAGTACGTTGTCGGCCTTTTAAAAAAAAAGCTCTTTTCTTGAAGGTTTCAATATCGTATCGGTTCGTAGTAATATATAATATAACTAGCTTTTGTCCGCGGCTTTGCTCGCGTTAATATATCCTCTTAGGGGTATTATATTAAAATCAAACGATGTAATTTTTATCAATAAACCGACATCAATATTGTTTTATTTCATAGAATAGAATAGAACAGAATAGAAAATCATTTATTCAAATAAACTTACATTCAAGCACTTTTGAATAGTCATCACATTTTTTTAAATCTACCGCTCATTCGGAGAGCTGTCTCATCACAAGAAGAATGAGCAGGAAACTTGCGTGTTGCTCTTTTAAATAATTTAATTCTTACTTTACAATTTAAGTTTAAGTGTGTGAATACAACATACTCATACTTTTTGATACCTCTCCGTTTGAGAAATTTTCGTAAAAAACTTTGTACCCCAAGTTTTAGCTGCTCGTATTAATATAATGATTCAAATGTTTGAATCATAAAACTGTATATATGACTGTAATTATACAATTAATATGAATAATGAATAAAAATTGTTTACCACAAAATGATATTAAATTTACCATGTAAAGTTTATTTTGAAATATAATAATATTATTTTATTATTTTTTCTATAACGAAACTGATAACCAAACTGCCACCAGATGAAAAATGTTTCCCGTCACCTTTGGCCCTGAATAATAATGTAATTTTTTATCTTACTCTTTTGGTCTACAATCTTCACGGCTCTGGAACTCACTCCCTGAACGCATTCAAACTATCTCCAATAAGTATACTTTTAAAAAAAATGTTCATGGTCATCTTCTAAGTTTATTGTCATAGAACAAGTAATGTATTCATCATATTGAATGTATGTATATATATAATGTATTGTATGTATGTTGTGTATGTATGTTATAGTATTCGTGTGTACTCTATTCTTGTTTAGTTTTAGTTTAGTCTAATATTTGTATATATGTTATTTATATAATTAATGTTCCATCCAGCCACCATCAAGTATTTCTGCACTTCCTGAAGGTTGACTGGTAGAGAATGCCTATAGCATTAAGTCCGCCGTTTGTACCATAATTTATTGGTCAATAAAGTTTAAATAAATAAATAAATAATGTAATTATTATCAGGTTTACTTCCCTATTTTGTTAGTATTACAGTTTTCTTATAGTTAATTAGTTACTCGGCCCAGCCTGGGTATACATATTTCTACAATATAAACTTTCCTCTTGAATCACTCTATCTATTAAAAAAACTGTTTCAAAATCAGTTGCGCAGTTTTAAAGATATAAGCATACATAGGGACAGATAGCGACAGTTTTGTTTTATACTATGTTATGATGATGATAATGATGTTGTATACACATAATCACATAGAGTTGTTTGTATAAAATGAGTTGATTCTTGAGATTGAGTTTTGTATAAAATGTAACCATACATATAAATAAAAAGAGAGTGTCTGTTTGTTATATTGAAATAACCGTTTTTACTACATGCATATGAATATTATAAATACGGTACATACATCAAAATAGCTTTTTTCACCATTTTTGTCTGTCTATCTATCTGTCTGCTTGTTCCGACTAATCTCTGAAATGGCTGTACCGATTTTGACGGGACTTTTATCGGCAGATAATAAGGAATAACTTAGGCTACTTTTATTTTAGAAAAATTAAATTAAATTCCATGCGCAAAGTCACGTGTACAGCTAGTTAAAAATATAGCCTATATGCTATTAGTAAGTAGTATTACTAGTACTAGTAGTAGTATTACTGCAAAGTTTCATCAAAATCCGTTGTAGTTTTTGCGTGAAACAGTAACAAATCTCACAAACTTGTTTGTGAGTATGGATTTCGATTTCGGCGGAAGCGACTAACGTCCCTATTAGGCAGAGTGCAGGCGAGTTCCAACAGTGTCCTGAAGGCAATTGCATGTAAAGTAGACTGTCCCATTCTAAGACACTGGGTGGGACGTTAGAGGTGAAATTCTTGGATCGTCGCAAGACGAACATCAGCGAAAGCATTTGCCAAAGGTGTTTTCATCAATCAAGAACGAAAGTTAGAGGTTCGAAGGCGATTAGATACCGCCCTAGTTCTAACCGTAAATATGTCATCTAGCGATCCGCCGACGTTACTACAATGGCTCGGCGGGCAGCTTCCGGGAAACCAAAGATTTTGGACTCCGGGGGGAGTATGGTTGCAAAGCTGAAACTTAAAGGAATTGACGGAAGGGCACCACCAGGAGTGGAGCCTGCGGCTTAATTTGACTCAACACGGGAAATCTCACCAGGCCCGGACACCGGAAGGATTGACAGATTAACAGCTCTTTCTTGATTCGGTGGGTGGTGGTGCATGTGCAGGTAATATGTTAAAAGTTACAGTTTTATTTTATATTTTAAAATCAAATTCAAATTCAAATTCAAAAATCATTTATTCATGTAGGACATTTTAGCCGCTTATGAACGTCAAATTTTTACATTATAATTTTATTTTTTCCCTACCGTCCAGTTCGGTATATAGATCCAATTGAGAAGAACTGGCAAGAAACTCCATTGAATTACTTTTTTTTTAAAGCCAGTTTATTTACAATGTTTGTTTATATAGGTGTCTATGTGTAACATTAAATGAAAATTCAGTGCATGAACAACTATTGCCATGCACACTCGTCATTCAAGTAATCGTTTAGTGAGTAATAGGCTTTGCTCAGTAAATATGATTTAACAGATGTTTTGAATTTATTTAAGGGTAATTCCAACATATCCTTTGGTATCTTATTGTAAATTTTTATACCTATTCCCATAAAAGACCTATTAACTTTTTCTAAACGATACTTGGGGACAGCAAGTTTGTCTTTAAATCTAGTATTGATATTATGAATATTGCTGTTTGTTGGAAATAAGTCAAGATTTTTATGAACATATAGGATATTTGAATATATAAATTGAGAAGCAACGGTGAGAATATTTGCCTCTTTGAATTTCTCTCTTAACGAGTCACGACTCTTCATACAGTAGATCGCTTGAACGGCACGTTTTTGTAATATGAATATATTTTTAAAATCTGCCGCTATTACTAACATAGGATAAGTTATGTCATCAAGCTGTTACTAACAAAATG
Organism: Achroia grisella; assembly: GCF_030625045.1. Taxonomy (NCBI): domain Eukaryota; kingdom Metazoa; phylum Arthropoda; class Insecta; order Lepidoptera; family Pyralidae; genus Achroia; species Achroia grisella. The sequence continues at coordinate 287,805 of NW_026712776.1, forward strand.
GATCATGTTGTCTGAAATAAAATTATTGTTATTAAGATTTTGATATCTCCCTTTTGTACATATCACTTTTGATTTCTCTGTGAGTCCTCTTGGGAATTGTACATATTTATACAATTATATAATAGTCATATATTAATATAATAAATTATGATATATATTAATTAATTATAGTATAGTATTGTATATATATCTATTGTGTTCTCGCTCTAGTCACACCTGTAATATTAAACATCATTGGGCTCCCTAAAATATGGTCGAGCGCAATGGTGGCTGGTTCATCCGTCATACTCGTGAACGGGTGCAGCTTGTGTGGACTGGTCTGCTCTAATCACTATGACTTATTTTCTCTTATTAATTGTTTAACCAGTTGTTGTATATTGAATGTTTTTTCTATTTTATTATTTCATTGAATTAGTGCTAATCGGTGGTTTGTATTCACACACTTAAACTTAAATTGTAAGTAAGAATAAATTATTTAAAAGAGCAACACACAAGTTTCTTGCTTGTTCTTCTTGTGATGAGACAGCATTCCGAATGAGCGGTAGATTAAAAAAAAAATGTTATGACTATTCAAAAGTACTTCAATGTAAGTTTATTTGAATAAATGATTTTCTATTCTATTCTATTCTATTCTATTCTAAACTTTTTTTTTATTTATACAATTATATAATAGTCATATATTAATATAATTAATTATGATGTGTAATAATTAATTATAGTAAAGTATTGTATATATATTTATTGTGTTCCTGCTATAATCACACCTGTAATACAAACAATTTATTTATAACAAATTTTTTTATGTAACGAATAGACTTTGTGTTGCCAGAAACAAAATCTTACCTGACTCATGAGTGAACCTGTAATAACGGTATCAACACTGTATTAACCCCCAAGTGGTAGTTAAGAACAATTACCAAGTATGGAAGATATCGAGGGTGGGGGGTGCGTGCTGGGGGTCGCCGTAAGGGTGGCAGGGCGATCTAATGATGCTTTATACGCTGATAAATTATCATATTAGCGAACGGTAACTTTGGGACAAGTTGGTGATGTGGGACATTAGTATTATTACCTATTCGCGTATTGCTATACCCCGAAGTGAAAACGTCATAGTCGTTATATTTTTTACTAGCTATACCCGCGACTTCGTCCGCGTGGAGTTTAACTCTATTTTTCTAAAATAAAAGTTGCCTAAGTTACTCCTTATTACATCAGCTACCTGAAAAAAGTCCCGTCAAAATCCGTACGGCCATTTCAGAGATTAGCCGGACCAAACAGACAGACAGGCAGACAGACAAAAATTGTAAAAAATGTTATTTTATATATGTACCGTATTTATATTCATATGCATGCAGTAAAAAACTGTTATTTTAATATTACAAACAGATACTCCAATTTTATTTATATGTATAGATACAATCAATTAACATATCCCACGTAAGATAACCGAAGTCGCGGGCTAGTACAATATCATACAGTACACTCACGACTATAACAGAAGATGAGGTAGACAGTGCCCTTATCAACTATAAACGTCAGTGAAACTTGCACTTGATAAACATATACGTCTATATGTTTTTATGATACACAAACTAAATGCACGTTATCAGTTATTGATAACAATAATTTATTGTACCAATAATAATATATTAATTGCTATGATAGGTAATATTTTATCTTAATGCCAAATATATAAAATAACGTGTCACGTTGTTTGTAACTCCTAGACTGATTTTTATTATTATTTATTCACCCTTTTATTTGACCCGCAAACTCTGTTCCGCCTCAAAATTAAATATGTCAAAGGTTTTTTTGAAGTTTAGTTACGCAATAAACTTCTGTACGCACCCTGTTTGACAGGTATCAGCAGTTTGTATGGGACAATAAAATTGTCATTTTTACTATTTTACATGAAATTTCTTCATATATTATCACCGTTTAAACCTTACCTGGACTACCACGAATATTTCAAGACTAAAATTAGCCAAATCGGTTCAGCCGTTCTCGAGTTTTAGCGAGACTAACGAACAGCAATTCATTTTGATATATATATATATATATCTATAGATTATATTTTGTGATATACATACAAAATTTAGTAGGTCTGAGAATAGGACGTAAATTATTACATACCCCTAAGTGATGATGGTTCAACCCCAAAATTATGTTAATTTAAATAATTAACATAATTTTGGGGTTGGGTTGGGTTGGACTAAAATTTTGAATTCGAAATTAAAAAAACCCATGCAACTTTAAATTTTCTCCTTAATTATAGAATAATCATCCCCTATTTTTAATAGTGATATTATTTACTATTAATATCTTTATATTACAAACCAACAGAACAATATAGTAAACATATGAAAAAAAAGTGCAATCGAACACACGACCATTAGAAGTAAAGCGGTCTGCTACCGCTAGTATAAACTATACTGATATAAAAACCGTTCATACTCATGAATATAAAAGTAGTATCATGCGAGGAATCGAACCCGCGACCATCGGCAGTAAAGCAGTCTGCTACCGCTAGACCACCGGGGCCGCGCGGTAGATCATTGAACTCGGATCACGTCCTCACAATTATATCGAAAACCGAGCCTAAAACAATAATTCTTAGCTAACACTAAACAACACATGGCGGACAATTTAAACTTAAACCGCGATAACCCTAAACTGCCGGACGGCAATAAAACTTAGTCGTTAACGGTTAATTAGAGACAGTGTCCGATAGATAGCGATTTATAACACAATTTTAACCCTCAAGACGTTGAGGCGGGCATGTTGCGGCTATCGGATCGGATGGATGATAAAGTGTGGTCACCCTCGCCTCTGGCACTCTATTGCTCCCAAGTGGACACTTTCTTAGCGGACAGTGTGGGGTAACATGTACAGTTGATATCCAGTTTATCAGGTTACATTGGAATGGACAGCAGTTTCAACTATTGGCATTATGTTATGTGGTTTCTTGTCAAGATACAGCTTTCCGAATGAGCGGTAGATTAAAAAAAAACATTGTTATGACTCAAAAGTGTTTAAATTAGGTTTATTGGAATAAATTATTTTCTATTGTATTGTATTGTATTGCATTGCATTGCATTCTATTCTATTCTTAAATAAGGATCATTTTCATATTTATTTCATATTTTCTGCAGGATATATTTATCTCATGGAAGGATATCCTCATGGTAGTAAAATACTTAAATATATAAAGTATACATACTTACATATTTCTTCTTTTATAAATTACAAGCTGTCCCGGCAAACGTTGTTTTGCCTTAAAATAAAAAAAAAATAGGGGTGGACGACCCTTAACATTTATGGGGATGACAAATAGATGTTGGCCGATTCTCAGACCTACTCAATACGCTCACAAAATTTCATGAGAATCGGTCAAGCTGTTTCGGAGGAGTATGGGAACGAAAACTGTGACACGAGAATTTTATATATAAGATACTTAATTTATATACAAAAACACCTAGATCGATACGAACAATCATACTCGTGGACACAAATGTTTGTACCGTGCGAGGAATAGAACCTGCGACTATTAGACGTAAAGCAATGTGCTGAAACCGATGAGTTACGGTACAATCAGATAATATTGTCAGCGCTATGGATTTTAAGTTTTTCTACAAAAACACTACGAACTAACGAACTCTTCAATATTATATAACAGTATGCTTTTTATCTGATTGCACCAAGAATGAGTGCGTAGCGGTTTCTATGTTGATTATCGCATGCCTCTTACTTGTTATTGTGTAATTAATTCTATAAAAAACATCTATTCAAAAGAGCAACACACAAGTTTCTTGTTCATTCTTCTTGTGATGAATCTGCGTTCCGTATGAGTGATAGAATCAAAATATGACTATTCAAAAGTGCTTGTAAGTTTATTTGAATGATAAACTCAATACAAGCACTCTTGCATCGGAAGCTGGCTCTGCCATGTATAATAATAATAATAATCTCAGGTCAATTTACACAGCGCCATCTAGACCCAAGTTAAGCGAGTTAAAGTTTGTGTTATGGGTACTAGATAACTGATACATATATAGATATATTTTTTTGTAAATACATACATATTATACATAGAAAACAACCACACCGATACAAACAATCATACTCATAAATACAAATGTTTTGCTGTGCGAGGAATCGAACCCGCGACCTACGGCCGTAAAGCGGAAATGTATATGTATGTATATAGGTTTTATAAATAGAATAGAATAGAAAATAATTTATTCAAATAAACTTACATTGAAGCACTTTTGAATAGTCATCACATTTTTTTTAATCTACCGCTCATTCGGGGCTGTCTCATCACAAGAAGAACGAGCAAGAAACTTACGTGTTGCTCTTTTGAATAATTTTATTCTTACTTTACATTTTTAAGTTTAAGTGTGTGAATACAAACTACCAATTAGCACTAATTCAATTAAATAATTAAATAGAAAAAACATTGAATATACAACCAACTGGTTAAACAATTAATAAGAGGAAATCAATCATAGTGATTAGAGCAGACCAGTCTCTACAAGCAGTACCCGTTCACGAGTATGACGGATGAGCCAGCCATCACTGTGCTCGACCATATTTTAGGGAGCCCAATGATCCGGCCCACCACGCCGCCACAAATCTTGACATGAGCAAGACTACTCAGAACACCAGACCACGTCATAGCTACTCACAATTGCCATCTGATAGTTATAGTATTCACATTTTACATAAGAATGCATGCGGCAATCAATACAAAAAACCGCTACGCTTTCATATTTCTAAAATAATTAAATCAAGAAAGCAATGAGATAAATAAATTATAACGTTGTATGCTAATAAACTAATTATTTACTTGATATGTTGTCGTCTATGAATTCGTCTATCCTGTAATAGGCTTTCTTACACAAAAATTGTTTACATATAAGATTTGAATTGTCTTTCTGTCAGATTTAGTGCAGATTCCGGCAGTTTATTATAAAATCTTACGCAATTACCATAGAATGAATTACTGATTTTGTGCAGGCGGCATTTAGGTAAAATTAGCTTATTTTTATTGCGTAAGTTTCTACTTGTACAGTCTTTGTATTTGTACAGTTATTTTATTTTTTCCCTGGACGGTAGGGAAAAAATAAAATTATAATGTAAAAATTTGACGTTCATAAGCGGCTAAAATGTCCTACATGAATAAATGATTTTTGAATTTTGAATTTTGAGTTTTTTAAAACTCTCTTGATTTGTTAATTTTACTTTAAATTTAGTGATATCTATCCTAATTTATTTAATTTTAGTAGAACAGTTCAGATATATTACTATTATAGCTTAAAAGGTTGTAAGTTCTTCTTTCATGACTACTCAAAACACTAGACCACGTCAATGTTCTCACAAGTAACCTTTGTAACATTGTCAGTTTGTCACATACCGTCTCCATACTGCCCCGTAACTCATCGGGTACTTAATACACTTGTAAAGTTTTATGCCTCATAAAACCGCACTGCACTCCCGCCACGCAGCGGTAAGCGATATCAGACTTTAACTCAACACCTTTAAAGTGCATTTTAATGAATGTGAAATGCCGTTTTGTGTATTGACTAAATAAGGTAATCATTAGTTGACATTAATCAGGTCACTTGCGTTTATGGTGACCATTATTTAGTGAGTCAAATCGGGATAAATATTATTATTTTTTTTATCAATGTGATTGTTTTGGGCATATAAATGTCGTATGAACGTTATTTATACAATATTAGCTACTTACAGTTTTCTTATAGTTAACTAGCTATTCGGCCTAGCCTCGCACGGGTATACATGTTTATACAATATAAACCTTCCTCTTGAATCACTCTATCTATTAAAAAAAACCGCTACAAAATCCGTTGCGTAGTTTTAAAGTTTTAAGCATACATAGGGACAGACAGCGACAGCGACTTTGTTTTATACTATGTAACTAGCTACTCGCCCCGACTTAGCCTGGGTGTACATGTATTATATATATAAACCTTCCTCTTTAATCATTCTATCTATTTAAAAAACCGCTTCAGAATCCGTTGCGTAGTTTTAAAGATTTAAGCATACATAGAGACGGACAGACAGCGACAGCGACTTTATACTATGTAATTATTCTCTGAATAAAATCTTACTAAATCTGAAAAAATTCTTAAAATCTTGGTTTTAAAGATTTAATATATTGGGACGGACAGACAACGACAGCGACTTTGTGTTATACTATGTAAAGATATCGACCCGTTGAGTTGTAAAATATAATAAACAACAGATAGATACACTTTCGCATTTAAAATATTAGCATAGACTAAATATAGAAATAGAAAATTATTTATCTCAAATAAACTTACATTGAAGAACTTTTGAGACATTTCTTTTTCATTTCTCGTGCTTCTTTGGGAAGCTATCACAAAAAGAACATATTCATCGTTATGAAAAATGAAATTCAAATATAGCTAGTCCTAGTCTTCGAAGAATTGTACATGTATTATACATATAAACCTTCCTCTTGAATCACTCTATCTATTAAAAAAACCGCTTCAAAATCCGTTGCATAGTTTTAAAGATTTAATCATACATAGGGACGGACAGACAGCGAAAGGACTTCAAAATCCGTTGCGTAGTTTTAAAGATTTAATCATACATATGTCCATATGTATGCTTAAATCTTTAAATCTACGTAGACTGACAGACCACGCGGACAGATAGCGACAGCGACTTTATCTTAATGATTATGACAGTCCCGTTCAAAACATAACGCATGGTCATATTACTGTGTTAATAGGAAGTAGTGTTTTGAAGGTTTTTTTTCCCGTGACCGGGACCGCCTGCGACCGATCGACCTGACAAATATAACAGTGATCGCCGCTTGATTTACAGCCGAACAAATTAAATTTTTACTGTTTTTTTTAATTGCTTCCTCCGCGATAGTGTCGTAAAATGTCGGCCGAGTTTTTTCTACAAAATGGCCGCTTGTGAATTGTGATTGCTTGAATATTAACGATCTCATTTTAAAAACTAAAATCTACACTAAACTATAATTCCAAATTCAAAATATCTTTATTCGTGTAGGTAATAGACCTAGCTTTATGCATGCAAAGTCACAGTCCGATCGGTTTAAAATTGACAGTTTCATACAAACTTTCATCCCCTTTTTCATCCCCTATTTGATCCCCTTGGGAGTACCAAGGGAATAAAATAGGGGATGAAAGTTTATTAGGTCTATTACAAACTCTTATGATATGTCAAATCTACCGTCAGTTCGGAATGATTTCGATGAGAAGAACTGACAAGAAACTCAGCTCGTATTCTTTTCAAATATATGTTGTAATTTAAATTAAAATTTGAGAGAATAGATAGTATAATCGCGTTTTGTCTCTTTCTGCGATATCAGGAGAGGCGTACGCTAAACAAGGACAAAAATACAGTTTAATAACTATATTACATTACTAGCTGTACACGCGATTTCGTCCGCGTGGAATTTAACAAAAAAGTTTATTAGCGATTTTTCTAAAATAAAAGTAGTCTAAGTTACTCATTATTACATCAGCTACCTGGCAAAAAAAAATCCTGTCAAAATCAGTCCATCCATTTCAGAGATTATCCTGAACAAACAGACATATGAAAATTGTAAAAAAAAATGTTATATTGGTGTATGTCCCGCATTTATATTCACATGCATGTAGTAAAATACGGTTATTTCAATATTACAAACAGACACTCCAATTTTATTTATATGTATAGATACTAATACATTAATTCATATTTTTTTCAACTAAGTTCAAACTGATGTTCTTTTGGATACGAAGTAGGTGTGGGAAACCACTGGGCCGCGATGCTGTTGAGCCGAATTTTTAAACATTAAGTTAGTTTGCTTCTATGAACAATTCTTTCCCTCACCCTAATCGCCGTTGCATTTCTTCAGCAACTTTCCCCCCAATGTATTGTTCATAGTTGTACGCGATACCCCGACGCCCATTGTCATCTACTGTCTTGCTAATTTGAACAATAGATGGCACCACCGTGAAATCAATTACATACTACACCGAACATGGTCTTTTGTTTAACGTTCTGTTTGAATAACTTCTCCGACGCGATGCATTAATTAGTTATATTTGAACGCTACAGAGTTAGTGAGGGAAGAAAATTTACGACTAGGTAAGAATATGGGCACAGGGCAAAAGTAGAGAAAAAACTAAACTCGTAATAAACATGACTCGAGTTAACTCGAGTTGACATTCAGGTAACTCGAGTTAACTCGAGTTGACTGGAGTTAGCTGGAATAAAAAGTTTTTTTTATTATTTCGAACAATTCTAATGTTTTTGGGCGCAGCTAGACTTGAAAGCTTCACCGAACTATAGGGGGCGAGTAGAAATGGCACTGCATAATCATTTTAATGATAACATAATCTGACGAATATGCGAAAAAAAAAATTATAACAACCTCAGATCAACACTGAAATATTTGTGACGAGTGAAAATTGTATGATATGAAATGATCGGAAAATTTCATTTCATTGTCGGTTCGATGACAGAATCATGCTCTCGCTCATTCACTGAATTCATTCATTTACTAGTTGAATTCTTCCAACTCGAATTGGCAGAATTCAACTCGAGTTAACTCGAATTATGCGCAACTCGAGTTAACTCGAGTTGACATATCTCTAGGCATAAGGAAGAATTACCATTAAATTGAAATAAAACATTCCTTAGAGAGTTATTTTATCTTTCAGGACAATTCACACAGCGCCATCTAGACCCAAATTAAGCTAGCTAAAGCTTGTGTTATGAGTACTATATAACTGATACAAATACGTAGATTTTTTTTCATAAATACATACATATTATCGAGCGAGCACAATGGATCTATGAAAGTCGCAGTGCTACAGCTGCTACAGGCACATGACAATAGCCCAAACAGCCCAATAAAAAAAACTACATAGAAATAACCAGACCGATACAAACAATCATACTCATGAACACAAATGTTTATGCCGTGCGAAGAATCGAACCCGCGACCACCGGAAGGGAGGTGCGCTAAACCGATAGACCATTGAGGCCGTCGAAATGATTATTAACATCACTAATAACTCCAAACGAGCTCCGCAATAACTAACTAATCTGTGATTAGTGGCCAATCTAGATATAATACGAGTTATAACTTATATTTATGACGTACGCTGGGACACAGGACTTCTAATGGCAATTAGACCCTTAAGATTCGCCCACGGACCCTAAAACTGGCTGATAAGGAACAATAAACCTCCACAGACCGAATATGGGTCCCGATATAAAGGTTAACTGACCATTCGTAAACCGTGATTTGTCAAGATTATTATATACTAGCTACTCGCCCGGCTTCGCACGGGTGTACATGTATTATCAAGGGCGGATCCAGCTTTGGAGCCAGGAGGGGGTCACACTTGATTTATCGGCTTTTATTTTCTACTTTGACCTCTAACAGTTTAGCATACATACTTCCGATAGTCAGTATTATAATAATAATAATAATCTCAGGAGAATTCACACAGCGCCATCTAGACCCAAGTTAAGCTAGCTAAAGCTTGTGTTATGGGTACTAGATAACTGATACAAATACGTGGATAATTTTTTTTTTCGTAAATACATACATATTATACATAGAAAACACCCAGACCGATACAAACAATCATACTTATGAATATAAAATGTTTGTACCCTGTGATTCCTCACATAGAACCCCCGACCATCGGACGTAAAGCGGTGTGCTAGACCGCTAGACCACCGAGGTCATCGAAGTGAATAGTTTAATTATGTTACATTAACACTTATGAGTAGAGCTTAACGACCTTGGTGATCTACGTTTAGCACATCGCCTTCCGACGGTCGCAGCTTCGATTTCTTACACGGTACAGATAATAATTAATGTTTTTAAAACGTAGATATTATTCTGGGATTAGGAGGGAGCAAATAATTAGGTTTTCATTCTATCTATAATAAATCAATATATATATCTACATTCTAGTGTTCTGATTACGGTAGGTACTCTTTAAAGTGTGTCTGCTTTCTATACCTCTCCTTTTCGCACACTTTCCTTTTAAATTCACAGGAATGTAACAAATGAGGTTTAGTCAATTAACGTCCTAAAATATGGTCGATCGCAGTGATGGCTGGTTCATCCGTCATACTCGTGAACGAGTGCTGCTTGTAGGGACTGGTCTGCTCTTATCACTACGACTGATTTAATCTTATTGTGTTTTTATATTTGAGCCTAAATAAATTAGTGCTGGTTGGTAGTTTGTATTCACACGTTTCGACTTGTAAATGTAAACTTACAAGGATTATTTAAAAGAGCAACACACAAGTTTCTTGCTCATTCTTCTTGTAATGACATAGCTTTCCGAATGAGCGGTAGATAAATAATTTTTTTTTTTATAACACAGGGGACAAACGAGCATGCGGCTCACCTGATGGTAAGTGATTACCGCCGCCCATAAGCACCCGCAACACCAGGGGAATTGCAAGTACGTTGTCGGCCTTTTAATAAGGAATAAGCTAATAAATGTTATGACTATTCAAAAGTGCTTAAATTAAGTTTATTTGAATAAATGATTTTCTATTCTATTGTATTTTATTCATTGGAAGAAAAATGACATGCGCATGAAACAAATAAGCAATTGACTTTTAAAATTCACTAAGCAACATTAGTTGGACAGTATTTCCCCATTCAATGAGCGCTACAGCGATTCAAGCGATTGCAAGCGATCCCGTGGAGCAACTCGCAGCAATAAACCAAGGTGGGAGTTAGCAAGTTTTTAATCTTTTAAGCGAGCGCCACCCAAACCACTTACAGCCGGTTTATCTCGCTACATTGAACTGAACACCGTCATTTCGCCTCTGATTTTATATATCGACTCATTCTGCTTGCGCAGTTTCAGTAAGACTTCGTTTATCATTTTTATCAAATATAAATACAAAATATCTTTATTCATGTAGGTCTATTACAGACTCTAACGATATGTCTAATCTACCGTCTGTTCGGAATGATTTCGAGATGAGAAGAACTGACAAGAAACTCAGCTCGTATTCAATTCAATTAAATGTTATACATCTTTACAATAATGCAGATTCATTTAACTTCAAATTTGGGAGAATAGAGTGACCACCAGTATATGCTATTGCAAAAGTAAAAAGTGTAATCAGTATACTTTACCGATGGTAGCTCTTACACGTCGATCTTCTCTATGATGACAACTCAATGGTTTAACGCTTTGACTTACTGCCTCATATTCGGACGATCGCAGATTCGTGTCAGTAATGTCACGGAAAGTGTTTTTTTTTATTTAAACGAGTGATCAGCATCTCTGACACAACATTACAAAAAAATGAAAGAGCAATAACTCAAGAAAAGTATTATTAAAATCAGATTTTGATATTTAGAAGCTAAGCAAGAAGGAAAAATGTATGAACGCTGAGACAAAAAGTAGTAAGAGAGATCAACATCTCTGACATAACATTAGGAAAAATGAAAGAGCTGTGATATAGTGATGCAAATCAGCACGTTCGATAGTAGATTGTGCCAGTGTACGTTTTATCTAACGACGGTCATGCAGTTGCTCATATATATAGTTTATGTAATTAGTGTAAGCTAGAGTAATTCGAGATGTAACAGTTAATATACAAGTTACACCCTACTGTGTGTGTTTACTCTCACCACCGCACCTGTCATCACATAGCAATAACTCAAGAAAAGTTAATGCTATTGAACATCACGTTTCGAGACTTAGAAACCAAAGCAATAAGGAAGAAGAAGGAACTTTGAGACAAAAAGAATTAATAGCAATAGCGTTGGCAGATGATGTGACGAATTGTGATCGGTGAAGATACACGGGTCGGTGGGTGAAACTGTGGATTAGAGCTAGTATTAAATAAAGCTCCCTGTATCAATATTACAAAGGGAGATATTATAGATATAATAGAAACAGCGTCGACCAATGCTAAATAAAAAACTTTGGCATCAAAAACTCGCGAACTTAAATTGAGTGGAGACTCAAACGGCGAGATCAGTGGAAGGATTATCTGAGCCTCCGCAGTTCGACTTAATTAAACATGAAATTCAATTAATAGAGGACGCGGCGAGTTATCGCGTAAGGAATAAAGGGCAGATCCCTTCCTCCTAATTAAAATGTATTGCTTTATTTAACTCATTTTCTACTTACAATGACATCGCGCGACCGACTCCAACTTTTTAATCTGCTCGCCGTCTTGCTTTGCCTTAAGTGTTCTTGGTGGGCCAGTAGAAAATTGATTCTAACGTGTGATCGATAGAGTTTAAAATGCTGATGTGTACATTCCGTGAAGGAAAGCGTGTATAGCCAGGTTCGGGCGCTCCGTGGAGGCGGTATCGCCCGGAGTCACAAAGAGGTATTTGCGGCGGTCTTAAGGCTGAACATTAGTTTTTAAGGGTCTTATTTTGTTGTGCGCTATTAAAGCGAACGAGTCTTTGATAGAATTAGTCGGCGCAATGAAATTAATCGGTTTTGTTAGAAAACAATGAAAATTTGAAGTGCTCAAAGAAATTTATTGAGGATTAAATATATTTACTATGCGAATATTTATATCGATATAAGTACGATGGTGGCAAACAAGCATACGGACCATATGATGGTAAATGGTTACCGTAGCTTATGGACGCCTGAAACACCAGGGGTTTCACATGCGCGTTGCCGACCCTTAAGAAACCCCATGCTGTAGTCTCGTGAGAAAAGTTTCCAATCCCGTGATACTCGTGAGAAAAAAATCTCCCTTTTCTCCATCTTTGAAAATTAATCTGTATTATTGTAAACATGTACAACATTTATTTGAAAAGAATACGAGCTGAGTTTCTTGTCAGTTCTTCTTATCTCGAAATCATTCCGTACTGACGGTAGATTTGACATATCATAAGAGTCTGTAATTATATAATAAGCTTTCATACCCTATTTTATCCCCTTGGGGGCACCAAGGGGATAAAATAGGGGATGAAAGTTTTTATGAAACTGTCAATTTGAAACCGATCGTGCTGAGACTTTGCATGCATAAAGCTACTATGACATAGGCATCCCCTAAGAAAGGATTTTAATAAATTCAACCCCTAAGGGCATTTAATGCGAGCGAAGCCGCGGGCAAAAGCTAGTGTAACATGTAATAAAACACTAATATTTTTATACAACATAAACATCTTTAGCCAAAGTCGTTCCACCGCTAACGTGTGCAACGGAGATAAATCTTCTTTGTCAACAGCATCCAGCTATAACGTGATCCCGGTACGCGAGTCCGCCGGTCCATTCCTGGCAGGTGACAATAGAATTGTCTGTTTACACCCGTTTTATATTTGTCGTGAATTCTACTGTATCGTTTTTTGAACACATCTTTTATTGGTTGCAATATAGGTATTTTACTTTTTTATTTTACGGCCTCAGTGGTCCAGCGATTCAACACACCGCCTTACTTCTCGTATTGCGGGTTCAATTTCTGGCACAAATGTTTGTATTCATGAGTATGATTGTTTGTATCGGCCTGGATGTATGTATGTATGTATGTAACTAGCATTACACGCGACGTACGTTCGTCCGCGTGGATAAAATATTGGTTTTGCTCAATGTTCACTTCTAAACTGAACTATAACTATACTACTGTATACGGTTAAATTTAACAATTAAAAATCTTTGTGTTGAACGAATCTGCTCACATTTTGCAGAGTAGAACTGTAAGAACATTTAAGCTGACGATATCTACTGTTTATATACACATACATAAGAATATAAATACGATACACACCAAAATTACATTTTATACAATTTTTGTCCGTTCGCCTGTCTGTGTCGTGATCTCTGAAATGGCCGGACCGATTTTGACGGGACTTTTTTTGGCAGGTAGCTGATGTAATAAGGAGTAACTTAGGCTACTTTTATGTCAGAAAAATAAACTAAGGTTGCAAAATTCCACGCGGACGAACTCGCGGTACAGCTAGTCATATATAAAAAAAATGTAATTTGGTAAATAAAAAAGGGTAAAATAGAAGAGATAGTAATACCACGAATAGGTAGAGTAAACTTAGAAAAATATATGATTAATATTGAATTTTTTCGTCACAAATAGAGATTTATATGACACATTTTCATGTATATATATATATATATATACAAGTATAATATGAAGTGAATAATGTCGCTGTGATATCCGATAATTGCACCTCAGTGCACTGTGCCGCACTTTAGTGTTTCGGAATTATTCGCTTTAAATTACACCCTATAAATAAACGTAAGCGATTCGCAACAAAGAGACGTCGTGGGCTACAGCGGGCCGCCACGATAAATCTGTACAGCGCAAACAAACAAGAAATAACTTTCACGGCTGAAAATATCAAATGTAAAATGTAAATTTAACTACCTAATACGGGCTTAAGCCGCACAAAACTGCGCTTTAAAGCGCTGTTTATTTGAAATTTGAGTGGTGTTTTTATGTTTGTGTCGCTATAGAGAGAAATAAAAACGTCTGCTTGTACGGAGTAGCGGCGCGAGTTATGAATGGCCTATGAGCGCTCCAATGTTGCAAAGATTACTATGCCGACAGACGGTACACTGCCCAAAAGTAGGTATGTTTTGATTAGCGACTTGCCACTTGTCACGAGTGACAAGATTTCTAGATGTATGAGACGTATGGTACTATCTCTTAAGTTAAGATAAGTTTAGAAATTTAAGTTAGTTTTAGGTTTTAGCCCCCGAAGTTGATGAAGATGTAAAGGGTTTGCTCCGAGGCAACCTTCACGTCCTTAAGGCGTGCAGAAAATCAGTGTTACTCAGATTTTTACTTTAAAAAAACATCCCATGAAACTCGCTAATAAAGCTAGCATAAAAGTGAAAGAAGTTTCAAAATTGATAAGGTTATTTTAATTTGACATTATAAAACAATATCAAGTACTTTTTTAATTTTATTAATATAATTATTCAAATAAAAGAATGTAGTTATCTGTTAATATCTTCTGCTAATATCTGCTGCTTGTAGGGACTGGTCTGCTCTTATCACTACGACTGATTTAATCTTATTGTGTTTTTATATTGAGCCTAAATAAATTAGCGTTGGTTGGTAGTTTGTATTCACACGTTTTGACTTGTAAAATGTAAACTTACAAAGATTATTTAAAAGAGCAACACACAAGTTTCTTGCTTATTCTTCTTGTGATGAGACAGCATTCCGAATAAGCGGTAGCTTTAAAAAAATGTTGACTATTCAAAAGTGCTTAAATTAAGTTTATTTGAATAAATGATTTACTATTCTATTCTAATATAGTGAGCTTTTTCAAAAAATCTCACTATATAAAAAAAAACATATAAACACTTTTTATAGCTGTACATTACCAGATGACATCAACTACCAATATTATGGAGAAAGGAATCATTGTATTGCTCTCATTTAAGTCAATTTGGGAAGAAACAACTTTATACTACTTTTATTATTAATTCACCGATTA
This sequence comes from Achroia grisella, assembly GCF_030625045.1. Taxonomy (NCBI): domain Eukaryota; kingdom Metazoa; phylum Arthropoda; class Insecta; order Lepidoptera; family Pyralidae; genus Achroia; species Achroia grisella. Next base: position 303,292 of record NW_026712776.1, read on the forward strand.
ATGAAATATCAAATTGTTACAATTTTTTTATGATTAATTCCATAATAGTCATAGACTATAGGTATTTAACTATGTTACATCCTCCCTTCTGTTCTGTGTATAGTCTACATCAAGTGTCTCTTAGGTGGCGTTGCATCGCAGGCAGTTTGCTTGATATAATGCACGTCGCTGCCCGTTATTGCTCCAACCTACTTATTTATAATTGTTACTGTCGCTACCAATATAATAGGACCTTTAATCCCCCCCCGGCGATCTAGATCGAACGCGTAGCGGGGCTGCGGCGTGTACCACCAGCGGTCAGGATATACTGGTGGAATTATGGCCAAGGGTAAAGCTTTCAAGAGAAGCCAGTTAGGTCGGCACGGGCAATTTAGTTTTCTTTCATGGTGCCTGTTAGTATGACCTTTATTGCATTTAGTATGTACTGCACGGTTGTTTGGATGATGCATTGTCTAGTTACTGTACTTGGACGGAATATACAGATAAAATAATGCTTTTTATACACTGTAACGAATTTGTTATTTTGTAAATTAGAGCGAAGTTATCTAACTATTTTAGCTATTTGATAGATTGTATTCTATATTCACCATGAACCTTATATAATATACATTTATGTAGAAAATGCTGACTGTCTTTTTTACCAGATTTTTTTTTATTTATATATTTATTTAGGATCAAAAACAGGTTCACATATACTTATAATTATTTTACATTTTCTATGTACTATGTTATTGTAAACCCAACATGCATGATCACAAATTATACTAAAGTATTAAGATATGTGGGTCGCATACAAACTAAACGCATACAAACTAATTTTCTACTTATAATTATGATGGTGTATATGTAGTGGGTTGAATGAGGAAAAGAGATATGAGATATGTGTGTTACAGGTTTTGCTATAGATACGAGGAAAAATGCATTTGTCAACTTATCACATTACATCTGACTTGCTACGGTAACCATTTACCATCAGATGGGCTATATGCTTCTTTGACACCATCGTAGTATAAAAAATGTATATGCATTACGAATGATGTAATCATAAAAATTATTATTCTATAATGACTACCAAGGCATGTTACAAATGAATGTGGATGGTTATAAGGGCAGAGGAAGGCCGAAAAAGAGATGGATGGACCGTGTGAAAGATGATATGGTAAGAAAGTGAGTAAATAACGCGATGACTGCGAACAGGGATGAATGGAAGAGAAAAACATATTAAATCAAACAAATTAAGAAGAAGATGGGAGTCGTGTCGTATAAAGAATTTAAGAGCATAGAGCAGAAGGAAAGTGGCAAGAGCTACACCGACAAGAGCGTAGCTCTATTCTAGAATTTTTTATTCATTAAATTATGAATATAGACTATATCAAGATCATTTGAATAATATAAGTTCAGATGTGATAGTCGATAGACGACAGTGGAAGATGTCATACTGCGCCGATCCCAAATAAGGGCTCAAAGCCAAGGCAATGATAACATCAAGTGTATTTGATTGTAAAGTATTTCTATTCTATTCTTTTCCATTCTAAATATAACGTTTATGGATATTTTTTTCTAATTTATCTCTTCTAGTTACTAAACGCATCCATGTTTATATACCAATTGATTACGTCTATTATTATGTATTGACGACCTCGGTGGTCTAGTGGTTTAGCACACCGCTTTACGTCTGCTGGTCGCGGGTTCGATTCCTCGCACGGAACAAACATTTGTATTCATGAGTATGATTGTTTGTGTCGGTCTGGGTGTTTTCTGTGTATAATATGTATATATTTACGAAAAAAAATATATCTATGTATTTGTATCAGTTGTCTAGTACCCATAACACAAGCTTTAGCTAGCTTAACTTGGGTCTAGATGGCGCTGTGTGAATTGTCTTGAGATTATTATTATTATTTTTTTTTTATATATATATTATATATCTCCCATTGATGGGGTAATAGACTGATTATTATTATTATTATGTATATTTAACATTAAGCGTTAATTTTTAGATCATCGCTTAACCGGATTTGATATATTTCTGAAAAAACTTGAGCTAAACAAAAGGCGGTCGTTTAAAGCAATATCGTACAGACATACATACACATTATAGAGATTTTTGCATAATATATATAAATATTAAAATAAAATATGCCTACGGAAAGTATATAACTGAACCTACTATTAACAATTATTTACACAGTTCTAATATATTTATTAAATATGTTTATATGTATTACACATATATTATTTATGTATGTAGTACATATAAACAGAACAAAACATTAATTTCAGTGTCAGATTTTATTCAGAGAATCATTACATAGTATAAAGTCGCTGTCGCTGTCTGACCGTCCCTATGTTAGCTTAAATCTTTAAAACTACGCAACGGTTTTTGAAGCGGATTTTTTCAATAGATAGAGTGATTCTAGAGGAAGGTTTATATATATAATACATAGTCACCAGGGCGGAGCCGAGGCGAGTTTTTTTACATAGAATATATCACGATCGACAATAATTAATTTTGTTGATGTTGATCATGTCTGACTGGTTTCTCCATTCTATCAGGTATACCATCAGATTGTTTGCCATTTAAGTTACAACAAAATAGTATTTATACATTAAATAAAAGAAATTTTAGAGCATAAACTGAGTATATAAAATATATAAATAGCAATAAGTTCTCTAGTTCCATTCCCTCTCAGCAGGCTCACCGTCGAAGTGTCGCCGCTCTATAGGAGGTCGCGTTATCGCGTATCATACTATTCGTGCCATCCGCTTCTTTATTTCACCGCCTTTATTATAGACACTAGCTGTTACACGCGACTTCGTCTGCGTGGAATTTGACTTCATTTTTCTAAAATAAAAGTAGCCTAAGTTACTCCTTATTACATTAGCTACCTGCCAAAAAAGTCCTATCAAAATCGGTCCAGCCATTTTGGAGATTAGGCGGAACAAAGATACAGACAGATAGACTGACAGACAGACAGACACATAGACAAATCTACTGAAAAAATGTCATTTTGGTGTATGTACCGTATTGATATTCATATGCATGTAGTAAAAAACGGTTATTTCAATATTACAAACAGACACTCCAATTTTATTTAAATGTATAGATGAGTGATGATTTTGGCGGCCACCAAGCTTTGCTTATTGTTCAGCGCCAATTTTTTTTAACGGTTATAACCTCGTTTGTGAGTTTCCTTTCAGGTCAGATGTTATTGTTGTGGCCGTACTTGCAACAGAATCTGCAATTGTTTCAGAGGAATATAAAGAAAGTTTTAATGACTGCACAGACAACAGAGAAGATGCACGAGTTATATTTACAGTAAAAAAAAATGTAGTGCACAATATTCATGCAAAAAACGCTAAGAATAAAATGCTCGACCAAACTGTATCTTATGGATAATATTATACCGATAATCTACAATCATTACATAGTGTAAAATAAAGTCGGTGTCGCTAGAGACACCGACTTTATTTATCCATATATATGGTTAAATCTTTAAAAGTACGCAACGGATTTTGAAGCGGTTTTTTTTAATAGATAGAGTGATTCAAGAGGAAGGTTTATATATATAATATATGTACACCCAGGCTAAGTCGGGGCGAGTAGCTAGTTACATAGTATAAAACAAAGTCGCTGTCGCTGTCTGTCCGTCCCTATATATGCTTAAATCTTTAAAACTACGCAACAGATTTTGAAGCGGTTTTTTTTAATAGATAGAGTGATTCAAGAGGAAGGTTTATATATATAATACATGTACAATTCTTCGAAGACTAGGACTAGCTATATTTGAATTTCATTTTTTAAATTCGCTACTATTTCATAACGATGAATACTGTTTTTAGGTGGTTGATATACTGTATCAGTACGTAAATGAGCCGATTTATATGCAGCCGTGAGACGTTAAAATATTTTATTATCACAACATTATTCTCTTGAATAAACGTTCATTGTATTGGGACTAAACTGAAAGTCTCATCTTATAGCCGGTCATCTTATATGATCTCTGCTCTAATCACTACGATTGATTTCCCCTTATTTAACCAGTAGGTTGTATATTTAATATTTTCTCTATTTGGGTATTTAATTGAATTAGTTCTAATTGGTAGCTTCTATTCACTCACTTAATCTTAAAAATGTAAAGTAACAATAAAATTATTTAAAAAAGCAACACGCAAGTTTCCTGCTCGTTCTTCTTGTGATGAGACAGCTTTCCGAATGAGCGGTAGATTAAAAAAAATGTGATGACTATTCAAAAGTGCTTCAATGTAAGTTTATTTGAATAAATGATTTCTATTCTATTAGATAGATAGATAGATAGATTTGCTTCAACATTTACAACAACAGTACAAATGTTCGCCTCATATTCAGGGGGCATGCAAATTATATAGTTCTTATTATTATATAGTAACAAAATTAATAAATAAAGCACTTAAATATTTAATACTAAAATATAGAATCATTCAAATATAAATATAAATGCCAGTTAATATTCTTATTACGAAATAAGAAGTTCGTAAGTCAAATTCAAGAAGGGTATATTAAGGTTTCTTAAGGGTTGGCAACGTGCACGTGACACCCCTGGTGTTTCAGGCGTCCATAGGCTACGGTAACCATTTACCATTAGATTGGCCGTATGCTTGTTTGTCACCATAGTAGTTTAAAAAAAAAAACAATTTTTACTATCAAACAGCATTTAGGACTTAAACCATAGTGTCTGTTTGTAATATTGAAACCCGTTTTTTACTACATGCATATGAATATAAATACGGAACATACACCAAAATAAAATTTTTTTTCAATTTTTGTCTGTTTTCTTTGTCTCTTTGTTCCGGTTAATCTCTAAAATTGCTGTACCGATTTTGACGGGACTTTTACTAGCAGGTAGTTGATGTAATAAGTAACTTAGGCTTCTTTTATTTTATAAAAATAAAGTCAAATTCCACGCGTACAAAGTCGAGGGTGCAACTAGTTCTTAATATAATTGAAGCCTTTCTTCAGATAAGCAGATATAATAGATCTCATACCGAGCTACTTTCCTTTCCTTTTCTTTAAAAACAACGATAAAAGCAGCCACAAATCTTATAATTTGTTATTGCCAACACAAACTAAACCCTTTCACGTCCTATCATCCGTGAAGTGATAACAATTGCCAACAAATTAGTGTGCCCAATGAAAAATCACCGAACCGACCGCTACTCGCTACTGAATAGCTTAATTGTTTTTTTTTATTGTTCTTTGCAAGCGATAGCAGCTGAAAGGAAGAATGTCGTGCGGCAACTCCCCTGTCGCAGTAATCTGTGGTATAAGAAAGGATTTGCGATGAATAATCGAGGCCGCAAACAAGAAACAAACAAATCAGAAAAAACGCCGGACCCTGACGCCTGTTAATCGCTAGTCGTCATTAGATTAAGGGATGAAGATAGGGGTGCCAACCGTAATATGTTTCAGGTATGAGATATGCGGCTATGAGTATGAATATTATAGAAATAGAAAATCATTTATTCAAATAAACTTAATTAAAGCACTTTTTGCTTCCATCTCTCATTCGGAATTTCATAATATTTTTTTTTTAATCTACCGCTCATTCGGAATGCTGTCTCATCACAAGAAGAACAAACAAGAAACTTGTGTGTTGCTCTTTTAAATAATTTATTTTTACTTACAATTTAAGTTTAAGAATAGTCATAACAATTTTTTTTATGTACGCTCGTTCGGAAATCTGTTCATCACAAGAAGAACAAGCAAGAAACTTGTGTGTTGCTCTTTTAAATAATCCTTGTAAGTTTACATTTACAAGTCGAAATGTGTGAATACGAACTACCAACCAGCACTAATTTATTAGGGTCAAATATAAATATGCAATAAGATTAAATCATGTATGAGATAAGATGTATGAGTCATGTAAGAGATTGATTATAGCGATCACACTAACTTTTGTAAAATACTACTTTAATAAAATAAAAGTATTTAAAGTAAAGGGTTAGTTTTATATATACTTTATTGCACTCTTAAGTACAAGTTTTAAGTTAGTTAAAAAAATAGATATATATATAATCTTCATACATATGTATTCATAATTTATAGATTGTTTTTATGATAAAGACAAAATAAAGTCAACATATGATATATTTAACTTTGCCTTAAGGTTTTAAATCCGCCTTATGCAAGGTGAATATTTGTGTATTTATGTATTAAAGTTTTAATAACTAAATATCAGATTTCTTCGTAGTGATACAAATAATTTTTATAGAAATAAATTTATTATAAACTCTTTTCAATGCTATGATTTTTATTATATTTGTCATGCAACAATAAGCACGTTTCTTCCACGATCCTCTTGTGATGAGTCTACGTTCCGAATGAGAGATAGAAGCAAAAAAAATGTGACTATTCAAAGGTATTTATATTAACTTTATTTAAAAACAGATTATGTCTATTTCTTTGACGACCTCAGTGGTCTAGCGGTCTAGTCTACCGCTTTACGACCGATGGTCGCGGGTTCGATTCCTCGCACGGCACAAACATTTGTATTCATGAGTATGATTGTTTGTATCGGTCTGGGTATTTTCTATGTATAATATGTATGTATTTACGAAAAAAATATATATATCTATGTATTTGTATCAGTTGTCTAGGACCCATAACACAAGCTTTAGCTAGCTTAACTTGGGTCTAGATGGCGCTGTGTGAATTGTCCTGAGATTATTATTATTATTATTATATTATTATTTCTATTTCATGAATAGCTGATTTATCATAAGTAGAATGGATAATAAACTTGCCTGCTATATTTTTAATTAATGTTGTTTGTCTTAACAAATTTATATTAATATAAACTATCAAATAGGAGAATAGGATTGTTAGTAATGTGGATTAATAACCCTATTGCTAGCAATATGCTATGTCAGGATGATCTCCACCCGAACCCTCTGAAAACCATCATGTTTAATTCCTGGTGAATTTGCCACGATGAGCTAAGTGACCTGACTTCATGCTCATCTTATCATCTTCCACTAGTGCCCCGCCAGCGTATAGATATACAGCGTTAGCGCAGGCAGGTGCACCATTCCATTATCATCCATTTAAAAAACGACCATATAAAAGTCAGCCATACTGAAATAAACGCAAAATGTCATTAGGATGGCAACCCTGGACGAAATGTTAGTGGTGGGACACTTCAAAATTGGCTATTGTCTTTTTAACAAATCACCTAACTGCGTCTAACAGACGAGTCGTCTTCACAATTAATGTCTTGATACAAATTACTACTCAAGTTGTATCCTGCGGCGCTGCTCATGTAAAGTCGAATAAATGTCCCAAGTCTTTCATAGTAATAATAATAATAATAATATCTCAGGACAATTAACACAGCGCCATCTAGTCCCAAGCTAAGCAGACCTTGTGTTATGGGTACTAGACAACTGATATAAATACATGGATACATTTTTTTTTTCTATATAAATACATATTATACATAAAAAACTATTCAAAAAGACCGATACAAACAATCATACTCATGAATACAAATGTTTGTACCGTGCGAGGAATCGAACCCACAACCATCGGATAGTAAAGCGGTGTGCTAAACCACTAGACCACCGAGGCTGTCATAGTACTGATAATATTATTCGATTGCGCAAAGATTGAGTGCATAGTTGTTTCTATGTTGATTGTCGCATGCCTAATCTTTGTTTAATATGTATTTCCTTAGTAAACATTTATTTAAAAGTGCGACACGCAAGCTTCTAGTTCATTTTTCTTGTGATGAGTCTGCGTTCCGAATGAGTGGTAGAAAAAAAAACTATTCAAAACATTGTATGAACTGATCTGCTCTAATCACTAGTACTGATTTATTCGTGTTTAGTTACTCAACCAGTTGTTTGTGTATTTAGTATTTTAACTCTGAATTAATTAGTGCTAGTTCTAGATGAGTTTAAAGTTTCTGTAGCTTTGACAGGTATCATTGAAAAGAATAATATATTTAAAATATATATACATATAATATAAGTAATAGATAATAAGCATAATTCATAATATAAAAGAAACAGTTAAATTAAGATTTCCTTTTTTTTTATGTAACTTTTATATATTATTTTGCATGCCGTGTTCGTCTTTAAATGATTGTACAATTTGACCATAATCCATCACATGTAATTACATTAATTGTATAATTGTAACAATTGTTGGTGATACTAAATAAAAAAAAGGAATTATCAAAAGAAAGAAAGAAAAATATTTTAGTCAGTGCAATGTAAAAAATACAATATAAACAACAAACGATAAAAAAAAGCAAGGCAAGCAAATAAAATGTACATATAATTAAACTTAATTTAAAATAAACCTAAAATAATCATTTAAGTTAATAATAATTTTAAAATAATAATAAGCTAAAAATAATAATAATAAAAGTTTGAGCAACTAGTTCATTATTATCAATAATAACATCATTGTCTGCTTTTAACTCATATTCTAACTGCCTGCTAGGACTTAATGTTACCTGTTTCTGTAATTATTACATCCCAATTTGTTTTTATTTAATTTTTAAAAAACAAAATTTTATTCTTTAAATTAAGTACCTTAGCGGCCATACATACTTTTTTGGATAACTTTGTATAATTTTTGACATATTCATCGAATATAGGATCATAAAATCATCAAATAGGATCTAATGTTATAATCTCATATAGTCGATACATATTTTCCCAACTTATATTAATACCTAATGTTGACCATTCAGCGTACTTATAATTATTGACTTTAAATTTCTTTACTGAATTTTTTTTATCAAAATGATGAAATTTTTAATTTGACATTTATTTTGAATGCAATATATTGTAAAAACATTTCAAATTAAAAAATATTTCTAATATATCAAAAAAAATCCAAAACCATTTATTTATGTAGAAACATTTCAGCCGCTTATTATTACTACATATTTTTGTATTATTAAAACCCTATTAATACTAAAAAAATATGTTAATAAGCAGTTGAAATGTCCCTAACCGTACTAATAATTGTTGTAAAGTTACAACAATCATTTAAAAAGAACAACACAAGTTTCTTCCCAGTTCTTGTTATGACTCAGCTTTCCGAATGAGCGGCAGATTAAAAAAAAATCTAATACGAACTACCAAAGAGTGGAACACATCCAGCTTTTGTGTTCCCGGAGAAATACAACCCCGGATTCATTATTGAACCATCATTTACCATCAGATGAGGTAAGACCAAGCGCAATCCCATTATTTATAAAAACAGCTTTTTCCTATTCAAAAGTGTCGCAAATCTTCTGGGTAAGCGCGCTACATCCTAGATCTTGTCATCATTTACCATCAGATAAGGTAAGTCCAAGCGCAATCCCATTATTAATAAAAAAACATCCTAGATCTTGCCATCATTTACCATCAGATGAGGTAAGTCCAAGCGCAATCCCATTATTTATAAAAAAAAACATCCTAGATCTTGCCATCATTTACCATCAGATGAGGTAAGACCAAGCGCAATCCCATTATTTATAAAAAAAAACATCCTAGATCTTGCCATCATTTACCATCAGATGAGGTAAGACCAAGCGCAATCCCATTATTTATAAAAAAAAACATCCTAGATCTTGCCATCATTTACCATCAGATAAGGTAAGACCAAACGCAAACCATTATATATAAAAAAAAACTCTATTAAGGAACAACGTACATGGTACATATTGCTCGCTAGGTCTTGCCATCATTTACCATCAGATGAGGTAAGAGCAAGCGCAATCCCATTATAAATAATCAGATGAGGTAAGACCAAGCGCAATCCCATTATTTATAAAACATCCTAGATCTTGCCATCACTTACAATCAGATAAGGTAAGACCAAACTCAATCCCATTATTTATAAAAAAAAATCCTAGATCTTGCCATCATTTACCATCAGATGAGGTAAGACCAAGCGCAATCCCATTATTTATAAAAAAAACATCCTAGATCTTGCCATCATTTACCATCAGATGAGGTAAGACCAAGCGCAATCCCATTATTTATAAAAAAAAACATCCTAGATCTTGCCATCATTTACCATCAGATAAGGTAAGACCACACTCAATCCCCATTATTTATAAAAAAACATCCTAGATCTTGCCATCATTTACCATCAGATGAGGTAAGACCAAGCGCAATCCCATTATAAATAAAAAAAACATCCTAGATCTTGCCATCACTTACAATCAGATAAGGTAAGACCAAACTCAATCCCATTATTTATAAAAAAAAATCCTAGATCTTGCCATCATTTACCATCAGATGAGGTAAGACCAAGCGCAATCCCATTATTAATAAAAAAAACATCCTAGATCTTGCCATCTTGCCATCATTTACCATCAGATGAGGTAAGACCAAGCGCAGTCCCGTTATTTATAAAAAAAAATTAATATTCAAAAGTGTATAAATTTTTGTTTACTTGATATAAAGAATTTACTATTCTATTTGTGTGACAATATTCCATTTTTAAATTATAAATTTGTCCTGTAACAAACACACAGTTTATCTTCTTTTAAAACAATGAAATATATAAATCAGTATAAAAATACTTGTATCCAAAACACAAAGCAATTATATATATAATTAGACAATACCGTAATGCATTAAATAATTTAATATGACAATATACATTTATTGTCATGTTCTCTTCAATCAATATATAATTAATAAATTTATTTTTATTTATGTGTCAGCATATTGGCGCCAAAGTTGTTTTACTTTTTTTACATGAACTTTTTAGGCAAAGGAACTATATAAAAGAGCTATACTGACATTTAAATTTTTTGTGCCCATTTCAATAAAAAAAATTCATTTCAATAAATTACAATAGGCTACAAATCTTCACCTCACAACCAGGAGTCATGCAAATTAAATTTTTCCTAATAATATACAAAATAATTAAGAATTGATACTATTTAAATATTTATATGGAACAAACATGATCGTTTTATGTAGCATAAAATAGAAGAAAATCATTTATTCAAATAAACTTACATTGAAGCACTTTTGAATAGTCATCACATTTTTTTATCTACCGCTCATTCGGAGCTGTCTCATCACAAGAAGAACGAGCAAGAAACTTGCGTGTCGCTCTTGTAAATAATTTTATTGTTACTTTACATTTTTAAGTTGAAGTGTGTAAATACATATGGAAGTTGGTTCTATAGTTAATTTAGTGATATATAGATTTAATATAAATAGATCTATTACCGTTTATAACTATGTAGGTATGTACGTCTGTCTGTATCATAAAGTTTCCCAACAGTTGCGCGGTAGGTATCAGTACATGAGTACTGAACCCTCTCACCTTCTCCCGTGGGTCTGCGAGGCCCGTCTAATCTTGCCAGTTATTGTCTAAGTTGCGCCGTTAGCCCGCAGCGCTAACGGGTTAACTTGCCATCGCAAGTGTTAAGTACAGTGAAAATTAACCATTTACACACGACAAAGGTGTATAATGTTCCGTGTAAACTGTCTTCAGGTTATAAATGAACATGATAAGGAAACAGACTATATGTTTGGCTCTTATGTTTATACTAGCTACTCGCCCCGGCTTCGCACGGGTGTACGTGTATGAAGAAAGAAAGAAAGAAAAATATTTTATTCAGTGCAATGTAAAAATACAATATAAACAAGAAACGAAAAAAAAGAGCAAATAAAATGTACACATAAACTTAATTTATACCTATAAACCATTCTCTTGAATCTCTCTATCTATTAAAAAAACCGCTTCAAAATCCGTTGCGTAGTTTTAAAGATTTAAGCATACATAGGGACAGACAGCGACAGCGACTTTGTTTTATACTATGTAGTGATGATATATGTATAATATATAGGTGTTATCTAAGTTGTATATTAATGTATTTAGACTTACACTAAGGTTATGAATGAACTACCTGCCGAGGTTTTCTCGAGAGACTACAGCATGGGGTTTTTCAAAGGTACATTAATATTGAGGTTTCTTAAGGGTCGGCAACGCGCACTTGACACCCCTGGGATTTCAGACGTTCATAGGCTACGGTAACTGTTTACCATCAGATGGGCCGTATGCTTGTTTGCTACCTACGTAATATAAAAAAAAAATCAGCACTACGGTGATATCACTCATGTGTTACTATTCCAGAAGACTGACATGTCAACTCTTTTATCCTCTAATAATACACAACTACCCTCACCCTGTTTCTTTTTTTATATAACATAGGGGACAAACGAGCTTGCAGCTCACCTGATGGTAAGTGATTACCGCCACCCATCAGCACCCGCAACACCAGGAGAATTGCAAGTACGTTGTCGTCCTTTTAAAAAGGAATAAACTCTTTTCTTGAAGGTTTCAATATCGTATCGGTTCGGAAATACCATTGCTGGAAGGTGATTCCACAATGTGGTTGTGCGTGGCAAAAAGTTTCTAAAATACCGCACTGTGGAGGACCGCCATTCTTCTAGATGATCAGGATGGTGTTTTAGTATCTGGCGGGTGGTGCGGTGGTGAAACTCAGCAGCTGGTATTAATCCGAATAATAGTTTCTGCAATAGTCTCTCCTTTAGGCTATTGTGCATCTAGACCCGAGACTACTAATGTAGTCAGCCAAGCTCCTCCCAGAAGCACAGAAGCCTCCTAATATCATCACAGGCTTCACGGAGCAACCTCATTATTTTGTGGATTTGTGTGCGTTGTGTGGCCACTGCAAGCACTTCAGGATTACGTGAACGGCCGTTTCTTTGGCTTCAAAGCAGCCCCAGGTGCACGTATTGCGTACAAAGGTTTGTTCAACTGACTCTCTCTCTCTATCCCGGCCTTATCCCATCTTAATTGGGGTCAGCTCTCCTAATCATCCTTCTCCAGAGACTTCGTGTCTGGATCATCATTGGGTCTAAATTTTCACGCGGTAAGGTTTTTTTGATGGCAGCTATCAATGTAAGGTCTTCCACGCTTCTTTTGTTTCGGATTGACGTTTAGGATCTTTTGGGTCATATGGTCTTCTGGTATTCTCATGACGTGACCGTACCAACGTAATCTGGACTCAGTCAATATATCCTAGATAGGTTTTAGTTTGAATATTCCTCGCAAGTAATGGTTTGGCACCTTGTCTAGAAGCGTAACCCTAGCAGACTATCTGAGCATCCGCATTTCGGTCACCGTAACTGATATTTTGAAGTATTTCCTGATTAGGTTTAATAGTCGTTTATAGAATGATTCAAATTTAACAAGTAAAGCACGTAGTTAACTGTATATTAATAACAATTGAGATTTAGTTTTCAATATCGCCCGTGCAAATTTCTATTTCAAACACATTACATTAGATGTTACATCCGGGGATTATAGGACGTGCTAACCACCCCTAACACCCACCCCCACCCACCCCCACTTCCGGCGCCCACTCGCACTGATTACCCATTAATTCCGGACACCTATCAGTTACGTTGAATTATCGGACACCTACAAACTGTAATGGTGTTTAACCGGAATCTCCAGCCATTATTGTGTAAACAGATTTCGGTACATTGAGATGTTGCACGCAATTACACTGTAACTTGAGTTATTAATGCTTATTAATTTTATTTTTTATATTTTTTATTTTTTCGTTCACCTCTAAAGAATCGTATAGCATGTTATCTTTAGGTGGGCAATGGTGTCTGAGATACAGGCTAGGCCTAGTTTAGACACTACCGCACTGGACTTGATATTAAATAGTTTTAAGAACAATTGTATATATATGAATTAATATAGATATATAACCTTAGTTAAGTCCCTTTTGTATTTATATTTTTTTTGCACAATAAAGTTATTATTATTATTATTAACTAATCCAAATTCTTTAAAGACTTTTTTAAAATAATAATAATAACTTAACCTTGACCTCCTCAACAATATCATCACACAGCACAACCTCTCCCACACTGGGCTAAAACCCGTGTAGGTGAGTATTACCTTCTTTTAAATTTGTAAAGAAAGAGAAAAAAAAATAATATTCCTGGACAATTCTCGATCTGGTTTTAAGTTAAACTGAGCTAATACTATGAATATGGAAAAATAAATAATTTTAATTCAAAGAAAGTCATCTAGTCCCCAGCTAAACTGAGCTTGTGTATGATAAGAGATATAATCTTTATTGAAATAAACATAAATTTAAGTAATTTTGAATAGACAATCTTAATTTTTTTATCTATTTAATCTACTGCTCATTCGGAAAGCTCACAAGAGTCATTCATCACAAGAAACTTACGTGTTGCTCTTTAAATATATACATAAATATTTTATGTATTATGTATGGAAAAAATTTTTTTAAAAAAATGTCATCTAGTCCCCAGCTAAACTGAGCTTGTGTTATGGGTATGAAAATATATATAACCTTTATTCAAATAAACTTAAATATACATACTTTTGAATTGTCCTTTTTTTAATCTGCAGCTTATTAGGAAGGCTGTCTCGTCACAAGAAAGAACAAGAAACTTACGTGTTGTTCTTTAAATGATTGTTGTAACTTTACATTTTTAAGTTACAATAAAAACTACCAAATATATTAGAATACTTTTGATTTCCAGCCATTACTGTGTAAATAGATTTCGGTTCATTGAGATGTAGTACGCAATTATATTGTAATTTGAATATTAACTAATGTAGGCTTATTAACTAATCCAAATTCCTCAAACATTTTTTTTTTATTTAAAATAGCACAACACACAAGTTTCTTGCTCATTCTTCTGAATGTGAATGGAATAGAATGGAATAGAAAATCATTTATTCAAATAAACTTACATTGAAGCACTTTTGAATAGTCATAACATTTTTTTTTTAATCTACCGCTCATTCGGAATGCTGTCTCATCACAAGAAGAACAAGCAAGAAACTTGTGTGTTGCTCTTTTAAATAATTTATTCTTACTTACAATTTAAGTTTTAGTGTGTGAATACAAACCACCGATTAGCACTAATTCAATGAAATAATAAAATAGAAAAAAAAAACATTCAATATACAACAACTGGTTAAACAATTAATAAAAGAAAATAAGTCATAGTGATTAGAATGAAAATGAATGAAAGTTCTGAATGTAAGGTAGAATAAATAAAATGTGACATCTCGAAGGTGTTTATATCAAGTTTATTTGAGTAGAGGTCTATTTCTAGTCCCATTATTTTTTTAATTTATACTTATAATATTCTT
The DNA here is from genome assembly GCF_030625045.1 of Achroia grisella. Taxonomy (NCBI): domain Eukaryota; kingdom Metazoa; phylum Arthropoda; class Insecta; order Lepidoptera; family Pyralidae; genus Achroia; species Achroia grisella. Next base: position 318,470 of record NW_026712776.1, read on the forward strand.
AGACAATTCTTCATCTAGTCCTAACTAAGCTGAGCTTGTATTATAGGTACGTAAATAGAAATATATTTGGTAGTGTTTTGTAGTAGAACAAAACACTACCAAATATATTAGAATACCTTTGATTTCCTTGTCATGTCGGATTTTGATAGATAGATAGATAGAATATACTTTATTTACAACGTACAGTAAAGAAGAAGCACAAACAATATAACAAAGGACACATGTATCGTTACAATAAGGCGGCCTTATTGCTAAAAGCAATCTTTTCAAGGCAACCTTAGGGAAACGGATTGAAACATCGAACAGGTAGGTAAAATGACATGAACAGGAGAAAACTAAAAGGTAACAAATATATAATGATAATAAAGAAACAATAATATCCATATGTACACAATAATATTCGTATATTAAACTAGATACACTTACATAAACTACATACATATTATAAATTACATACATAAAAGTTAAATAGAATAAACTAAATAAATATATATTAAAAAATAAATATAAATTAAAATGCCATACTAAATGAAATTTAAATTTTTGATGAATCTTATCACAGCTTATACATCAGAATAATATAAGAATAATAATAATCAGAATAATAGGATATAAAAAAAACCGGGTACAGCTAGTATTACAATATTTTGTTCAGTTGTGTTACCAAAATACAATTAAAATAATCAAATAAGATATAAAAGTTAAAATAAAGAACCATGACGACCTCGGTGGTCTAGCGGTCTAGCACACCGCTTTACGTTCGATGGTCACGGGTTCGATTCCTCGCACGGCACAAACATTTGTATTCATTAGTATGATTGTTTGTATGGGTCTGGGTTTTCTATGTGTAATATATATGTATTTACGAAAAAAAATATCTATGTATTTGTATCAGTTATCTAGTACTCATAATACAAGCTTTAGCTAGCTTAACTTGGGTCTAGATGGCGCTGTGTGAATTGTCCTGAGATTATTATTACTATTATTATTTTTAAAGAAACTACCTCCACTAGACTGCAATGACTGCAGTTTCTAATGCACATCGCTCAAGAGAACGTTACATTTTCACCCCTTAAGTGCTCACTAAAATAAAAATCGTGTTCCTACTAAATTTCTTAAGTCTACAACCGTGTGTTTACTGCGCCGGAGGCAGTCTTACTGTGTTCTCAGTCTATAATAAAGTTTTCTGTAACAAGCGACTAAGTGCGTTATTTAGGAGGTCAGCTGTCTATTTGTCTGTTTCTACATCTAGTTATATAGTATACTAGCTTTTGAATGCAGCTTCGCTCGCCTTAATTTATCCCTTTAGGGATGGATCCTTTCTTAGGAGATGCTTACGTCATAGTAGCTTTATGCATGCAAAGTCTCAGCCCGATCGGTTTGACAAACTTTTATCCCCTATTTTATACCTTGGGGGTAGAATTAACTAAAATCCTTTCATAGCGGATGCCTACGTCATAACATCTACCTGCATGCCAAATTTCAGCCCGTTCCGTCCAGTGGTTTGGGCTGTGCGTTGATAGATCACTATGTCAGTCACCTTTGAGTTATATATATTTAGATTAGCTGTGATGCGGTTTCACATGCTTTAAATTTCAATATAAAGTATAGCCTATTTTAATCTGATGCCTAAGCTATATTACTGTAAAGTTTCATCAAAATCCGTTTAACAGTTTTTGCGTAAAAGATTAACAAACATCCATACTTATTAATTTTCGCATTAATAATATGATTTCATATATCGGCATTGTTGGAGCGATTTAGCGGGTTCGATTCCTCGCATAATACAATTGAATACAACTTCATTATTACGATTGTTTGGAATAGTCTGCATATCTATACATATAAATAAAATTGGAGTGTCTGTTTGTAATATTGAATATAACCAATTTTTTACTACATATGAATATAAATACGGTCCATAAATCAAAATAATCTGTCTGTCTGTTTATTCCGGCTAATCTCTGAAATGGCTGGACCGATTTCGAAGAGACTGTTTTTGGCAGGTATCTAATGTATTAAGGAATAACTTAACTACTTTTATTGTAGAAAAATAAACTTAATTCCACGTGGACGAAGTCGCGGTACAGCTAGTATATCATATATACACACATAATATATATCATACTGTATTACATACTGTTGTAACTGGCTAATCAGATATGTATTTTATATTCTAAATTTGTATTTGAATTTATAGTTCTTTTATATTACATTCTTGTTTTTGATAATTCAATTAATTTTCTTTCTGTTCCTAATATGTCAGTCTATTATTAATATATTTTCTCCGTTTTACCAAGTCTTTTTTCTTATTACTACAACACATACCTATATACGGCTAGGCAGATACCTCGCGATAAAAAGCAATCGACTAACTCAAAGTTAAAGCATTGCGGTTGCCAGTTAAATGGAGAACTTATGTCTCTGGAGCGAGGATAAAAAGCTTCCCAGTTACAGCGGTTTCTTCACGTGAGTGCGGACTTTTAACTCAAGTTTTACTTTTACACTGTTTCTTAAATGGACCGGTATTTTTAACATTTCATTATAACAGATTCTAAATTTACTGTTAAAACCATATACACAGCGCTATCTAGTCCCAAACTAAGCAGAGCTTGTGTTATGGGTACTAGACAACGGATATAAATACTGAATTTTTTTTTGTAAATACATACATACATAATATACATAGAATATAATAGAAAATCATTTATTCAAATAAACTTAATTTAAGCACTTTTGAATTGTCAAAATTTTTTTTAAATCTACTGCTTATTCGGTAAGCTGTCTCATCACAAGAAGAATAAGCAAGAAATTTGTGTGTTGCTCTTTTAAACAATCCTTATAAGTTCACATTTATAAGTCGAAACGTGTGAATACAAACTACCAACCAGCACTAATTTATTTAGGCTCAAATATAAAAACACAATAAGTTAAATCAGTCGTAGTGATAAGAGAATGGGAGGTGCTGAGGGTTTAATGAGGAAAATACGGAGATTAAATAAAAAGCGACTAGTATGACACCGATATATAATAGAAAGTGAACAATAAAGAATATGTCAAAGAATATTATTACAAAATTAATTAAAAGTAGTATAAAATCTTATCAAGTAGTTCGCTACAATTAAAATATACTTATTAGAGATTTTCTTCGCCATCTTTGCAGATTATTATTACTATAAACAAACTCAGATAATCAAATAAATTATGATGGGATTTCACCAAAGAAACTGATCACGTTTAGTTCGTACTAAACGCCATTAAAATGTTTTAGCGTGTTCAAAACTTCATTTTGCATTTCACCACTACAAATTTCGCTAAACACGTTTATTAATTCTAAACGTCTGATTTCCTACAGTTAACTCTTTAAACGTATTTAAAGCAGCTGTCAGTTGTCAAACAGTCATCACTCAAGTTTTTGACAATACAATATCGGGAATAAAAAGAAAATTGCCAGTAATATAAAAAAAATCCTCAATAAAATATTTTTTTACTAGTTTATAGGTAAAGGTTGTTGTTTTATACTTTGTAGTCGACGCTACTTATTAAATTAAAAATTAAAAAACTTATCCTAATTATCACATGATTTAATTATAAATATTTCTTAAAATTATTTTATTTAAATTACCCATTGCATCAAATATTATTTTATGAGCGTGTAACACTGTGAACGAATGAAAATCTAAACTTCATTTTGGTAAACGCGATCTGTATAATGTTGGTGAATTCGATTTAAAGTAAAACGAGATCAACGTCGTTCTTTTTTTCGAGTTCACGCTGAACTCCGTTTCCTTGAACGTGGTTATGCTACGATTGGTGTAATCCGACCTAAGTATCGCTCAAAACCAACAACAAGTTAGAACAAACTCGTGTAGTTATGAGCTACAAATAGCTAAGCAAACATTGTTAGCATCGCTGCTTCGGCCCCGCATTAGCTGCGATGTACCTACCTGGGGGATGAGTGGTACATAGCTCAATAAATCAATATATATTCTGAGCTTAACGAAGTTTAGCTAGAGATGTGTCAACTCGAGTTGAGCATAATTCGAGCTAACTCGAGTTGAATTCTGCCAACTCGAGTTGGAAGAATTCAACTGGTAAATGAATGAATCGAGTGAAAGAGCGAGAGCATGATTCTGTCATCGAACCGACAATTACATGAAATTTTCTGATCATTTCATATCATACAATTTTGACTCGTCACAAATATTTCAATATTGATTTGAGGTTATCATTTTTTTCGCATATTCGTCTGATTATGTTATCATTAAAATGATTATGCGTTCTATAAGTCCTTCCGCGGCTTTAAAGCGCCATTTCTACTCGCCCATTATAGTTCGGAGAAGCTTTCAAGTCTAGCTGCGCCCAAAAACATTAGAATTGTTCGAAATAATAAAAAAAACTTTTTATTCCAGGTAACTCAAGTCAACTCGAGTTAACTCGAGTCATGTTTATTACGAGTTAGCACATCTCTAAGTTTAGCCAAGATGCCCCGTGCCGTATGCACATCACCGCGCACAGTGGGGCCGGCGAGCGAAGCGCTGGACACAAACAATAACATTTTATTACTAGTGAAAGATAAAATAATTATCTTTTAAATTAAATTCAAAAATCATATTCATGTAGGACATTTTAGTCGCGTACGAACGTCATATTTTTACATTATAATTTTAATTTTTCCCTACCATCCAGTTCCGTATACAGATCCGATTGAGAAGAACTGGGAAGAAACTCAATTGAATTACTTTTTTTTTAAAGCCAGTTTACTTACAATGTATATTTATATAGGTGCCTATATCTAACATTAAATGAAAATCCAATGCATGAACAACTATTGCCATGCACGCTCGTCATTCAAGTAATCGTTTAGTAAGTAATAGGCTTCGCTCAGTAAATATGATTTAACAGATATTTTGAACTTATTTAAGGGTAATTCCAATATATCCTTTGGTATCTTATTGTAAAATTTTATACCTATTCCCATAAAAGACCTATTGACTTTTTCTCAACGATACTTGGGGACAGCAAGTTTGTCTTTAAATTTAGTATTAATATTATAAATATTGCTGTTTTTTGGAAATAACTCAAGATTATTATGAATATATAGAGGATAATTGAATATATAAATTAAGAAGCAACGGTGAGAATGCCTCTTTGAATTTCTCTCTTAATGAGTCACGACTCTTCATACAGTAGATCGCTCGAATGGCATGTTTTTGTAATATAAATATATTTTTAATATCTTTTGATAAATGTTCGTAACATTTTAAGCAATTCATAAGTGAAATGAGGTGAGGCATATTTAAAATTGATGATGATTTCATCAATTTGAAATGTTCCTTACCTACCTGAGGTAAGGCACATTTCAAATAGATGATGATAGACTACTTTTTTGCACAAATTTCTTAATTTTATAACAATAGTACATATATTGTAGTAATGATATTGTGTGTAATTAATTGTTTTATAATGTTGTGGGCACTGTATAAATACAAATCTTTTTATAGAGCAGTGACAGTGAGAGGTGACGTACATTAAACCTACACCTTAAACCTACACGCGGATCACAATTTCCGGGAATTGCTCAGAACTGCTCGAAGTTGTCGAGCAGCTCAGCTTATTATAGAAAATATATGAGCTTGTCATTACATAGTATATCTTTGGGGGAGGCCTATATCCAGCAGTGGATGTCTTCCGGGCTGCGATGATGATGATGAGTATAAAATAAAGTCGCTGTCACTGTCTCTCCCTATGTAGGCTTAAATCTTTAAAACTACGCAACAGATTTTGAAGCGGTTTTTTTTTTAAATAGATAGAGTGATTCAAGAGGAAGGTTTATATATACATACACATGTACACCCGTGCGAAGCTGGAGTGAGTAGCTAAAATATTGAATATTTTTTATTCGTCTGCTATAGCAAAAAGCATGTTTAATTTTAATAAAAAATAATTATGTTTCTTATTATTTAATGAGTTTGTGTCCAGGTGACAGGGCGAGGTGAGACAGTGTGCAAGCGGTGTCGTGTAAGACGGTAGCGGCGCCCGCAGCCGGCGTCCGGCGTCCGGCGTCCGGCGCCCCAGGCCGTCAGTGCCTCAACCTAATTTGTATTGATTAAAAATATTTAGCATAGTTGGTAGCAGAAGGAATGCGCGGCCGCTCGCTTGGCTCCTCTCGACTTATGCAGACTATTGACCCTACATGTGATTTTCTTGAGAAATACCAGAGGCTACACTTTTAAAATATTTTTGCATAATTTTATTAAGAATATTTGAATAATGCATACACATGAATGGTTATTAACGTAGCTTGGACTTTTGAATAGTCATACTTAATTTTTTAATCCATCGCTCATTCGGAAAGCTGTCTCATCAGAATTCAAAATTCATTATCATCATCATCATCGCAGTCCGGAAGACGTCCACTGCTGGACATAGGCCTCCCCCAAAGATCTCAACGACGATCGGTCCTGCGCTGCTCGCATCCAATGCCTTCCAGCGATTTTGACCAGATCGTCGGTCCACCTTGCTGGAGGCCTTCCTACGCAAAATTCAAAAATCTTTTATTCATGTAGGACACATTAGCCGCTTATGAACGTCAAATTTTTTATTTTATATTTTTTTCCCTACCGTCCAGTTCTGTATATAGATCCAAATAAGAAGAACTGGCAAAAAACTCAATCACAGGAAGAACGAAAAAGAAACTTGTGTGTTTCTGCTTAAAATAATTGATGTAAGACACTTTTAAGTTGAAATGTGTAATTACAAACTACCAACAAGCACTAAATCATTTTAGTTTTAGTCAAATATTTATACCGTGCGAAGAATCGAACCCAGGAGTGAGGATCTAAACATGTAGACCACCGAGGCCCTGTTATCTATACATATAAATAAAATTGGTGTTTGTATGTTTGTAATATTGAAATAACCATTTTTTACTACATGCTTATGAATATAAATACGGTACATACACTAAAATATACTTTTTTATAATTTTTGTCTAATAAACTGTCCTGTGTTTATTCCGGCTAATCTCTGAAATAGTTGGACCGATTTTGACGGGACTTATTAACAGGTAGCTGATGTAATAAAGAGAAATTTACACTACCTTTATTTTAGAAAAGTAAAGTCAAATTCCACGCGGACGAAGTCGCGGGCACAGCTAGTAAAGTATAACATCATAAAAATATTGCCAAGTTAACGATAAGTGATATAAAATCCGTTTGTTTATTGTTTACGATACACAAATCGGACTAAGTGTAGGTTCAAACTTAGTCCCCATTAACTGCGAAAATCACACCATGAATAACTGAGTGGAGGCGGTATTTTTGCGGGAGATGTTGTGAGGTAAACACCGTGTTTTGTTGTCCCCAACTATTATTATTTATGTAACGACTGTTGTTTTGTTGTCCGTCGTGATGTACGAAACAATGGATACGGCAATACAAAATTAAAAATTAAAAATATCTTTATTCATGTAAGTCTATTACAGACTGTTATGATATGTCAACTCTACCGTCAGTTCGGAATGATTACGAGATGAGAACTGACAAGAAACTCAGTTTTATTCTTTTCAAATAAATGTTGTACGTGTTTACAATAATACAGATTCATTTAAATTCAAATTTGGGAGAATAGAGTGACCACCAGCATATGGTATTGCAAAAGCTAATAGTCTAATCAGTGTTCGTAACAAGAACAGACCAGTCCCCGGAATCGAGGCTTACATACTCAGAATTAATAAACACGGAACAATTATGAATCATTCTCATAAAAATAGTATGTTATTATTAATAATATTTCTATTATGTAATGTGATTATTATGTAATATAGAACCAGTGTTGTCAGATGACCATCTCGCTTTACCCCAAAAATTTCCTAAAATTAAGGTTTTCAAGAACCCATTAAGTGATATTATCATACTATATATAAGATGACAATGTCCAATTTACATAATTAGGGGGTAATGTGTGTGGTCAGGTTGACCTCCACGCGGTTCCCCCTGGAAACCATAGTGATAAATTCCTGGTGAATTTGTCACGATGGGATAACTGCCTGGACCTCGTGCTCATCTTATCATCCTCCACTGGTGCCCCGCCAGCGTAAACCGGTAAGCACAGGTGGGTGCACCATTCCATTATCATCCATAAAAAAAATACAGTATTAATTGTTCTTGTTAGATAGTTACGATGTTCCTTCTATTTCGGTTTTTATACTTTGAAGTATTCAAAACTTTGATATACTTATACCAATTTCAATTTTCTTCACCCTAACTTGTACAATTGCTTCAAAATCTCCCGAAATTTGGGTATATACTCCAAATCTGGCTCAGAACATATGGAGAACACTTTATTTTTCTTTCAATTTTCCTGGTTTATATCCTTCTAATAATATTCATTTTTATAAATAAAAAAATATGTTTGTATGTTTTATCCTCTATGTTCCTGAATCTTTCATCCAATTTTAAAGTAACAATAGTTAAGTTGGTTAGTCTGTACCTACATCGATAAAGATTCCTGGCAAAAAAATGTCTGAATGTCCGTTTGTAAAACGTTATTTCAACCATAACAAATTAGGGGAAAGAGAATTGTTAGTAATGTGGACTAATGACCACATTGATAGCAATGTACCATGTCTGTTTTTTTTATGGATGATAATAGAATGGTGCACCCACCTGTGCTAACGGTTTACGCTGACGGGGCACCAGTGGAGGATGATAAGACGAGCATGAGGTCAGGTTGCCTTAAAATAAAAATAAATGTAGGGATGGACTACCCCTAACATTTAGGGGGATGAAAAATAGATGTTGGCCGATTCTCAGACCTACTCAATACGCTCACAAAATTTCATGAGAATCGGTCAAGCCGTTTCGGAGGAGTATGGGAACGAAAATTGTAACACGAGAATTTAATATATAAGATATTGTGTATGCATTTACAAAAAACTCAGTTGTCTAATATCCATAACACAAGCTCTACTTACTGTGGGACTAGATCGCGCCGTGTTAAGTCCAGGGTTATTTATTATCAAAAAAATTTGCAACTAGCATAAGTTTAATTACTAAAAATATACTCATAACAAATTCAATTATGTAATAGTTAGTCAGTTTGTTAGATTGTTATGTAATTGTGTTAATACTCATAGTATTAACATCGCGTATACTGCCATAATGCACTCATCGTTCTACTGCGGCTGCGCGCCATCCGTATATTTTGACTCTGTGGCGCGTTGCATTTTGCGCGGGAAATACAATAGACAATTTAACTTCTTCTAAAGACATTCTTCAGCTATTGTACTCATCATCATCATCTGCTTCATCCTTATCCCATTTATTTGGGGTCGGCGTAATATGTTTTTCGTTTCCATTCATCTTCAGCTATTGTACTTTTGATCACTAATTTTTGTATACTGTTCTTCATTACTATATATAGCTGTAAATTACTATTATTAGAATAAACTACTGATATACAACCAAAAATGGCATATAAATAAAGCCCCTAATCATATCCCTAACAAATTGTTATTAGCTGTATGGGTGGCGCAAAATCTATTGTTAACGTAAATAAATATGTAGATATACAGTGGTTTAATGAATCCTTAAGATATATTGTACAATGTGGGTGGTCTTTAAACCACGGTATATGACTACAGGATATAGTTTAGGTGCCAATCCATTGGATGGTATATATTTGACGCCCTCGGTGGTCTAGAGGTTTAGCAGTGCTTTAGTTACAGTGGTGGTAGGTTCAATACGGTAGGGGAAAAAAAATTCTAATGTAAAAATTTGACGTTCATAAGCGGCTAAAATGTCCTACATGAATAAATTATTTTTGAATTTGAATTTGTATTTCTCGCATGGTATAAACATTTTTGTATTCATGAATAATGATTGTATATTAAATTGAACTTCAAGTTTATCGTTATTTTATAATTTCATGTTATTCATTGACAATGAATTTATTTTCTTTCTTTTTAAGGTAGATAGGTATGTATAAATAGTAATAGGTAATAATAAATGTCAAGTACGTATCATGCAGACGAAGTTGAGCGGGTCAGCTTGTCTATACAAATAAATGAAATTGGAGTGTCTGTTTGTAATATTGAAATAACCGTTTTTTACTATATGCATATGAATATTTTTTTTTTTCACAACAATTCACACAGCGCCATCTAGTCCCAAGTTAAGCTAGCTAAAGCTTGTGTCATGGGTACTAGATAATTGATACAAATACATAGAATTTTTTTTCGTAAATACCTACATAATATAAATAGAAAACACCCAGACCGATACAAACAATCATCACTCATGAATACATATGTTTGTACCGTGCGAGGAATCGAACCCGCGACCATCGGACGTAAAGCGGTAAGCTAGACCGCTAGACCACCGAGTCGTCATATAAATACGGTACATACACAAAAATATATTTTTTTACAATTTTGGTCCATCTGTCTGTCTGTCTGTTTGTTCAGGCTAATCACTGAAATGGCTGTTATAAAAAATTTTAGTAGTTCGTATTTAGACATAAAAAATAAAAAAAATGATGTAAATTTAAATTCAAATTCAAAAATCATTTATTCATGTAGGACATTGTAGCCGCTTATGAATGTCAAATTTTTACATTATAATTTTATTTTTTCCCTACCGTCCAGTTCGGTATATAGATCCAATTGAGAAGAACTGGCAAGAAACTCAATTGAATTACTTTTTTTTAAAGCCAGTTTATTTACAATGTATGTTTATATAGGTGTCTATGTCTAACATTAAAATATATTTCACTAGAAAAAAAATCAAATTGCATATCTACTATTATAAATTCTTAGTTCGTGGTGGTCAGGTGAACTCGCCACTTATGCTAAGTGAGTTCCAGATACACGGATGTTGTTTCTCTCAACAACCGAGGGTCCGAACTGTACGGCTATAAACTTAATACTATATCTATGTAATATTATATTATATACCACAGATGGTATTATGTAATTTATGATACTGGCCGAATATCAATAACTGGCAGAATAAATATATTTTCATAGTAATCCTGGTACAGAATATTTTTTTAAGTTTTTTTTTAGAAGTCAGAGCAACAAACGAGCATACGACTCACCTGATGGTAAGTGATTACCGCCGCATATGAGCACCCAAAATACCAGGAGAATTGCAAACATGTAGTTATTTAGGATCACCAACAATTGTTGCAATCATACAAGTTATTTATTTAATTTATTCCTTTAAAAAATCATAATAAAACATAATATATAATATTCTCGTGTCACAATGTTAGTTACCATACTCCTACGAAACGGCTTGACCGATTTCTATGAAATTTTATACGCATATTCAGTAGGTCTGAGAATCGGCTACTATCTATTTTTATACCCCTAAGTGATAAGGGTTGTCCACCTCTAACATTATTTTTTTTATTTTTTGGGCAATTTTTTTATTATGTGTCATTAAAAAAAACAACCCTAAATTTTCACCCTTCTATCACCAACCCCTATTTTTTTATAGCGTTATTAATTTATATGGCAAAACAACATTTGCCGGGACAACTAGTAGTTATATAAAATGTTTTCATAGTAATCGTGGTAGATTTTTTTTTAAAGAGCAACACTCAAGTTTCTTGCTCGTTCTTCTTGTGATGAGACAGCTCCGAATGAGCGGTAGATTAAAAAAATGTGATGACTATTCAAAAGTGCTTCAATGTAAGTTTATTTGAATAAATGATTTTCTATTACTATTTCTATTTTCATTTATATAGGATCACAAACAATTGTTTAAATAATTGCTTGTCTCTTCCTGACAAACTTTAGGTAGAGGAGGAAAGGCAGAAGATGGTGGATGGTGCATCACGGGATGAATAAATATATATAATTATAGAAATATATGTTATATATATACATATATAAATTATACAATAATCTATACGTATAAATAAAATTGGAGTGTCTGTTTGTAATATTGAAATAACCGTTTTTTACTATATGCATATGAATATAAATACGGTACATACACCAAAATATCATTATTTACAATTTTTGTCTGTCTGTCTGTCTGTTTGTTCCAGCTAATCTCTGAAATGGACCGATTAGACGAGACTTTTGGCATGTAGTTAATGGAATAACTCAGACAAATTTTTTTTTATATTTTTGTTTCTTTTTAAATTTAGAGACTTTTGTACGATCTTACTTTTATTTTAGAAAATAAAGTTAAATTCCACGCGGACAAAGTCGTGGGAACAGCTAGTATAATATAAAATTTAAGAAATATATATACACAGCAACAATGCATTTATTCATTACATATATATTGGGTTATGATCTCAATGTAAAATTATTTATACGCGAACACGGCATCAAAGATAATATACAAAAGTTTTGTTATAATTTTGTTGAATTTAACATTTTTCTTTATATTATGGTTACACAATTATCTATATTATCTACTACTGTATGTGTGTATGTGTAATGTGTGTTCAGTATTAAAATAATAAAATAATCTATACATATAAATAAAATTGGAGTGTCTGTTTGTAATATTGAAATAACCGTTTTTTACTACACGCATATGAATATAAATACGGTACATACACCAAAGTGAGATTTTTTACAATTTTTGTCTGTCTGTCTGTTTGTTCCGACTAATCTCTGAAATGGTTATACCGATTTTGACGGGACTTTTACTGGCAGAATATACAAAAGTTTTGTTATAATTTAATATTTTTCTTTATATTATGGTTACACAATTATCTATATTATCTACTACTACAAAGGACTGGCAGCGCAAGTGGCAGCGTGTTTTTACATTCAGCCCTCTCGCTCAGTTGTCGACCAATATTTCCGGCAGCGCGAATGGCAGGGGAAGCGGCTGAATGTAAACGTAGTATAAATTGGGCATGAAGTTTATTGGTATGAAGATTATTTCTATTTCTATACAGCACTAATAAATTCAATATTAATATGATTTTTACGCGATGAATCAGCGCAATTACAAAACAAAGACTAATAATACACTGAGATACGTTGCGGTCGCCACAAATTAATATCAATGCCTAATTATAGTCGCATGCAGGTCGCGCCGGGTGACTCAACTAATCAACACGTCATTGCGGTAAATGTCCGTCCGTGTGCAAAACATCCACCAAAAATGGATTCATATTTTATTATAACTACGAGTAGCTGTTGCCTTCCTCTTTGTCTGCCTACAATTTTTTTAAATTTCAATAAATAAAATTTAAAAATAAAATCTGTTAGATCTCTATCTGTTAAAAGAAACCGCGTAGTTTTAAAGATTTAAGCATACGTAGAGACAGACAGCGACTTTATTTTATACTATGTAGTAATAAAGATAACTGAAATATAATTAATTCAAGAATTTATAACACAACCTCAAATTCTAATCCAAACATATCAAGGAATTTATGTAAAAATGCGACTGAATACAGTTTTATCGGGAGCGTTCACTGATATTCGTGGTTTTACCCATCATGTGGTCAGATAGTAATGTTTACCAAAGTTTACATACGCAAAATATACTTGCTATTTAAATTAAAAAAACATACTTCGTTTTAAACATGTCTAATATTATAAGGAGGAAATCTTGGTTATTTTTGTTATTGTTTTAACTTCATATGTTTAAGCTAATCTAGTTAAGAGCATAATATAATAGTTCCGAAAAGTGAACTAGATGTCGCTGTCTCATATATGTATAATTTCTACATCGCGGTGGCAAGATATTTTTGTGTTATGTCTTAAGTTATAATTTTTGTAATCATTGTTTTAACTATTCTATCCTTGGGTTTCATTTCTATTGAATAATAAAGCACTAAATATCATATCTATTGAATAATAAAGCTGAAAAGTCGTGGCTTCAAGATTAGTAATTTTAAAACGGAATAAATGTTTTGCGATTTGTCCGCTCTTTCTGACTCTGCAGCTATATTACTAAATGGAGTTCTGATAGAAATCATCTATTAAAGATTTAAGCATACATAGGGACGGACAGACAGCGACAGCGACTTTGTTTTATACTCATCATCTGCTTCTTCCTTATCCGATTTCCGGTATGTAGGTTCACTCCTCCAAAGCAATGGTGAATTAGACCTTAATATAACGCAGGATGATGAAGTGACGGCCGATTACGACGACGAATCACATATTCTTCTTAAACTTATGGGGAAAATTTACAAGACCATGATCCAGCCATGTCTTGTATGAATTAGAGTGCTGGCCCGTAAAGGCATCGGATGAAAGAGGACTGCAGGCAACTGAAATGCGAATGTTGAGATGGATGTGCGGTGTGACAAGAATGGATAAGATAAAGAATGAATACATTAGAGGAAGTATGAAAGTGGCGCCGGTGTCGGAGAGGTTGATGAGTAATCGTCTATCGTGGTATGTAATGCGTAAGAATGAAGATAATATTTTAAGGAAGGTGTTACATATGAATGTGGATGGCTTTTTTTTGTGGATGATAATGGAATGGCGCACCCGTCTGTGCTAACGGTTTACGCTGGCGGTGCACCAGTGGAGGATGAGAAGATGAGCATGAGGTCAGGTCAGATAGCCCATCGTGACAAATACGCCAGGAAATTAACACGATGGTTTCCAGGGGGAACCGCGTGGAGGTTGACCTGACATGGTACATTGCTGGCAATGGGGTTATTAATCCACATTACTAACAATCCCCTTCTGTGGATGGTTATGAGGGCAGAGGGAGGCCGAAAAAGAGATGGATGGAGAAAGTGAGTAAATAATGAGATGACTGCGAACAGAGATGAATGGAAGAGAAAAACATATTACGACGACCACAAATAAATGAGATAAGGAAGAAGCAGGTGATGATTTTCACGCATTTGAACCAAATTGATCCACGTTTTGTTTTTTTTTTAAATAATATATTACATATGTATTTATTTTTCTATTCACTCGCGCGAAAGCTGGGCTGGGCTGGGTATAAAACAGGTATTTATCTGAATTAATCTTGTTAGATATTATCATTAAAATTACAAGGCTTACAATCACTCAGGGGAGTTTAAACAGACCTACCTACCTACCTAAACTGTATATATGTGACGGTCCTGCACGTATATCTCCTTAATTTAATAATTTCCAAGCATTTAGTTCGAGGGTCGCCATATTTGTCTTGGTCTAAAATCCGGCCTAAGATTAATTCGGAATAGCCCTGTCCCTCGGCGGGGGTGAGTCGCGGGGCGCGGCGCGGGGAGCGGGGGAGGACAACACTCGTACGATAGTGACCGTGCACAAATTTATGTTTATTTTGAATTTGAGTTTGAGTTTGAGTTTGAGTTTGAGTTTGAGTTTGAGTTTGAGTTTGAGTTTGAGTTTGAGTTTGAGTTTGAGTTTGAGTTTGAGTGGGAGTTTGAGTTTGAGTTTGAGTTTGAGTTTGAGTTTGAGTTTGAGTTTGAGTTTGAGTTTGAGTTTGAGTTTGAGTTTGAGTTTGAGTTTGAGTTTGAGTTTGAATTTGACTGAATTTGAATTTGAATTTGAATATAGTCATATATCTTATTAATATTGTAAACTCTACAGTTTGTGAGTATAGGTGGATGTTTGTTACTCTTTCATGCAAAAACTACTGAACGGATTTTGATGAAACTTCACAATAATATAGCTTGTACATCAGAATAACACATAGGGTAATTTAATAGGATATTATGTGAATTTATTGATAAATGTCAAGTGTGTTGCAGTCGTAGTTGCGCGTAACAGCTAGCAATCACGACAATAGTTTTTGTAATAAATTTTTTGATGCAAATACAGTATATATTCGTACACTTCTATATGCATTTAGTGACAAGCTGTTAATTTAAAATTACAAACAGACATAAATTTTGTTTATTTCTATAGATGTTCATTATTCTCGCTGAAACTGAATTATAGTTGACAAATTTGAAATGAAATGAAATTATATTTATTCAGTAGATTTTAAAAAAACTAAAACACACATTAAACAAACAAAAAAAAATAAATCATTGCAACAATTACAAAAAAAAGGTACATTTACCATTTATTGTTATAAAATTACAAATTACGTAATTTGAATATTACTGCGTTGTTAGTTATCACAGAGAGGTGATTTAGCAGAAAATGTTGGGAAGATCCTAAAGGTCAGCTGTTAATACTGGATTGACATTTTTGTACGAGAAACAATATTTCGGATTACATGACGTTTGTAGTTAGGGTTGCAAACTTTTTTTGACAAAAAAAAACGTATAAACTGGGTTGGATAGGAAAAAAATAAAGTATTAGGAAAAAATAAGTATTTTTCTATTTAAAAAATAAAGTATTAGGAAAAAAAATTTATTTTAATTATTTTTTTTTTGGACAGGATAATTTTTTTTTTTTGCGTTAATAAGGAATTTTTGTGTGCTGTTAACACTAGCGCTCTGAGAAAAATCACAACTCACAATTTTCTAACGTTTCGTTCAGTAATTATAAATGGTTAAGTACCCATAATGAGTATTTTGTTTTGCATCACAGTAAAGGTTGAAAATAAAGTATTTTCGCATACTTTATATAAAAGTGTAAATATAAATAAAGTAGGATACGTTATTATAAAGTATGGTTGGCAACCCTGTTTGTAGTTGAAATTAGAAACGCTATTTCGGATTATTTCTAATACATAATGTTGGTAGTGGAAATGTCAATTGATTTCCTAAATTGACCATTGGTACTTCAATTGCTATAGAATAGAATAGAGTAATTATTGAAGGCAGAAGTTCTCGTGTTCGATCATCAACACGACGGACTGACCTTAGAAAAACTGCATAACAGTCCATTATACAATGTTCTCGTACAGCCAGAAACAGTACCAGATGGTGACAGTATGCGAGAAGCTCTGTCGCCAAGGAGAACGAAGTGATGAAAATATTCCAATGAAAGACACGATGTCTCTGAGTGTATGACTAAAGAAGAAATAAAGTAGAAAGAGAAGAATACAGATGTGTGGAGTTGTTTGGAGAAGATTGCACGTTGTATATTATATGTTCAACTATAATAAAATCCCTAGGCAACTCACATAGCGCCATCTAGTCGCAAGCTAAGTAGACGATACTAGATAACTGATATAAATGCTTAAATACATTGATTTTTGTAAATACATGGAGCTCTGTGGCCATGGAGAACAATGGAGAGATACCATCATAGAGGTCACGACCAGTCTGTCAAGAGTGTACGACTGAAGACGAAGAAGAGTTGAATACAGATGAGTTGTTTGGAGTAGATAATACGATGATAGTTGTATGTGATAGAAATAGAAATAATCTTTATTCAAATAAACTTAATATAAGCACATTTTAATAGTCAAGTTTTTTATTCTACCGCTTATTCGGAATGCAGATTCATCACAAGAAGAATAAGCAAGAAACTTGTGTGAAAAGAGGAACTTTTAAATAAATATTGATTTACTTATATTTAATTAACAACAAGGATTAGGCATGCGACAATCAACATAGAAACCGCTACGCACTTAATCTCTGTTCATAGGATAGGATGCTCAAATACAATAATAATAATGTTCCTAGGTATCATCTAGTCCCAAGCTAAGTAGACCTTGTATTATAGGTACCTACTACATAACTTATATAAATACTACATACATTTTTTTGTCAATACATAAATAGCATACATATAAACAAAACACCCAGACCGATACAAACAATCATACTCATGAATACATATGTTTGAACTCACTCACAGACGGCAATTTTAAAAAGACGAAAATATACGAATCTGGATGGCTCGTATTGGTTTTTACCATTTGCCGTGGAGACCTTGGGCCCATGGAGCCCAGAAGACAAATTGTTTTTAACATATGTATATTTCAGCGCGCCTCATCGAGGTTACTTGTGACCCAAGAGCTGGTAGCTACTTTGCCCAAAGGCTAAGTATGGCCATTCAAAGAGGCAACGCTGCCAGTATCTTGGGTACGCTGCCTCCTGCTGATTGTTTGTAAATGTAATAAAAAAAATTGTAATAAGTATAATTATAAAGTGAATGACTCTATGTATTTTTTTTTAGAATAGAACAACATTTATTACATCACACATCACAACACAATAAAAACGATTCTGACAGCTGCATATAAATTATTATATAAGATAAACGTAAATAAAAAACAATTCATTAAATTAGAGATGAAATCATTATATACAGAAAAATGAATAAATAAAAGAACAACATAGTAACAAACAAATAAATAATAATAATAATAATAATATAGCAACAGATCTAGCAATATAATTAAAAAAACAATGGAAAGCACACACCATAAATAATAATAATATAAAAAAGTCTGAACAAAATAGAATCCCCTCCTCTACAATAGAACTTTTACAAAAAGCCGTCATACTAAACACATGCCGAATAGTCAGAAAATTTCTATCTTCATCACATAACTTATCCACGCTTGGCTAAGGCCCGCGTGTTTGAATATATTACCCCCGTAAAATGGGAGATATAATAAATATATACATATATAATAATAATAAACCAATACTAAATAATAATAAAGTAAAATGCATTTCCTATCCACCACTGCGGAGCATCGTCACCGCGTCACTGTGTACTGATGTGTGTAGGGGGACCATCTCAGCATTATGCCATGACAAAAGCCACGACGCTGATTTTCAGTGTCTGTATTTCAATTAATAATTGCAGATTACTGGCTTTTATAGTAATTATTCAATTCATGGGTAAACGGTAGAATATAAACTCGTTTTTAAATAAACATCAAAGCGACGAAGGGTCTTAAGACGTTCGGACAATTTACATGTTGTAATTTTAATTAGGATTGCGTGGACCGCAGCCCGAGTCGCCAACAGCCGGCGAAGGGTCTACACAATGTACGGGCCCTTGGAAATAGTTTCACCTAATGTTAATTTAATCCAAGACGGGACAATCGGGTTCCGCTAAAAGTTAACTTCTCGACTTGTGTTGTTGTTACCACCGTCACCATCCGTAGTACTGATTACGCGACCGAATTTTCCTTATCATTAAATAGTTTAAACATATAAATATAATTGGAGTGTCTGTTTGTAATGTTGAAATAATCGTTTTTTACTACATGCATATGAATATAAATGCATACACCAAAATAACTTTTTTTTAAATCTTTGTCTGCCTGTCTATCTTATGTTCCGGCTAATCTCTGAAATTGCTGGACCTTGTACACATCTTCTTGCAGGTATTAGAATAAACATAGGATGTTATTTATTGAAAAAAAAAAATTAAAAAAAAAGTAATAAAATCCTTTCTTAGCGGACGTCATAATAGCTTTATGCATGCAAAGTCTCAGCCCGATCGGTTTAAAATTGACAAAGTTTCATACAAACTTTCATCCCCTATTTTATCCCCTTGGGTGTAGAATTAACCAAAATCCTTTCTTAGCGGTTGCCTACGTCATAGCATCTGCCTGCATGCCAAATTTCAGCCCGATCCGTCCAGTGGTTTGGGCTGTGCGTTGATAGATCACTATGTCAGTCACCTTTGAGTTATATATATTTAGATTTTTAGTTATCTGTAGTAAAATAGATACAAATACAAATAAATCTGTTTATGGCGTATAGACGGCAACAATACATTATCTAATCATTTATAATTTCTTCTCATTCTTCTATATCATGCTAAGTAATATTTAATAAAACATTATTTAATATGACGACCGAAGTTCGATCCTCGCACAGCACAAACATATGTATTCATGAGTATGATTGTTTGTATCGGTCTGGCTATTTTCTACGTATAATATGTATTTATGAAAAAAAAATTATCTATGTATATGTATCAGTTATCTAGTACCCATAACACAAGCTTTAGTTAGCTTAACTTGGGACTAGATGGCGCTGTGTGAATTGTCCTGAGATTATTATTATTATTTTATTATTTAGTATGATTATCAGTATCAGTTTAGTTTAACTTCTTCTTAAATAAATAACAGGAATAAGTCGTTTTAAACATATAACAGGAAAATTATTAATATTATAAACACATATATTTGTAAGTATGGTGATGTATAATTTTTTGTATGTATTTCCGAAAAAAATCTAAGTATCATCTCATCTCAGTCATCCATCTGCTTCTTCCATATCTCATTTATTTGTGGTCGTCGTAATATGTTTTTCTCTTCCATTCACCTCTGTCATCTCATTAACATCTTTCACACAGTCCCTCCATCTCTCTTTCGGCCTTCAATTAAATCTAAGTAAGTATTGGAAAGATGTTAATAAAAAAAATTATGTTCATAACTCTGACCAGTCTGACATGTGCTGCGAATTATGAACTCCCATATTACGCGGCCCAGGTCATTTCTGAAACCTCGGAATGTAATCCTGTTATCTTTTGTTTGAAGTACGTCACATTGTTATATTGTTTTACTGATATTGTGAAACCTATTATTAGCTATACTATTCGTTTGTACTTTCTGTTTTTATGTTTTATTGTATGCTGTTGGTTTCAAAGAAATAAATAAATGTCCTATTTTGAATAGATATGATTTGAATATCGGTTGTCTAGTACCCATAACACAAGTTCTGTTCAACGTGGTATAGATGGCGCTGTGGTAATTATCCAGGGTTATTTTTTTTAATTAACACCTATAAATATTATTACCAACGGGGAA
This sequence comes from Achroia grisella, assembly GCF_030625045.1. Taxonomy (NCBI): domain Eukaryota; kingdom Metazoa; phylum Arthropoda; class Insecta; order Lepidoptera; family Pyralidae; genus Achroia; species Achroia grisella. Next base: position 339,100 of record NW_026712776.1, read on the forward strand.
AGGGATTTGGGAAGTGGACTGATGATCCTATTGCTAGCTATGTACCATGTCAGGTTGACCTCCACGCGGTTCCCCATGGAAATCATCATGATTCAATTCTTGGTGAATTTGTCACGTGTCTAACTTGCCTGACCTCATGCTCATCTTATCATCCTCCACTGGTGCCCCGACAGCGTAAACCGTAGCGCAGGTGAGTGCACCATTATATTATCTATACATATAAAGAAAATTGGAGTGTCTGTTTGTAATATTGAAATAACCGTCTTTTAATACATGCATATGAATTTAAGTACGACACATACACCAAAATAACATTTTTTACAATTTTTGTCTGTTTGTCTGTTTGTTCCTGCTAATCTCTGAAATGGCTGGACCGATTTTAACGGGACTTTTATTGGCAGGTAGCTGATATAATAAGGAGTAACTTAGGCTACTTTTGTTTTACAAAAATTAAGTTATATTGCACGCGGACGAAATCGCAGAAACAATTATTCATACATAAAAAAAAATTGTAACCTATAAATAAACGATAGTGTCGTAATATGAACAACGTCTTAACTCAACCACGTGTTAAGCTGGCAGTGTATAATGAAGGGGGAATAATTCACGGCCCCCACTTAACTGGACCGAGCCGTGGGTGACCATTGTTATTTCAACCTGTCACCCCTTTCTTAACTACGAAATGTGTATTATATACATCTATCTATTTATCTCTCTTAAAGTCAGGATTCTTCCAGAGACAGTTTCACAAGATTTTGTAATATAATAATAATAAACTCTTTATTGTGCACATAGAAGAAATACAATAAGAAAAAAAACAATAAATGGAAAAGACAGACAGTTTCATAAGATTTTGTAATAAACTTACATGAATAAAGATATTCTTCAAGTTTGGTTTCTTCCAGAGACAGTTTCACAAGATTTTGTAATATACCTACATGAATAAAGATATTTAGATTTGCTTTGATTAGATCTGTATTATATACATCTATCTACCGATCTTCAAGTCTCGTTTCTTCCAGAGATAGGTTCATATGTGTTGTTACTGGCTAATTTTTTTATTCTAAATTTGTTTTTAAATTTATTGTTCCTTTTATTATACATTTTTGTTTTACATGTCATTCTGTTGTCAATACTTTCCTAATATATATCTCTGTATACCTAATCTTTTCGTTTTACCTATACATGTATAAAATAAAACTGCAACAATAAAAGTCTGTAATAAACCTACATGAATAAAGACATTTTTATTTGATTGGATAACAATATTTGGACCAAAAAACTAATAGTTCTTAATTCAGCCACATTCATAATTCATCTCATGCTTTCGGAGATACTTCACTAATCCATTAGATAATTATAATAAAACAATCTAAACAAAGTTAACACACCGCCTTCCGATGGCTGCGGGTTCGATTACTCGCACGGTACAAACATTTGTATTCATGAATACGATTGGTTGTATTTGTCTGGGTGTTTTTTATGTGTATTATGTATGTATTTACAAAAAATGTATCCATGTATTTATATCAGTTGTTTAGTACCTATAACACAAGCTCTACCTAGGAACTAGATGGCGCTATGTGACTTGTCCTGGGGTTATCATTATAATTATTGTTACTACATTAAAAGTCATAACACGAACGAGATTTAAAATTTACTGCTAAATATACGACGGTCCTGAAAATTACAAAAAAAAATCCAGTATAACATAAATATTTAAAAAAAAAGAAACGACACACGAAATATGTTTATAAGAAGCAACGTGCTTTGATTTATAACGATCCGTGGAATATAACACGGGACGAACAAATTCGGCGCAAGTCACAAGCGGTAGCGGCGAGTTACCTTTTTTTTTACTTTTTCCGACATAGACTTTGTATAAAGTCATATAGTATATTGAAGTTTTTGTAAGCTTATTTTTATTACTATATAGATGGCAAACACACCGCCCATCTGATGGTAAACGGTTACCGTAGCCTATGGGCGCCTGAAAGGGGTATCACATGCGCGTTGCCGACCCTTAAGAAACTTTAATATTTTTAACTTTAATTTTATTTGCCATAAAATTATTCGTGTTAAGACCCGGTTAATAATTTAAATTATGAAAGATACACATAAATAATCGTTTTTTACTACATGCATATGAATATAAATATCGTACATACATCAAAGTAACATTTTCTACAGTTTTTGTCTGTCTGTTTGTTCCGGCTAATCTCTGAAATGGCTAAAAAAGAAGCTATCTGATGTAAAAAGGAGTAACTTGGGCTACTTTTATTTTAGAAAAATAAAGGTAAAATCCACTCGAATGTAGTCGCAAGTACAGCAATCAATAAGACTGTTCTACATTTCAATCTGATAGAAAAAAACATATTTTTTTAAGCCAAAACCAAGTCGCTTGTGTCTTAAACCGGTGCTGAAATGTTTCGAGTCGCAAAACTGCAAGATTTATCCTCGGTGCTGGCTTCAAACTCATTAGGCGACGAAAACTCGTGGGATCACACACACAATCTTTGCGCTTAGCCGCTCAAAAATTACATCTCAGTGGAACAGCTCGAGAGATTCCACGTCGGTGAGACGCCGTCTCTATCTGACTTGGTTTAAATTAATTATTAGTTTTAATTTTGTGTGGGTAGATTGAAATTTTATTATTAATTCATAGAGTCACTGTGTTCTCCCATATTTGAATTTAAAAAATAATCTGTTTTATTGTAAACATGTATAACATTCATTTGAAAAGAATACGAACTGAGTTTCTTGTCAGTTCTTCAGTTTTGTTCAGTTTGTTCAGTTCTGTACTTGTTACTTTGTCATCTCGAAATCATTTCGAACCGACGGTAGATTTGACATATCATAACAGTCTGTAATAGACCTACATGAATGAAAAGATATTTTGATTTTGAATTTGAAAGTGTGGAATATCTCTTTATTACGTCAGCTACCTACCAATAAAAGTCCTGTCAAAATCGGTGTAGTCATTTCAGAGATTAGCCGGAACAAACAAACAGACAGACAGACAGACAAAAGTTGTAAAAAAATGTTATTTTGGTGTATGTACCGTATTTAAATTCATATACATGGAGTAAAAAACGGTTATTTCAATATTACAAACAGACACTCCAATTTTATTTATATGTATAGATAAAATAGACGTTATGTTCCCGCTCCAGTCAGATTCCCGTTAATTTTCTTTCCAAAGAATTGTTTTAGCTAACCCACCTTTTACCAACAGAAGGGTACGTCCAGGGTCCAAGGAGAGCACCATAACTCATGTTTTGCATGCGGTCGGTACATCTCACCTTTTATTTATAGCGACACTGCAGCCGACAAGCGGTTAGAGGGTTATTAGGCAGGTTAGGGTACGGGCCGCGGCCGTTTCAGAAAGAATTAAGAAACGTTTAGCAATGCCAGGGTTGGAAGGGGCGCCACGTAAGTGAACGGGGAAATGTGAATAATACTCGGCATTTTAACGATTATTCTTTATACTAGCTTTAACCGCGACTTCGCTCGCGTTAATTTATCCTCTTAGGGGTGGAATTTATCAAAATCCTTTCTTAGAGGATGCCTACGTCATAGTAGCTTTATGCATGCAAAGTCTCAGCCCGATCGGTTCAAAGTTGACAAAGTTTCATACAAACTTTCATCCCCTATTTTATCCTCTTAGGGGTGAAATTTATCAAAATCCTTTATTAGGGGATGCCTACGTCATAGTAGCTTTATGCATGCAAAGTCTCAGCCCGATCGGTTTAAAATTGACAAAGTTTCATACAAACTTTCACCCCCTATTTTATCCTATTGGGGGTAGAATTAATCATAATCCTTTCTTAGCGGATGCCTACGTCATAACATCTACCTGCATCCAAATTTCAGCCCGATCCATCCAGTGGTTTGGGCTGTGCTTTGAAAGATCACTATGTCAGTCAGTCACCTTTGAATTATATGTATTTAGATTATTAGAAAATTGAAAATCTCGTTTATTCTATAAAAAATCGGTTTTTTTTTAGAATGGAGAGATTTTAACAAATATACTTTAGATGCAGAGTTGCAGGTATTTCAATGAAATTAGCTTTATTGCATACTGTATGGGTCCATTTTTCACAACCACATTGTGGAATCTTCCAGCAATATTTCCGAACCGATACGATATTGAAACCTTCAAGAAAAGAGCTTATTCCTTTTTAAAAGGCCGACAACGTACTTGCAATTCCCCTGGTGTTGCGGGTGCTCATGGGCGGCGGTAATCACTTACCATCAAGTGACCCGCAGTTTGTTCAAAATTCAAAATTCAAAAATCATTTATTCATGTAGGACATTTTAGCCGCTTATGAACGTAAAATTTTTACATTATAATTTTATTTTTTCCCTACCGTCCAGTTCGGTATATAGATCCAATTGAGAAGAACTGGCAAGAAACTCAATTGAATTACTTTTTTTTAAAAGCCAGTTTATTTACAATGTATTTTTATATAGGTGTCCCCTGTGTTATAAAAAAAAACATTAATTTGTACTTAGTATAACAATATAGTAGTACAAGATATATAAAAAGTAGTATAATACGCATTACACTGCTTCCAAACTTCGGTGATAAGGTAAGAATTTCAACACCGACATTTTGAAGCGAAATTTGTAAAATCACATGTAGTTCAATATTGCATTTGATATATAAATTATTGTATAAAGAAATTAAAAATATAACTATTACAGCGCTTGTATCCGTAAACGACTCATACATAATAACCCAAGAAAATTTTGATGTCAACCATGATGTGACCAGTTTTGGCAAACATATATAAATAAGTCCGCAATTCATGAATTTCGCAGTTCTCCTATTTAACTAACTAAACCATTGTTATATAAGACGACCTCGGTGGTATAGCGGTCTAGCACACCGCTATACGTCCGATGGTCGCGGGTTCAATTCCTTGCACGGCACAAACATTTGTACTCATGAGTATGCGCTCGACCATATTTTAAGAAACCCAATGACCCGGCCCACCACGCCGCCACATGTCTAATGTAATATTGTGTAAATTACAATTCAAAAAATTAAAAAATTAAAAAAAAATATTTATTCATGTAGCTCCATAACAGACACTTATGACAAGTCTAATTATAATCAATATATATTGTATATACGAGATAGTGTAACAAATACAGTATTACTTAGAGAACATCTTAATATAATAACTTATACATCCAGGAACAAATCTTAGCCTAATCTTACATAACAAAGACAATAAACAAAACAAATAAAATAAACAATAAATTAAATCGTGGCAGACTGTGCTTCATTGCATCCTGTTATACGTTTTGGTAAATTCTAATGTCCTAATATAGTAATAAACATAATAAAATAAGCTATTTAATCTCTTTACTTTTAAATGTAAAATTTATTATATGTTTTGCATGATGTAAGACTTACTTTAGTCATTAATTTGTTTGTATTTCTTTTGTAAAGTTAAATATACTTGTATACTACATAACTATGTAACCAGTGAATGAGAGAGAATGAAATGTTCATATTTAATGTTTAAATTATTAAAATATTCAATTAAGAGGCCGAGGATAGAGCACAATACTTTGCCGACGCAATATCTCCCGGCACTCGCCCCATAAACGCCATAACTCCACCCTGGCACCATTATTATTTTTTACAGAGCATTTTTATTAAGAATCGTGGATCACTAATATGCTAATGCACCACCGTTACTCCTTATACTGGGTACTATTAAATGTTATTTGTTGGCAAAATTAAAACAAGACACTTAAGTGAGAACGATTGTCATGCAAATTGGGAATGATCACACCTCGGGCCGAGGGCCGCTCTTACCAATTTACTTAGAAGTATAGGTTTTAAGAAATACTCTTAAAAAGTAAATAGTTTAGCAAGTTATAACAGAACCAATGAAAATACTTATAAACTTACAAATGAGTAAAAATTAGAACTCTTTTTTGGCGTCGATGTAGTTGAGTATAAAGACAAATATAACGTCCTGAAGGACCATCAAGAAACAGAGGTCTTGAGGTAAGTTCAGGTTACAGCCACTGATCAAACTATTTCCTTTTGACAAAATCGAAATAGTATACGCTGGTGGTCCATATTCTCCCTAAATGCATTTAAAAATGAATCTGTATTTTGTAATACAAGTCTGTAATGAGGTCCATTACAGACTACAATGACTCCATTACAGATACATGAATAAAGATATTTTGATTTGATTTGATTTGATACCTCATTGTATCCTATTTCACAATGCACTACGATGTTGTACCTCTGTACCTGGAAAATTCACTGTCATACCTTACTCAGAAATGAACATTACAAACAAGGTGCAGAAATAGATGAGGTAGAGGCACTCACGCAGATAACTTTAGCCAAAGTCTATCTCGATATTGTTTTTGCAAAATTGGTCCACAAGAGAAGATTATTAGTATTCTTGGATGCTTTGATTCACGTTATAAAATTGCAGTATATGTTATCACCTTACTTAATAATTATACCTCAGTTCTTAGATTTCAATGGTAACGCATGAAGAGTTCCATATACCACACGACGACGTGTTGTTCACGGTACTACTTACCAACGAATATTCTATAAGTTGTTTACCATTCCTTGTAAATAAAAAAAATAGTACGGCTGCATTGTTCCACCGCAAATTCACGATTTTTCCAAAGAAATGTGAACTTTTTCAAAACAGCACTTCATAAATATTTACAGGGAGCGGGCGACCTCTCGGCCCGCAGTCCGCCACCTTGGTTGTGTTTATTTGTGAACTCGTGGACCGTCGGCACAACATGGCAGATTGTTTGCTGTGCACATATGGTGCGAAAAAACCATTACCTCACATTGTTGACTTCATTTTTAGTGAAATAAACATCGCCTGCGGATATTTTGTTAAGTGTCCAAATGTGGCGGAGCGTGAGATGAGGTTTGAAAGCGGACTGAACAAGAGGTGTAGGTATTTATATTTGTGCATCCTAGACTAGACTAGACTTTTATGTAAGGGTATATAATATATAATATATATGTAGATATATCTATATTTATGCAATATACTACACGTACATAGACGTATACACACATACACACACACACACTGGCTAAATTGTATAAAATACTAGCTGTCCCGGCAAACGTTGTTTTGCCTTAAAATAAAAAAAATAAAAAATTGGGGTGGACTACCCCTAACATTTAGGGGGATGAAAAATAGATGTTGGCCGATTCTCAGATCTACTCAATACGCTCACAAAATTTAATGAGAATCGGTCAAGCCGTTTCGGAGGAGTATGGGAACGAAAACTGTGACACGAGAATCTTATATATAACATTAATAAGGTTTATGTCTGCATGTAAATTAATTAAAACTGTTATCATTAGTAATAGAGTAGTAAATAACTAGTTTATACCATAATGTATATCCATTTATTTTTAACATAACATGAAAAAAAATTGGCTTAGCTAAAAAAAAACTACGCGAAACCAAGTTTATAAAGCGTAATCCGTCCGCGGATAACGCAAGGTGTCGACGAAATCCCACAGCTCCGCAAGAGGCCATAAATCTCGAGACAGTTTGTGAAGTGAGAAAAGTTGGCAAATTGAGCATTTACAATTCGCGTCATACTCGGCGGCGGAGTGCTCTGAGCTGGGCTCAGCCCAGCCGCGGTGGATTCTAAACTGATATTTATTGCTCGGACGCACCTCTGCACAGCTTGATGTCGCCGATTTATGTGATATCCCCCCTCATGAGTCACGTGGGCCCGTTATGGTCTTAGACTGTTGTAATAAAAACAATGTATTTTGTTAGTTGTTTTGAGAATATCCGTTATAGCATAACAACAGTGGTGTTTCTTATAGGGACCGGTTTGCTTTGAGAAGAAAATAAATCAGTCATATTTTGTTACTCAAGTAACTTTTGTTAATTTTACTATTTATTACGGATCACCTGATGGTAAGTGATTACCGCCGCCCATGAGCACCCGCAACACCAGGGGAATTGCAAGTACGTTGTCGGCCTTTTAAAAAGGAATAAGCTCTTTTCTTGAAGGTTTCAATATCGTATCGGTTCGGAAATACCATTGCTGGAAGGTGATTCCACAATGTGGTTGTGCGAGGCAAAAAGTTTTTAGAAAACCGCACTGTGGAAGACCGCCATTCATCCAGATGATCAGGATGGTATTTCAGTTTCTGGCGGGTGGTACGGTGGTGAAACTCAGCAGCTGGTATTAATCCGAACAATTCCTCAGAACACTCCTCGTGATATACTATTTGGCGGTTTGTATTCATTGAAGTGTTAAATATATAATAAATGTATGTGAATGTTTAATTAATATATGTAACAACCTCTTTTGTCATTGTTATGTGCCAGTACTCGTGTTAAGAAAAAAGAAAAAAAAAAGTAATTTATTTAATCTGTCAAATATTAATTAATGTGTGATTTTGAACAATACACCTAGACAAAACAAGATCAAGATTTTTCATTTAAAACAATTTAATTTTAAACAGTGAATAAAGATAACTTTCGTGAATTTTAATTGGCAGTTTGTATTCAGACAAAATCTTAAATATAAAACGCTGGACAACATTTTTTAACACTCAAGTTTTTTGCTTATTCTTCCTCTGATGAGTGAGTTTTGAATGAGTGGTAAAATAAAAAATATGTGACTATTCAAAAGGGCATATAATAATAATAATCTCAGGACAATTCACACAGACCGCCTTCTAGACTCAAGTTAAGCTAGCTAAAGCTTGTGTTATGGGTACTAGATAACTGATACATATACATAGATATTTTAACAGATATTATAGATATTTTAACACCCAGACCGATACAAACAATCATACTCATGACTACAAATTGTGCGAGGAATCGAACCCGCGACCATCGGTCGTAAAGCGGTGTGCTAAACCGCTAGACCACCGAGGTCGTCAATATTAAGAATATTTGAATAAAGATTATTTCTATTTCTATGGTGCAAGGACTGAGTAGATATCTTATCATTGCTCTTTTAAATATACATTCTCGAGCAAAAGTATGGAATCACTTGCATAGAATTGATTCCGCCCAATTTTGAGTACTTAATAACTAGTTAACTACAATAAAAATGGTATCATTTTAAAGCTGTAACTGTTAATTTCAAATTCATACTAAATTCATTTAAATCCCACCAGTATTTAATAACAATAAATATATATAAATATACATTTATTTAGCAAAAAAGTTAACATTAGCATACCCACATAATATGTATATATGAATGATCATATATATATATACACCGCCACTACAATATAGTAAAACAATAATTAAAACCGATACACTACTAACAAATATTTACTAAACAGGACTCCACTCAGCATATTGCTGCAGCCAAAGCTACAGCGCTGATTTTCAGCGGAGCCCTTAGGGTAAATAAAATAGCTCATAAACAAAATTATAGAAAATAATATTAGCTCGATCAACTTATAGCTACAATCTGAACAACAATGAATATAAAATCAATTTAGGTTTGACAATCTATATATATATAACTCAAAGGCGACTGACATAGTGATCTATCAAGGCACAGCCCAAACCACTGGACGGATCGGGCTGAAATTTGGCATGCAGGTACATGTTATGACGTAAGCATCCGCTAAGAAAGGATTTTGATTTATTCTACTTCCAAGGGGATAAAATAGGGGATGAAAGTTTGTATGAAACTTTGTCAATTTTAAACCGATCGGGCTGAGACTTTGCATGCATATAGCTAGTATGACGTGGGCATACTCTAAGAAAGGATTTTGATAAATTCCACCCCTAAGGGGATAAATTAACGCGAGCGTAGCCGCGGGCAAAAGCTAGTTTATAATAAAATTGATCCATACTACTTACATTCATATAAGTATTATTCCATTTCCCAAAGGACTTTAAGGAAGAAAGCAAGGGAAAAATTTAAGGATCTATCTCCATTACATTTTTAAGAATTTTGTGCGAACACAAATTGCCAAGTAGCAAAACCATAAAAATACAAATCACAACCATTACATCCAATCACCGTAGAAGTTTACAAAACGCATAAAGGTACACTTACAATGGCAACCCCATCGGTTGAGCGTATTTTTTAACGTCGCCACCCGAGAACTAAATGTCAGTCATTACGAGCCGCGCCCCCCGGCCCCGCTCGGGACGCAACATTCAAATTCCAGCATCTAAAGTGCTGTTAAAGTGAAAGGCGATCGCGATCACTTAACGTTAATAATAAATCTCGAGACGTGCGAATGTTTGGTAAATGAGCAGTATTGGTATTCTGTAAGCGTTTCAACTCGCTTCACTCATCGCTTCACGCGAGGCACTTGTATCACTTGTCAAATATAGAATTCCTACAGAGCTATCGAGTTTGCCTATATTTCTAAAAAAATCACTAGTGCCTGTTTTACCAACCCGCTCGCGAGTGTATGGCACTGAAGTCGTTATCGAGTTTTACAGAAAAGTAATGCACAGTCTACTTAGTATTCCGCTTCCGAATTCTTAAGGTATGTTTACATAATAGCTCTACAGTAGAGATTACTGTGGCACGCTCTAGACCGGGATGGATATAATTGTATATGCAATGTAAGAATTCATAATGTAACAATACAACACAATGTAATGAAAACTGTGAAAATAGTAGTGTAAGATTTATATAATTGTATATGCATATTGGTAAACTTAACTGGCTCCTAATAAAGATAGGTGATACTGCATGTTGTCAACTCACCCGGCCGGCCAGCGGTGGTTCTGGGCCAGACGTATAAAGTCTGCCTCGATGCCACTGTTTGGCAAATTGTAACATCTCGGCTGGAGGCTCCTCTGGAGTTGTACAAAAGTGGAAATTAAAGAAATATATTAAAGTAAATTAAAAAAAGGCACGGACGAATATGTCTGTGGAAAATTGTATTTAAAATAAAAAAAAAAAGATCGGGATGGAAGTAAAACAGAAACTGGTGACTATTTTAGAAATATTGTTAAACTGTTACTATTATTTTTGGCAAGTGATATGTGTGCCTCGAGTGAAGTGATGAGTGAAATGATTGACAAAACGGTTACAGAAAACCAAAACAGTAGAGATTGTCATTAGTATTCTGTAAAACTCGATAGCGACTGCAGTGCAGTATCACACGCTCGAGAGCAGGATGGAGTTTTCTTTAGAAATATAGTCAAACTCAATAGCTCAGTAGGAACTTTATATGTGACAAGTGATACGAGTGCCTCGAGTGAAGCGATGAGTGAAGTGAGTTGAGACGCTTACAGAATACCAATGCAGTACCTTGTGTATTAGTCAGACATCAGCGTCGCAGCCCTTCACGACTCATTAGGGCGGGCGTTTTGAAAAATGCTCGAATACTCGCGGTACTAAAATAGACATTATGTAAAGTGCCACAATTACCGCGGTGACTTGTGAAAAAGTTGAGTTTTGCTGCGCGCGATGTAGGGTTGGCGACGCGGCGACGGGGCCGTGTATCACTTGGCCCGCTTCTATATTGATTGAAACGCTATATTGTTATATAGTACATTACTTTTTTTATACTACTATGGTGGCAAACTAGCATACGGCCCATCTGATGGTAAATGGTTACCGTAGCCTATGGACGTCTGAAACACCAGAGGTTGCTAATACGTACCTAAGACGTCATTTAGCGTTAGAATTAGCGTAAATAATAACGTCATTTCTCAACACGCCGCAGCCACCGTCTTTCCCTGCCCTTTATTGCCAAAAAATTTGAAATAAACAAAGTTTAGGCTCATTTATCAATTATTTTATAAATTTTTATCTGAACATTAATCATGTTTGTTATATGCTATATGCATATTTGTATATTGTATATATTTGCATATACTAGGTTAAGCCAGTAGTTAGAGAATACCAACACATATTTTATTCACATTTTACAATACCAACTCATAACGCCAACAACAAATTAACAACAACTTTATAATTGAACAGTGACAACCCTGCCTGAAATACAAGGTACTGCTAACACGTACCTAAGACGTCATTTAGCGTTAGAATTAGCGTAAATAATAACGTCATTTCTCAACACGCCGCAGCCACCGTCTTTCCCTGCCCTTTATTGCCAAAAAATTTGAAATAAACAAAGTTTAGGCTCATTTATCAATTATTTTATAAATTTTTATCTGAACATTAATCATGTTTGTTATATGCTATATGCATATTTGTATATTGTATATATTTAGGTTAAGCCAGTAGTTAGAGAATACCAACACATATTTTATTCACATTTTTCAATACCAACTCATAACGCCAACAACAACTTTATAATTGAACAGTGACAACCCTGCCTGAAATACAAGGTGCTGCTAACACGTACCTAAGACGTCATTTAGCGTTAGAATTAGCATAAATAATAACGTCATTTCTCAACACGCCGCAGCCACCGGCACCGGCAGCGCCGACGCCCCGCCATTGCGTCTTTCTCTGCCCTTTATTGCCAAAAAATTTGAAATAAACAAAGTTTAGGCTCATTTATCAATTATTTTATACATTTTTATCTGAACATTAATCATATTTGTTATATACTATATACATATTTGTATATAGTTGTTAGAGAATACCAACTCATATTTTATTCACATTTTACAATATCAACTCATAACGCCAACAACAAATTAACAACAATTTTATAACTGAATATTGACAACCCTGCCTGAAATACAAGGTGCTGCTAACACGTACCTAAGACGTCATTTAGCGTTAGAATTAGCATAAATAATAACGTCATTTCTCAACACGCCGCAGCCACCGGCACCGACAGCGCCGACGCCCCGCCATTGCGTCATTCTGCCTTTTATTGCCGCAGAACACTTAACTGCAAATAAAAAATATCTGTATTATACATTTTTACTTGAAACGCGATTACTCGTTCGCCGTTTACTCAGTTGAGTGTGATTTTAAGTTGAGTAATGATGGTGGAGATGTGGTAGTGAATTTACAGTGACATGACACTTTAGTTCTCAAAATAAAATAACTTTATTCATGTAGGGCTATTACAGACTCTTATGATATGTCAAATCTAATCCAATCGTCAGTTTGGAATGATTTCAAACCTAGAGGAACTGACAAGAGCTCATATTCTTTACAAATGAGTTTATAGAGATACAGATTCATTTTTGTAATCAAATTAGGGAGAATAGAGTGACCACCATATGCCTTTGCAATTACATCATCTGCTTCTTCCTAATCCCATTTATTTGTGGTCGCCGTAATATGTTTTTCTCTTCCATTCATCTCTGTTCGCAGTCATCTCGTTATTTACTCACTTTCTTACCATATCATCTTTCACACAGTCCATCCATCTCTTTTTCGGTCTATCCTTATAACCATCTACATTCATATGTAACGCCTTTGCAATTATATAATCTGTCAAAAGGAAATAGACCTATCAGTGGTCGTAACCTGAAAAGACCAGTGCTCGGCAGCACCTTTTCACGAGTATGACGGATGAGCCAGCCATCGATGCACTCAACCATATTTGAGTTTTTTTTATTAATGATAATGGGATGGTGCACCCGCCTGCGCTAACGGTTTATGCTGGCGGGGCACCAGTGGTGGAAGATGAGCATGAGGTCAGGTCACTTAGCCCGTCGTGGCAAATTCACCAGGAATCTATCACGATGGTTTCCAGAACCGCGTGGAGATCAACCTGACATGGTACATTGCTAGTAATTGGGTCATGTGTCCACATTACTAACAATGCCCTTCCCCCCACTCTATTTGAGGTGCAATATACCATGTCAGGTCCATCTACGAGGTCCCCCCTAGAAATCATTATGATAAATTGTTGGAGAATTTCTCAAAATCTGCTAACCTAACTTCATGCTCATTGTATCATCCTTCACTGGTGCCGACAGAGTAAACCAGGTAGAAATAGAAATAGAAATAATCTTTATTCAAATAAACTCATTACAAGCACTTTTGAATAGTCATATTTTGGATCTACCACTCATTCGGAATGCAGATTCATCACAAGAAGAATGAGCAAGAAACTTGTGTGTTGCTCTTTTTAATAGATGTTTTTTTTTATATAAATAATTACAGTATAACAAGGTGGGTGCATTATTCCAGTATCATGAATAAAAAAAAACTATACCTAGAAAACACCCATACTAATACAAACAATCATAGTCACGAATAAAAACATCAAGCCAGAATCGAACCGCGACCATCGGTAGTAAACCGCTAGACCGAAATGAGTCAGTGATAAAGAAAATAGTTGCTACATTCCATTACTTATACGGTTTAAAAAAAACAATATCTTAAACAACATTTTCCTTCATCTTACATTTAGTCATCCACACCTTATTATAACAGTGTCGTATAAACAAACCCTTTGTTAAGCGTAGTAACAGGTGGACACAGGCGAGCGGACGGGCGCCGAGAGATGCGAGCGGAACCGGCTGTTTACAGCAGTTTTACGACCGGCAGAGTGCTCTAAAGCGAGCGTAAACATAGAGCACCTCGCAGAGGTGATCAGCGGATGTTGCCGGTCATCTGAGGGTCTCCTTTAATCATTTAGAATGGAGTAATGTGGTCGCTTCTGATGATGGTATATGCAAGGCACCAGTGGACAATGTTAACAATGAAAGCACCTTGGGACTGAAGCGGGAATATTTTGTTAAAAATCAAAATAATAGTATTTCACAAAATGGCTCACAAACTAATCAAAATTGACATATAAAGAACAGATACCAAAATTCAAAGTTTATTAAAAGAATGAAGAAGATGTCGGTGCCGATCTTTTGAGGGTTTTTTAATGATTGATAATGGAATGATGCGACCGCTTTTGATGATTAAATACGCAAGGCACCAGTGGTGGATGATAACAATGAAGACACCTTGCAGAGGTGATCAACGGATGTTGGTGCCACTTTTTGAGAGTCTTCTTTTTTCTTCTTTCTTTTTCTGATTAATGTTGTGAGGTAATATGGTTAAGACGATGTATATTACAGACTAGCTTTTGACCGCGGCTTCGCTCGCGTTAATTTATCCCCTTAGGGGTGGAATTTATCAAAATCCTTTCTTAGGTATGCCTACGTTCTTAGGTATGTATACGTTATAGTAACTTTATGCATGCAAGGTCTCAGCCCGATCGGTTTAAAGTTGACAAAGTTTCATACAAATTTTCATCCCCTATTTTATCCCTTTAGGGGTAGAATTCATCACAATCCTTTCTTAGCGGATGCCTACGTCATAACATCTACCTGCATGCCAAATTTCAGCCCGATCCGTCCAGTGGTTTGGGCTGTGCGTTGATAGATCACTATGTCAGTCACCTTTGAGTTATATATATTTAGATGATATTATATTGATGTATCTGGGTAACTGTATTTCATAATTGATAATGGAACAATACTAGCCTTTGTTGATGGTATACGCAAGGCAACAGTGGAGGATGGCAACAAATCATTGTTGCCATCAGTCAGGTTAGTTAGACCAACATGGCGAGTTCACCAATCCACCATCAATCATAATAATGACACATCCAGATAATTCACACAATGCCATTTAGTTCCAAAGTAAGCAGAGCTTGTGTTATCTACAACTGATGTTAAGTACTCAATTTTTTTTTGTAAATACATAATAATAATAATAATCTCAGGACAATTTACACAGCGCCTTCTAGACCCAAGTTAAGCTAGCTAAAGCTTGTGTTATAGGTAATAGATAACTGATACATATACATAGATATATTTTTTTCGTGAATACATACACATTATATTATACATACATAGAAAACACTCAGAGCGACATGAACAATCATACTCATGAATACAAATGTTTGTACCTTGCGAGGAATCGAACCGCGACCATCAGAAGTAAAGCGATGTGCTAATCCACTAAATCACCGAGGCCGTCACATGTAACGATGGTTTCAAGAAGAACTGCATGGACATGAACCTTATTCTATATCCCACGCAAGGCAACGAACGAGGGTTCGAAATAAAAAAATAATGCACTGTCGGTAGACCGATATACTTGCAATATAAATATTTTTAATACAAATTCTTAATATAATAATAAATAACCCTAGAAGAGCGTGATCTCCTATCACAAGTGTTTAATTATGCTTACAAGGAGATCCCAGCCCCGGCTTAAGGAAATATATAAATAAGAATATGTGATTGTTGATATGTAAAAAAAAAAAATTGTAAAACATCTATGTCAATGAAATAAATTATTATTATTATTATTATTATATCTAGATATGATACGCATGACAACTCTTGAAATTAGTTAAAACTCCGTTCGCGCAGGCCTGGGAAAGTTGCAATGAAAAAAGGTCTGTAAAAAAATCACGGACGATGCAAAAGGAACAAGTTATTCAAAACAGCTGGAAACGGTACGAATTCGTTGGGAGCAGTGTTGCCACACTGGCGGTTTTACCACCAAAACTGCTCGATATATTTTGGTAGACAATATTTTCTGATAAACAGTAAATTTATCATTGTAATTGGAAATCAAAAGAAAATAATGATTAAGAAAGCTTTGAAATAAAAAAAATATATATTTAGTAATTACAAAATTTCTGGGGACAAACTGGCTTGCGCATCACCTGATGGTGATTACCGCCGCCCATGAGCATCCGTAACACCAGGGTAATTGCATGTGCGTTGCCAGCCCTTTAAGAAGTACTTTTTCTTTTTTTTTTAAGATTTCGATATCGTATCGGTTTAAAAATTGCTGTAATGTTAGAATAGATATCAATTTGGAATTCCTCTATCACTACATAGTATAAAACAAAGTCGCTATCACTGTCTGTTCGTCCGTATGTATGTGTTTAAAACTACGCAACGGATTATGAAGCGGTTTTTTTTAATAGATAGAGCGATTCTAGATGAAGATTTATATATATAATACATGTACAGCCGTGCGAAACCGCGGCGAGTAGCTAGTAATAACATAAATAATGAATGGTTTAGTTTTGGATTAATTTTCCAATATTTTAAATTAAATATAAGTCTTTTGAAGTGTTGTTCACACTATAAAAAAATTGGTATCATTAATATGCAATCAATTTATTGGAATTTCGGTAGTTTTAAGAAGTTAATCTGTTGGTCTTGTGGTTTGATTAAAAGATTCTCCTTCCAGCATGGGGGGGGGAGGTTACTTTTATGGAGTTTTCCGCGCTATAAAACAAATAAATAAGCGTCCAATTTGGTGGAATTTTGGTGATTTTAAGAGGAAATATAATGGGTTAGAAGATTTTTTATTGGCAACACTGATCGGGAGCCCGGGACCCCGCTGCTGGGCGACAAGTCGGGCGGACTGAAAAGTATGCATTATTCATATGAGCCGGAAGATGCCGAGTGAAATGACCCACAGGTTAATATAAATGTTTCTATGGTTATACGATATTATTACATTGTTTTTTTAGGTGCTACGTGTTTTTGTAATGACTAGTGGTCGCCCAAGGGTCGATATTTGAGAATATTTCATTTTAATTTTTACAACTTTAACATTACCTGCCAAAAAAGTCCCGTCAAAATAGGTCCAGCCATTTGAGAGATTAGCCGGAATAAATAGACAGACAGAAAGAAAAATAAAAATTGTAAAAAAAATATTTTGGTGTATGTACCGTATTTATGTTCATATGCGTGTAGCAAAAAACGGTTATTTCAATATTACAAACAGACACTCCAATTTTATTTATATGTATTAAAATACTATTTATATGTGTCTATGTCTAACACATTGTGGTTTTTATTAAATTAATTTAATGATAATAATAATTTTTCATGACAATTCACACAGCGCCATCTAATTCCAAGCTAAATAAACTTGTGTTATGGGTACAAGACAACCGATATAAATACATAGATTTCTTTGTAAATACATACAAAACATCCGATACAAACAATCAGAAACGTGCAAAAGAATCGAACCCGTGATCATTGATAATGAAGCGGTGTGCTAACCCGCTAAACCACTGGAGTCGAAGTCTGACAAACGGGCCGGCGCCGTGTGGGCAGTGTCGTCTTTCATAGAGGCTATACTTTATCTTGTCATTATTATTTACATAGCATATTTTCGGTATCGAACGGACGCAAACACAGCGCCCACTCGATATATCTGATGTCCAGGGCATATAAATCAGCATTAGATATACTACCGCCGGTGTGAATTGGCAATGGGGTTATCGAATTTATTTTTTATATAATAATATGTAACTAGTGTAAGATATATCAACTCTATGTACTAGTAAAAGTATGTATTATAATAAAATAACAACTATATAACATTAATTTAATTATGTCTCTAACACAATTCACTTTAGCAATTAAAATACAACCAGCACATCCTGTGCTCAAAGACCGAATGCCGCGGCCTTTTTTTTTCGGACTACTCTAATGCTGTTGGCCGTAGCTGGCCTTTACAGATTTACCGGACGTTATGGGGCGAGTGCAGATGGCACTCCAAACCCGCGGAAGGACTTATGGAGCGGCTGAAGGCCAACTCCTGCCCGACGGATACGACTTTAGTTTGAGGGCACCACTAGGGGTTCGAACCTCGGCTCAGGCCGTATCGGCCGTCATATCTGAGCGTACTCTTCTTTTATTCACATCATCTTTCACACAATCCATCGCACTTTTCTTAGGGCGTCCCCTCCCTTTACAGCCAAGGTACCAATGACCACTGTGATCACTATATTTATGAATATCGTATCGGATACACGTATATATTATTGATAGCATATTTTGTTCTATTTCCCAATCAAAGTTTCCTCGCAGCAAAAGGTGGTCCATCTACATATAAATGTGTTTCGATTCTTATCACAAGAAGTTTGCTCCACATTTTGTTACGTAATTGGAAAGCAAGCTAATTGCCCACCTGATGGTAAGTGGTAACCGTCGGTTCTATACAAATAATCTAAATAGTTTGTGACCATAATATGTTTGATACTCTTTCACGCAAAAACTACTGAACGGATTTTGATGAAACTTTCCAATAATATAGCTTATACATCAGAATAACACATAGGCTATAATTTAAAAATATGGTATGTAAATTGGGCGAAATATAATGTGATAATGATGTGGGTGAGTATTACCTTCTTTTAAATTTATAAAAGAAGGGAAATAAAATATAAACTTTATAATAATAATAATAAAATAATAATAATAATAATATACAAAAAACACTTTACATCACCCTTCAAAAGGCTTCCATCTTAAATACCTGTCGTATGGTCCGAAAATTTCTCGAAATAGATGAAAAGGATATAACACCAGTCACACCAGCCACACAATAAGTACACACACACTCACACATACACACACGCGCACACACACATACACACACACTGCACTTACTTGGTTTCTGTCCGTAAGTGTGGAGAAAACCAGCAGAAACTGAGAGAGTGAGACGATGATAATAATATTAATAATAATAATTGATAACTCCCAATTATTATCTCGTCCACAGGTTTTATTCCAACATCCTTACACACTAGCCTCAAAATATTACAGCTTCACTCACTTACTTTCATACTTCTCCAAAAAGCTGTAATTCTAAATACCTATAGAATAGTCCGCAAATTTTTGTATCGTAATCATTTATTTATAATTGTCATTGTTTAGTGATATTCACTCGCAATGACAAGTTTAACACCCCATCAAAGGGAGATATATAATATATATATATAAAATCAATAATAATAATAATAATAATCGATGAAAATGATATAACACCAGTCACACCAGGCACACAATAAGTACACACACACTCACACATACACACACGCGTACACACATACACACACTCTGCACTTACTTGGTTTCGGCCCGTAAGTGTGGAGAAAACCAGCAAAAGCTGAGAAAAAATAAATAAATAATAATAATAATAAAAAAGATCAGTCTATTACCCCATAAATGGGAGATATATAATATATATATATACATATATATAATAATAATAATAATGACATCTAATTCACGTAATAATTAATATTATTAACATAAGTTTCATTTTGTGAAAATTGTGACAAGTACAGTTGCAGCCGGAGAACTTAGTTGGATGCTGCGGCGCGGCGTCTCCGCACGGGTGACTCTCAATTAAAATTACTTCATCCTGTCTGCACAAGAGTGTACTCCACAATACTTCTCAGCCAGTAGAAACACTCCAACTTTTTAACCGCACAGGTTTGCTGGTTTATTATAAATGTTGTACTTAAAATGGCGCTTTCTTTGGTCAATTATCATTATCACCACATAGTATAAAATAAAGTCGCTGTCGCTGTCTGTCCCTATGTATGTTTAAATCTTTAAAACTACGCAACGGATTTTGTAGCGGCTTTTGTTTTAATGGATAGAGTGATTCTATAGGAAAGATTATATATAAAATACATGTGAAGCCGGAGCGAGTAGTTAGTATTAAATATGTTACTTAAAAAAAATAATAATATGATGACTAAAATATATTATTAAAAGGGGTCCCTTTAGGCAACGTTCCGAAGATACTGGCAGCGTTCCCTCTTTGAATTGCTAGACTAATTCTTTGTCCGAGGTAGCTGCCAGCTCTTCGGTCTTCTGTGATGTCGACTAACCTTTTCGTTATTTCTTTGAAAAGTCTTATAGCGCTAGGACCCCACGGACCAAGGGTCTCGACTGTTATATGTTACTTATATTGTATTTAAGCTATATCATATTACACAATTCTAATATCTAATAATAATAATATCTCAGGACAACACAACGCCATCGATTCCCAAGCTAAGCAGAGCTTGTGTGTACTAGACAACTGATATAAATACATGGATACATTTTTTTTTTGTACATAAATACATATTATACATTGAAAACATCCAGACCGATACAAACAATCATACTCATGAATACAAATGTTTGTACCGTGCGAGGAATCGAACCCACGACCATCGGATAGTTAAGCGGTATGCTAAACCACTAGACCACCGAGTCTGACATCACAATTAAGTCTTTTATTCAACACTTTTACGAAATTTTTTCCTTATACATATTTTTTTCTATCGATTACACATACTTCTAATTCATCAATTTAACTCACTCTTCATTTTGTATATTTAAAGTCAATAATACCATCGTAAATATTCTTTTTTCGAGTGGCTCTACTGAAAATCAGCGCTGCAGTGAAACGCTGCTGCACCAGCTGAGTGGAGGCCCTTTCAGCTCATAGCGAAATATTAGTTTTTAAGATTTCTATATTTGTACTCATTAATGCTCAATAAATAATAATTATTATAATTTTTTTCCAAAAATTCTCATCTCCCCTCTTAAGGAGAGGAGATGGCAACATACCCCCGGCAGAAGCACAGTCGGCCGGGGTTCAGGGCCCCAGGAAGAGAAACCGGCGTACAATGTGGGCAGAATCAGCGGGAGTGAGCCGCCTCGGAATCCCAATTATTATTATTATTATTATTATTATGTATATATATATAAATTATTTCTCAGCTATAGCTGATTTTGTAGAGACATGGACGGGTTTTTTACCAAGTCACTTGTTCTCATATTTTTATATAATCACATGGAATGTTTAGAATTAGCTTATTTAAATTTTTTCTAACTATAGTGCATGTATCTAATACTATAGATTTCTTGAGTTCAATGAAGAATGTTTTATTGAGGTGCAGTTTATTTAATGAGTTGTATAGATATTTTGGGATAACGCCAGTAGACGATAAGATAATCAGAATTATTATTATATTATTATTATTATTTGTATGTTTTGTTTTCTCGGCCTTTTTGCTGGGTTTATACTATTTATTATTATTTTTTTCTCTACTTTTGCTGTATTTCTCCACACTTACGGGCCGAAACCAAGTAAGTGCAGAGTGTGTGTATGTGTGTGAGCGCGTGTGTGTATGTGTGAGTGTGTGTGTACTTATTGTGTGTCTGGTGTGACTGGTGTTATATCCTTATTATTATTATTATTATTAATTTATATATATATTATATATCTCTCTTTGATGAGGTAATAGACTGATCATTGCGGGTAAAAATCACCAACCAATGACAGTATAAATTACGAATGATGAGGATGGATAATTTTTAAGTGGAAGACAAAAATTTGCGGACTATTCTACAAGTGTTTAATATTACAGCTTTTTGGAGAAGGATGAAAGTAAGTGGGTGAAGTTGTAATATCTTGAGGCTAGTGTGTAGGGATGTTGGGACGACACCTGTGGACGAGATAATAATTGGGAAAGTTTTCACTGTTTCTACCTGCCATTGTATTATTATTGTTATCATTCTTTATTTTTTCTCAGCTTTTGCTGGTTTTCTCCACACTTACGGGCCGAAACCAAGTAAGTGCAGAGTGTGTGTATGTGTGTGTGCGCGTGTATGTATGTGTGAGTGTGTGTGTACTTATTGTGTGCCTGGTGTGACTGGTGTTATATCATTTTCATCGATTTCGAGAAATTTTCGGACTGTACGACAGGTATTTAAGGTGGCAGCCTTTTGAAGGGTGATGTAAAGTGTTTTTTGTATATCTAATTGCCTCAGGCTATGATGTAGGTGTTTGGGTATGATATTATTATTATCTCTTTTTCACAGCGTAAGCTGGTAATTAGTACTGAAGACGGGACATGCCATGTCCTTCGTCACTTTATTTTGCTTTATTATTGTTATTTATACACATTTTATATATCTCCCTTTTACGGGGGTAATACGTTCAAACACGCGGGCCTTAGCCAAGCGAGGATGAGTCTAAATTATTATTATTATTATTTAGATTATTGTCGCAATTTCTCAGCTTTTGCTGGTTTTTACCACGCTGTTGATTGTTAGTACATAAAATATTGTACTCTTAAAATATAATCGCCAACGTACCTCACCTCATCTCACCGACTCTACAGCAAAGTAGTGTATGTGATACAAAACTATAGTCTTAAACAAAAATTCAAATTCAAAAATCATTTATTCATGTACATTTTAGCCGCTTATGAACGTCAAGTTTTTACATTAGAATTTTTTTTCCCTACCGTCCAGTTCGGTATATAGATCCAATTGAGAAGAACTGGCAAGAAACTCAATTGAATTACTTTTTTTTTAAAGCCAGTTTATTTACAATGTGTGTATTTATATAGGTGTCTATGTCTAACATTAAATGAAAATACCGTGTATGAACAACTATTGCCATGCACGCTCATCATTCAAGTAATCGTTTAGTGAGTAATAGGCTTACGGGCCGAAACTAAGTAAGTGCAGTGTGTGTATGTATGAGTGTGTGTCTGTGAGAGTGTACACACACTCTCACACATTATTATTATTATTAATACCACCGGAGCGTCATCTTAGGAGCAGGGCGCATATCGTTTGGTGGTCAAGCCAATTAGTCGGCTAATTGAAGGGCTCGCTTTGATCTTGTGGCTTTGCTCCGTGATGCATGACTTGTGAGCCCTCACCCGTTCTGAGGATCACCTGAGTTTGATGACTTTTCGTTCTCCAGTCTTTATCTTATGATTAAAAAATATATAATTCATACTTTTAATTAATATGGTCGCAGGTTTGATTTTTGCACGGTACAAATATTTGTATTAATGAAAATTATGTGTCGGTCAACACATCATTTTCATGAATACAAATATTGCCACATTTTAATATTAAATAATTTTATTGCAAATATGCCACAAACTCCTTTGATACTTCTATTATTTTAAAAATATTCTTTTTTATATATCATGTTATTTGATATATTTCACTTTATTATTGATTACTTGTTCTTTTGATAATTCGCAACTGCACATTATTATATTATCAGCATTACATAGTATAAAATAAAGTCGCTGTCGCTGTCCATCCCTATGTATGCTTAAATCTTTAAAACTACGCAACGGATTTTGAAGCGATCTTTTTTAGTAGATAGAGTGATTCTAGAGGAAGATTTATATATATAGTATATGTACACCCGTGCGAAGCCGGGGCGAATAGCTAGCATTATTATAAACTGAGCTGAGCTGCTGAGTTTCACCACCGTACCAACCGCCAGAAACTAAAATACTATCCTGATCATCTGCCACGCCATCTGCCACGCACAACCACATTGTGGAATCACCTTCCAGCAACGGTATTTCCGAACCAATACGATATTGAAACATTCAAGAAAAGAGCTTATTCCTTTTTAAAAGGCCGACAACGTACTTGCAATTCCCCTGGTGTTGCGGGTGCTCATGGGCGGCGGTAATCACTTACCATCAGGTGAGCCGCATGCTCGTTTGTCTCGTATGTTATATAAAAAAAAACTACGTGTTTTCATCATGTAGCCACCCATACAATCCACCGATCCTACAATATGTATTAGTATTAATTAATTAAATTAAAAGTTTTAAAAAACTTTCGTTAAACAATCTAGTGACGGTAGATGAAAAAACTGCTGTCACCTATCTACATTGACATCGCTGTTACTCCAGTCAGCTCGTGACCACGGCTAGTGCAACCTAGTCGAAACGTCGAGAGAGGTAAATACCTTTATTTGCCATAAAATTATTCGTGTTAAGACCCGGTTAATAATTTAAATGAAGTTCTGCGAGTTATGTGTGAATTTAAATTCTTGATTGATACGTCATACCTATCTAAATATATATGACCCAAAGGTGACTGACATAGTGATCTATCAACGCACAGCCCCAACCACTGGACGGATCGGGCTGAAATTTGGCATGCAGGTAGATGTTACGACGTAATCATCCGCTAAGAAAGGATTTTAATTAATTCTATCCCCAAAGGGATAAAATAGGGGATGAAAGTTTGTATGAAACTTTGTCAATTTTAAACCGATCGGGCTGAGACTTTGCATGCATAAACCTACTATGACGTAGGCATCCCCTAAAACAGGATTTTGATAAATTCCACCCCTAAGGGGATGAAAGTTTGTATAAATCTTAGATTTTCGACTGATTGAACTGATTAATATATCCCATATTAACGCGAGCGAAGCCGCGGGCAAAAGCTAGTATTGAATATAACTCTACAAAACCCAAGTACAAGTAAACCGACCCTCAGAGCAGCCGGTACTTTCCGACAAGACGCTCATGACAGAGTACGGAAGTGCGCACGCCGCGCGGTCAGCTTCCGTCCCTTTGACCTGTCGTTTTGCTCTCCTCCGGTCTAATTACAACATTACACCATTCCCCCATCCCTTTCGACCCATTTGATCCTTACCACTCAACCCTTAGAGCCTATTTTTGCTAATCCAGTGGTACAAATCGCCGCGGGCACATGTGACCCCGGTTACGCGCAGGAAATCGCCTGACTACAGTCAGTTTCGGTGCGATGTTGGAAGACAACTTACTTGGAGATGAGGAATCTTTTATCTGAATACCTACTTAGATGAAAACACTTATTTGACACTAGTCACCCAACCTGGCTTCGCGTGTATATACTAAAACAAATAAAATCAAACAACAGTAAGAACATTTATGTAATATAATAATAATAATAATCTCAGGACAATTCACACAGCGCCATCTAGACAGTTAAGCTGCCTAAAGCTTGTGTTATGGGCACTAGATAACTGATACAAATACATAGATTTTTTTTTCGTAATACATATTATACATAGAAAACACCCAGACCGATACAAACAATTATACTCATGAATACAAATGTTTGTGCCGTGCGAGGAATCCAACCCGCGATCATCGGACGTAAAGCGGTGTGCTAGACCGCTAGACCACTGAGGTCGTCAAAGGTCGTCAAATTTGTCACATTATTTTTGTTTGTTTAATTTATATAACAAAATTAACTAATATTTAAAAAGTAACAGGGAAAAAATGTTTATATAAAAAAAATAAAAGTTATTTGTTTGTTCTTTGTATAATTGTTTGATTTTCTGGTGCAATAAAGTGTTAATAAATAAATAAATACTCAATTGTCAATATTTGCTCTCAACAAGTATAATTATATATAAATAAAAGTAAAAGTATATAAATTGATCTCTAATTGGTTACAAAACCTCACATACGAAGAAACAGAAAAAATTAATGCACCCAATAACATAAACTACCGAAATCCAAACTAATTATTAAAATTATAAATTGGATACATCTAGAGGTAACTTATCCACCCTAAGACTTATTATATCATAGGGCTAGGCATACAGGTTTTTTTTCTCTGTTGGATAATTTTACATTTTTAACGTACCTCTAAATTATATTGTTTTTGTCATCTAAATATATATAACTCAAAGGTGACTGACATAGTGATCTATCAACACACAGCCCAAACCACTGGACGGATCGGGCTGAAATTTGGCATGCAGGTAGATGTTATGACGTAGGCATCCGCTAAGAAAGGATTTTGATTAATTCTACCCCCAAGGGGATAAAATAGTGGATGAAAGTTTGTATGAAACTTTGTCAATTTTAAACAGATTGGGCTGAGACTTTCATGCATAAAGCTACTATGACGTAGGTATCCCCTAAGAAAAGATTTTGATAAATTTCACCCTTAAGAGGATGAAAATTTGTATGAAAGTATTGTTAAGCCGCAAAAACTATACCTAATTAATAATAATACTTCTTAACGCGAGCGAAGCCGCGGCCTAGTAGAAATAGAAATAATCTTTATTCAAATAAACTCATTACAAGCAGTTTTGAATAGTCATATTTTGTATCTACCACTCATTCGGAATGCAGATTCATCATAAGAAGAATGAGCAAGAAACTTGTGTGTTGCTCTTTTTAGTTACATAATATTCTCCGTATGATTGAATATAGTAGCCGTAACCTTCTTCTAATGTACCTACATATAAATTTTAGCATGTAAGTTCTAGTGGGGGGACCTGATGACCCGTGACACAGCTTCTTCGGATACCTAGCACAGGCACCAGTTCTCCACAAATCTGTATTATTGCATGGAAATTTACAAGCCTCAAAGGCTCTGCAGCACTTTATATTATGTATTTTGTGGAGAAAAATTAATATATTATTTAGCTACGTTGCATTACTGCATATACATAAGTGCAGTATTGGAACATTACGCAGAAATATAATAAAAACATCCCAACCAAACATCGATAAGGTTATTAGTGTTGTGATAAAATGAAGAAGGTAAATATTATTCTTTCATTGTTCACAGGATCAAACGAGACATCCGATGTCGGGGTAGAGATGCGCGGGTAGCACTGACCACTTCCGTCGCTTTGACAAACAACCCTCGTCCTCTGTAATGGAGGGTTATGGGCACTGGGCTCGCAATGTTGAAAGGATTTCAAGAAAATATTTATCCGCCTTGTAGTAATTATATGGAGAAGAATAAAACATTTCTTAGTATTATCAGGTTTTATTTCCATTCTACGTTATAAATCTGATAGATCGATTGTTTTCCGGAATACTCTAATGCTGTTGGCCGCAGCTGGCCTTTACAACTTCACCGGTAGGGGGCGAGTGGAGATGGCACTCCAAACCCGCGGAAGGACTTATGGCGGCTGAAGGCCAACTTCCACCTGACGGATAAGACTTTAGTCTGAGGGCACCGCTAGGTTCGAACCTCGGCTCAGGCCGTCGTAATATCGATCCCCGTTCGAATTAGTGATCGATATTACGATTCCCTGAGCCGCAATACATTGTTAGCAATGAGAGTTACTAGTTACCCTTCCCCCCATCCCCTTCCCCCCACCCCCTTCCCCCAAAAACTATTTATGACTGGAAAAATGTATTTAATGGTAAGATGGTAGACAATGAAGTGACGTAATATATAATTTTGTTTTTATAATTATGATTAAAAAAATACAAGAAAACTTTAAATATATTAATATCAAAAGAGTTTCTCGACATAGAGGCTACTCTATTCTTCCAAATTTGAATTTAAATGAATCTGTATTATTGTAAACATGTACAACATTTATTTGAAAAGAATACAAGCTGAGTTTCTTATCAGTTCTTCTCGTCTCGAAATCATTCCGAACTGACGGTAGATTTGACATATCATAAGAGTCTGTAATAGACCTACATGAATAAAGATATTTTGAATTTTGAATCCCAAGTACAGACCGTACAACCGTCGGTGGTGAGCAGCGCTGTCGGTGCAAGGGTCCGTAACCTAACTGTAAAGTTGACACTAATTTGGGCACGTACTCCTAACACCGAGTTATGGGCTATTAAGAAATTGTTCTCACTCGGACCTCAGGGTGGCGGGTGGGGGCGGTTATTTGCGTAAAGTTTCGAGTACCGTGTGTACCACCCTTAGGGGATTTCAGAATTATATACAGGCTGAGTTTTAGAACGTATTAAAGTGCTATGGATAATGGAATGCTATTTTTTTTATATAAATTAATATATACTCCTGTATCGGCTAATTTATATTAGTTAATGTTTTTTATTATTTAAACTTTTTAAATTTATTATGTAAGATATGTCAACTCTGTGTACTAGTAAAAGTATGTATTATAATAAAATAACAACTATATAACATTAATTTAATTGTCTCTAACACAATTCACTTTAGCATTAAAAATACAACCAGCACATCCTGTGCTCAAACACCGAATGCCGTGTCTTACAAAAGAGAAGATGTGAGTGGGATTTATAAACTATACCGAGTAATAATGAAACCACCTTCTTTTAATATAAAATATCAGATTTTTCGACAATATCGATGTGAACCCTAACAGGTGTATTCCATAGAATATTTCAGTTTTGTCAGAGACAGCTTCTTATGAGAAGTTATTGTACTGGCTGGTAGCAATAGCAATTATACAGAGAAGATATGAGTGGGAGTTATATGCAACTAGTTAACGATACCGAGTAATAATGAAACTACCTTCTTTTAATATAAAATATCAGATTTTTCGACAATATCGATGTGAACCTAACAATTGTTATAAGTAAAAGTAAGTCTTATTTAATACTTTTCTAAAGACCTAAAACTACTCTCTCCATCTGAGTAATTAAAAAAAAATGTAATGTTGTTATGACAATATATTTTTTTTTTGATAGACAGATCTTTCATTTGTGTAAAAGGTCTTATAAACGCTAAAGTTTCTGAGTAAGGATAGATAGACAGATGGATGGATGTTTGATACTCTTATGTGTTATTGTTATGTATAATCTATATTATTGTAAAGTTTCATCAAAATCCGTTAAATAGTTTTTGCTTGATAGAGTAACAAACATCTATCCATACTCACAAACTTTCGCGTTATAATACTAACTAGTTACTCGCCCCGGCTTTGTACGTATTGTGCTAATCTGTTAAACCATTATTCCATTATATATTGTAAAGGCGTCTGTATATTTATTATATACTAGCTGCACCCGCGACTTCGTATGCGTGGAATTTAACTTCATTTTTCTAAAATAAAAGTAGCCTAAGTTACATCAGTTACCTGCCAGTAAAAGTCCCGTCAAAATCGGTCCAGCCATTTCAGAGATTAGCTGGAATAAACAGACAGACAGACATAATTTTTTTTTTTAATGCTTCCTTAAAAAGTTATTCCTTACTACATCACCTTTCTGCCAAAAAAAGTCCCATCAAAAGCTATTACAGAGATTAGCCGGAACAAACAGACAGACAAAAATTATAAAAAATATGCGTGTAGTAAAAAACGGTTATTTCAATATTACAAACAGACACTCCAATTTTATTTATATGTATAGTTATTTCGTCATTAAACAAACGTCCTGTGTTCCCAAGTTATAGGATTTAAGTGTTAGTTCAAGTCAGGGGTCACAAGTGGCGGCCGGCAAATTGTACTAGGTGTTTAAAGTCGCCGCGGTCCGCTTCTTAGGTAAACTGTATGGACACCACCCCATCCCCAACCCCCTGCCACTCTCCATCGCCACGCACCCCTGTTTGTTGAGAGTAATCAGCAAATCCCACGGTAAATAAATATTTGATACACTTTTTGTTAGACTTGAAGTAATCAGATTATAATAACGTTTATTCATGTAGGATTTTGGAAATTTCGTTTTTTATATTTATTTATTTATTTATTTATTTACATCACACTAAGTGAGTTACAGTTTCCCAATATGCCCACTTAGGAAGATTGTATACATATACACACACTTATAAAACACTAGTTAGTAATATGTACACTAATTACACAAAAAAAAACAATATTAATAATAATAATAATCAATGAAAATAGTCAATGAAAAACTAACAAAGTACACAGATCTAGCAATAGAATTAAAAAAACAATGGAAAGCACACACCATCCACATAGTACCCATAGTTTTGTCATTCACAGGAGTTATACCAAAAAGTCTGAACAAACACCTAGACACGTTGCATATCCTCTACATGCCGAATAGTCAGAAAATTTCTTTCTTCATCACATAACTCATCCATCTCATGCAATTATGTAATAATAATAATCTTAATAATAAATAAATAATAAATTCTTAACCTCCTCAACAATATCTTCACCCAGCACAACCTCTCCCACACTTGGCTAAGGCCCGTGTAGGTGAGTATTACCTTCTTTTAAATCCATAAAAGAAGAGAAAAAAAAGGAAAAGAAGAAAAATAATAATCTTAATTTTCCATACAACATTAATAATCTACTGCCATCCTACGAAACTCCAGCAAATTACAAGTAAATATGTCTAGATCTGGAAAGCGACTAACTACACAGTTGAGTAGACTCAATGCCAGAGAAATAGGAACCTGTTTGGCCAGCTCTGTTCTTCTCCATGGAACATGAAACAAGTTTCGTCTTCTTGCTTGTACGTAATTAGAAATAGAAATAGAAATAATCTTTATTCAAATAAACTCATTACAAGCACTTTTGAATAGTCATATTTTGATTCTATCGCTCATTCGGAATGCAGATTCATCACAAGAAGAATGAGCAAGAA
Organism: Achroia grisella; assembly: GCF_030625045.1. NCBI lineage: Eukaryota > Metazoa > Arthropoda > Insecta > Lepidoptera > Pyralidae > Achroia > Achroia grisella. The sequence goes on from NW_026712776.1 coordinate 369,920, forward strand.
ACTTGTGTGTCGCTCTTTTTAATAGATGTTTTTTATATATAAATAATTACAGTGTAACAAGTAAGAGGCATGCGACAATCAACATAGAAATCGCTACGCACTCATTATTACTGTAATCAGATAATATTGTCAGTGCTATGTATTTAAAATTTTTCTACAAAAACATTATTATCGTTAACGAATTCTTCAATTTTATAGTAAGCTTTTTTGCAAAGGAAGTGTTTTATTTGACTTTTAAATCTTTTTTCTGGCAGATTTATAACAGACTCTGGTATTAATTGTTGTAGTAATAAGAAAAAAGACTAGGTAAACGGAGAAAATATATTAATATAGACTACTGACAATTAGGAATAGAAAGAAGGAATTGAAGTATCAAAAACAAGAATGTAATATAAAAGAACTATAAATTCAAATACAAATTTAGAATATAAAATACATATCTGATTAGCCAATTACAACAGTAATTATTGGACGCTCTTATGGACACTGATGTTAATACCGCTTGGTTACAGTTTTCACCTCTCCAATCAAAGACGGCTTGATCTTCCGTCTTACTTCGAGTGTGTCATATCCCACCATCCCCAACAAAAACATAGTATGATATATATTAGGGTATGTGACTCTCCAACCATACTGCCTTTGATATATATATCATATAAACTTCTTTTGGAGTTTCTCCACCATGAGTATGTATTTTGACTCATGTGGGTTCCATATATTACTATATTTTCTACTACAGCAGATTTACTTCGGTATTTAAATTCGATTTAAGTCTAATCAATTTTTGTAGTGTCTTTTGAAATATAATCAAGACTAAAGTGATTAAATAATAACAATATTGACACCAGGGCAAGTTACACAGAGCCATCTAGTCCCAAACTAAGCAGAGCTTGTGTTATGGGTACTAGACAACTGATATAAATAATTAGATACATTTTATGTACCTAACTTACATAAGATGGGGAAAGGTAATTGTTAGTAATGTGGACTGATAACCCCATGGGTATATATAGACCTTCACGATGGTTTCCCCTTGAAATGATTTCACCACTCGTCATAAATTTCATTGTGATAAATTTCTGGTAAATTTTTCACGATGGCCAAACTGTCCTGTACTCATGTTCATCTTATCATCCACCACTGATGCCCCGTCAGCGTATAACCTTAGAGCAGACGTGTGCACCATGTCATTACAATCGATTAAAATATACATAATAAAAACACCCAGATTGATACGAACAATCATATTCATGAATACATATATTTGTGTATTTGCTCACGGTGGGCAGGGACGGATCATGAATTTATAGGGACCTGGGCTATATCTACTTAGGGACCTACCTACCATACCTAATTATATTACTCAACTAAAAAAATACACTGACCAAAAACAAGCTACCAAAAATTCTCCGTTTCTTTACATAGACGCGCACTTTCATGGGTTGATTGATCTCAGGATTGCCAACCTTATGACAGGTTTTTTAACATTCTAGATATTTTTGTATATTCTAAATATCCAGTGGAGTCTGGGGTCCCTTTATATTCTCGGGGCCCTGAGCTGCAGCCCAAAAAGCCCGTGAGTAGATCCCCCCCTGACCATGAGAGGAATCGAACCCGCGATAATTGAAAGTAAGGCAGTGTACTAAACCGCTAAACCACTGAGGAGGTTGAATATTGCTGAATAGTAACTTAAATGTATATTCGGAACTTCTAAATGACTTGGTCAAATATGCTTACGCAGTAAATATATATCATACAAACATACCTAGATGTAATCTTCAGAAACACTTAAAAGCAATGTGAATAGGGAACGTGAAGGGCCGAAATCGATGTATCCTAACAGAGGATAATGTTTGCGATGCCTATCGGATTAGCTGCCAATACGTACGTATGCAAATAGAAACGGCGGAGTTCGGCAAGTTGGCCACAAGTTGCAACAACTTCGGACTTCGCCACTATTCGCTGTGTTTGCCCTTTGACCGGTCCACGCACTGAGATTTATAATTGCGACGGTTGTATTATTTTTTCACTACATGATGTATTTAGACTATTTTGTTTAATTCCGCTACAATTAACATGTGTAAGACCACAAATACTCGGTGTGGAAACTCGACTACCGTTAGGACCTTCTCTAATGGATCAAATTCCGACTGCTATTGAGTCTACACCCATATTGCGACACGTGTTTCGCCTCTGAACGAGGCATCATCAGGCGTTGAATGGAGTTCGGATATATCTTGGAGGCCTAGTGTTGACTCTTTGGCGACTACAGAAGAAAAAGCTCCGAAGACTAACGGAATTAAAGAAAATAATATGAATCCATCAAGAAGTGAAATGGACTTTTGCAAAATAACACCTAATTCAATTAAATATATTGTTTATCATTTTAAATAAAAAAACAAACTGTCATGACGGTTTCTTTACAATGAATCATAGGTGATTGTCAATTGCGAACATAGTACTTGGAGAACTTACTTGATAATAAGTGACACCACACCCGTCCAATAAAAACAGGGATGGAAATTATGATGGCCTGAGCAGAAATTCCAACCCATAGAGGTATCCTCAGACTAAAGTCATATCCGGCAGAGTCGGCCTTAAGCAGCTACAAGTCCTTCCGCGGTTTTGGAGTACCATCTGCACTCGCCCCTTATCATCCGGTGAAACTGTAAAGGCCAGCTGCGGCCAACAGCATTAGAGTAGCGCAAGAGTAGCAGAGTGAGGAGAAGGGATTAGTAATGTGGACTCATGACCCCATTACTAACAATATACCATGTCAGGTTTACCTTCACACGGTTCCCCCTGGAAACCATCGTGATAAATTCCTGGTAAATTTGTCACGATGGGCTAACTGACCTGGTCCGTCAGCGTAAACCGTTAGCGCAGGCAGATGCACCATTCGATTATCATCCATAAAAAAACAGCAGCAGAGTAATAGTAAAATAATTGGCATGACCGGGACAGAGAAGTAAATGGATTTGTATTAATTTGTTTAATTCCGACACGATTAGCATGTGTCACACCACAAATATTCAGTGCAAGCAGTGTATTGTTTGCTCGAGCAGCAAACCACAGATTAAAAATCTGTGTATTGTCCAGGGGGCATATTAAACAATCAAATTTTATACAGATGCTAGGACGTGTGGAACAAGACCTCCGCATCCAACCAGCTCTACTACACCAATAGCAATAATAAAACTAAAACGTGGCTTTTTTAATTCAAGTGCGTAAATCTTAAAGATATTCTTGGTGAGGTCCGAGTTTCTAAGAGCGTCTCCTCAGTAACCGCGGCTAGGACGAGCGATTGCTTGGACTTTGGTTGGCCCAACTATTGGGACCATTCTATTCAATTAAACTTTACGGCAGATTTGTTGAGAGGCACCGGTCGGGCCTGACAAGGTCTGTGGTTACACTCTATAGATCACTATACTAAATATTACTTAGGGTTAGTACATGCTATTAGAAGTTTATAATCGAAATTAAGATTACACAGAGGAAGAGCAGACTTTTGTAATGGAGAAAATAACAAATATACATAATAATAATATCTCAGAACAATTCATACAGCGTCATCTAGTCCCAAGCTAAGCAAAGCTTGTGTTATGGGTACTAGACTACTGATATAGAAACATGGATACAATTTTTTTTTTGTAAATAAATACATATTATACATAGAAAACATCCAGACCGATACAAACAATCATACTCATGAATACAAATGTTTGTACCGTGCGAGAACTCGAACCCGCGACCATCGGAAGTTTAGCGGTGTGCTAAACCGCTAGACCACCGAGCCCGTCAAAGATTGTATAATACTTATGCTTGCTTTGTAGGTTTTCTTGTTGAAGGATGATTTAAAGCAGTGAAATTATAGGGTATGAAGAAATGGTATCTTACTCCTGGTGGGCCGGGTCATTGGGGTCCCTAAAATATGGTCAAACACCGCTTTACTTCCGATGGTCGCGGGTTCGATTCCTTGCATGGTGCAAATATTTGTATTCATGAGTATGATTGTTTGTATCTGTTTGGATGTTTTATATGCATATTATGTATGTATTTACAAAAAAATATCTATGTATTTATAACAGTTGTCTAGTACCCATAACACAAGCTCCGCTTACCGTGGGACTAGATGCCGCTGTGTTAATTGTCCAGGGTTATTTATTTAATCTTTACACAAATTATAGTCGCCTTACTTCCAATGGTCGCAGGTTCGATAATACTTATGAATACAAATTTTTTTACAGTACGAGAATTTAAAACTATTTTATAAGTTGTTTTTTTTTTAATATTCTTATTTATATATATATCCTTAAGCCGGGGCGGGATCTACTTGTAAACGTAATTAAATCACGATTAGCAGCAGGAGATCACGGTCTTCTAGGGTTATTTATTATTATATATTAAGAATTTCTTTCTACTGTAAATTACGTGTGTCTGTGTGTGTGTATGTATTTGTCTGTTTGTGCATGTATATGTGTGTGTGTGTATTTACTAACATAATATAAATGAATATACGAAATAATTGAATAAATAGTATAGCAATATCTCAAACAACTCAAACTAAAACTTAGTTAGCTTTCGATCGAACTGTTCGAAGCTTCTGTTGATTGACCATTCATCTGCGACCAGCATCAACTAACACATATGTACAGCACACAGTTAAGTAAAGAGTAATATCTTATGAACAGTGTTACCAACAACGATTGAGTAAACCCACTGGATGGAACTTCTAAAATGGATGGATGATTATAATCTTAAAATACACCAATTATTTGGATTTCAACAATAATAATAATAATCTATACATACATATACCTAAATAGAATTGGAGTGTCTGTTTGTAATATTGAAATAATCGTTTTTTACTACATGCATATGAGTATAAATATCGTACATCATCATTGCCTTGCCTTTATCCCATTATTTGTGATAAAGGCAAGGCAATGATTTTTGTCTGTCTGTCTGTCTGTTTGTTTGTTCCGGCTCATCTCTGAAATGGCTGGACCGATTTTGACGGAACTTTTTTTGGCGAATAGGTGATGTAGTAAGGAATAACTTAGGCTACATTTATTTTAGAAAAATAATGTTAAATTCCACGCGAACGAAGTCGCAGGAACAGCTGGTATTAAATAATAATAACAATAATAATTTATTTCAGACAACATGGTCCATTTTGTTACTAACAACTTCATTACATAGTATAAAATAAAGTTGCTGTCGCTATCTGTCCCTATGTATGCTTAAATCTTTAAAACTTACACAACGGATTTTGAAGCGGTTTTTTTTAATAGAGAGAGTGATTCAAGAGGAAGGTTTATATGTATATTACATGTACACCCGGGCGAAGTCGGGGTGGGTAGCTAGTAATAATATAAGCTAAAGATTTTTTTTTTGTTAACGTGTTGTTTTTTTGTAGACGTGTTGTTCATTCGTAGTCATCATTCACACGTTTTGTTTATATTGGTTTACCACTAGATATGGTAAATCCACCGTTTCTAGTGGTAAATACACTTTAAATCCCGAATAAGATAGTCAGAGGTATCGCTAAATAGTTTTATTCAATACTAATAGACCCCGTGACTCCGCTCCGCCTCAAAATTAAATAAGTCAAAGGTTTTTTGAAGTTTAGTTACGCAATAAATTTCTGAACGCAGTTATCAGGCGTTTTTATCTTAAAATTTTATTGTTGATTTTACTATTTTACATGCAATTTCTTCATAGATTATCACCGTTTAAACCTTCCCTGGATTTCCACGAATATTTCAAGACTAAAAGACTAAAGTTAGTCAAAAAAAGTTTCTAGTGGTAAATACACTAATATGGCAACATTTCGTCTAAGTTTTCAGTTAAGTTAGTATCATAGATGTGGACGGTGCGCAGCGCGAGGGGGAGAGATGGTAGAATTTAATTAATCGCAGTGAATAGTTGGCGTTCACGGGCGGACGGACACAGACGAGAACAGAATACCCTACCCACCTCGCAACAAGATCAACTTCACAACAAATTGATTTAATTACAGTTTCGACCGATCAAATAGAACACGCGTGAAAAAGTTCACTTTAAAAAAAATAGTAATAAGTTAGGACAACTCGGATGGTCACAGATGGGAACAGAATACCCTACCCACCTCGCAACAAGATTAACTTCACAACAAATTGATTTAATTACAGTTTCGACCGATCAAACAGGACCCGCGTGAAAAAGTTCACTTTAAAAAAAATAGTAATAAGTTAGGACAACTCGGACGGTCACAGACGAGAACAGAATACCCTACCCACCTCGCAACAAGATTAACTTCACAACAAATTGATTTAATTACAGTTTCGACCGATCAAACAGGACCCGCGTGAAAAAGTTCACTTTAAAAAAAATAGTAATAAGTTAGGACAACTCGGACGGACACAGACGAGAACAGAATACCCTACCCACCTCGCAACAAGATTAACTTCACAACAAATTGATTTAATTACAGTTTCGACCGATCAAACAGGACCCGCGTGAAAAAGTTCACTTTAAAAAAAATAGTAATAAGTTAGGACAACTCGGACGGTCACAGACGAGAACAGAATACCCTACCCACCTCGCAACAAGATTAACTTCACAACAAATTGATTTAATTACAGTTTCGACCGATCAAATAGAACCCACGTCAAAAAGGTAACTTTAAAAAAAATTAGTAATAAGGTAGGAGAACTCGGATGGTCACAGACGAGAACAGAATACCCTACCCACCTCGCAACAAGATTAACTTCACAACAAATTGATTTAATTACAGTTTCGACCGATCAAATAGAACCCACGTCAAAAAGGTAACTTTAAAAAAAATTAGTAATAAGGTAGGAGAACTCGGATGGTCACAGACGAGAACAGAATACACTACCCACCTCGCAACAAGATTAACTTCACAACAAATTGATTTAATTACAGTTTCGACCGATCATATAGAACACGCGTGAAAAAGTTCACTTTAAAAAAAATAGTAATAAGTTAGGACAACTCGGATGGTCACAGATGGGAACAGAATACCCTACCCACCTCGCAACAAGATTAACTTCACAACAAATTGATTTAATTACAGTTTCGACCGATCATATAGAACACGCGTGAAAAAGTTCACTTTAAAAAAAATAGTAATAAGTTAGGACAACTCGGATGGTCACAGATGGGAACAGAATACCCTACCCACCTCGCAACAAGATTAACTTCACAACAAATTGATTTAATTACAGTTTCGACCGATCATATAGAACACGCGTGAAAAAGTTCACTTTAAAAAAAATAGTAATAAGTTAGGACAACTCGGATGGTCACAGATGGGAACAGAATACCCTACCCACCTTGCAACAAAATTAATATTAACTTAACAACATCTACACATATATACATAAAATTGTAGTGTCTGTTTGTAATATTGAAATAACCGTGTTTTACTGGGGGGACGAGGATTGTTAGTAATGTGGACTCATGCCCACATTACCAACAATGTACCATGTCAGGTTGACCTCCACGCGGTCCCCCCTGGCAACCATCGTGATAAATTTCTGGTGAATTTGTCACGATGGCCTGACTGATCTGACCTCATGTTCATCTTATCATCCTCCACTGGTGCCCCGCCAGCGTAAACCGTTAGCGCAGGCAGGTGCAATTACATTATCATTCTCAAAAAAAATAAACCGTGTTTTACTACATGCATATGAATATAAATATGGTACATACACCCAAATAACATTTTTTACAATTTTTGTCTGTCTGTCGGTTTGTTTGTTCCGGCTAATCTCTGAAATGGCTGGGCCGATTTTGACGGAACTTTTTTTAGCAGGTAGATGACGTAATAAGGAGTAACTGAGACTACTTTTATTTTAGAAAAATAAAACACACGGACACACGGACGAAGTCGAGGGAACAGCTAGTATACAATAAATTTATTTACAGTTTCTAACGATCAAATAGCAGACTCCCTTGATAACTCTTAATAAAAAACAACCAAAATAGTAATAAACTACTCGGAGGGAACCGAATACCCTACCCACCTTGCAACAAGATTAACTTAACAACAAATATATTTAATTACAGTTTAGACCGATCAAATAGCAGACTCGTCTGAAAATTCTTAATAAACAAATAATAAAAAAAAAGCCAGAACAACTCACAAAGCACCATCTAGTCCCATGCTAAGCAGAGCTTGTGTTATGGGTACTAGACAACTGATAAATACTTAGATATTTTGTTTTTTAAATACATACATAATATACATAGAAAACACCCAGACAGATACAAATAATCATACTCATAAATATTTGCACCGTGCGAGGAATCGAACCCGCGACCATCGGAAGTAAAGCGGTGTCCACAACTGCTAAACTACCGAGGCCGTGAGAAGATAGGTTGTCTTTATTGGTATTTAGAAAAAGGTGTTCTGGAATATTCACCAGATCCTTCTAATACGAGGTGTCCATTCAATGATCTCTATTAAGATTTATACTTATAAATAAATAGGTACAAGCTATGTACGACTACTTCCGACGCCGACGCTGTTTGTGCTGTGGGTGCTACATAGCTCTAATTATATCTGGAATAGACACTGCAAACATATATATATCTATACATATAAATAAAATTGGAGTGCCTGTTTGTAATATTGAAATAACCGTATTTTACTACATGCATATGAATATAAATACCGTACATACACCAAAATAACATTTTTTACAATTTTTGTCTGTCTGTCTGTCTGTTCCGGCTAATCTCTGAAATGGCTAGACCGATTTTAACGGGACATTTTTGGCAGGTAGCTGATGTAATAAAGAATAACTTAGGCTGCTTTTATTTTAGAAAAAATATTTTTATTTAAACAAATAAAGTTAAATTCCACGCGGACGAAGTCGCGTGTACAGCTAGTATATATCTTATATATAAAATTCTCGTGTCACAGTTTTCGTTCCCATACTCCTCCGAAACGGCTTGACCGATTCTCATGAAATTTTGTGAGCGTATTGAGTAGGTCTGAGAATCGGCCAACATCTATTTTTCATCCCCCTAAATGTTAGGAGTAGTCCACCCCAAATTTTATTTTTTATTTTAAGGCAAAACAACGTTTGCCGGGACAGCTAGTATATATATATATATATATTAAATATCTAGTAACCGTTACACTCGTGAAGCAGCACCCTGCTTATAGGGACTGGTCTGTTCTTGTTACGAACACTGATTAGACTATTTGCTCTTCCAATAGCATACGCAGGTGGTCTCTCTACTCTCCCATGACTATTCCACGTGGACGAATTCGCGGGCACAGCTAGTGAATATATAATTTTAACTTTACACCGACTATGCATTCCATACGGTTTATATTCACTCTACATCTGTGTATTGGGCAGACAAATTATCCACTAAAGATTTATTACTCAATCGGTGCTCAACACGCATTAAGTGTATGACACAGCTCTGGTAATATCAACATTATAATCTACCTTCACGACTTAAATCCTGGATAGGATAGTCAGAGGCATCGCTAAGTAGTTTTATTCATTGACGCCGAGACTCCGTACCGCCTCAAAATTTAATATATCAAATGTTTTTTGAAGTTTAGTTACGTAATAAATTTCTGAACGCATCCTGTTTGACAGGTATCAGCAGTTTGTATAGAAAAATATAATTGTTGTTTTTACTATTTTACATGCAATTTCTTCATATATTATCACCTTTTAAAGCTTACCTGGATTTCCACGAATATTTCAAGATTAAAGTTAGTCAGATGGCCGTTGGGGCAGTTAAGTCCTCGAGTGGCGGACCGGAAGACGCAGCGTGGGAAGGCCTCCAGCAAGGTGGACCGACGATCTGGTCAAGATCGCTGGAAGGCATTGGATGCGAGCAGCGCAGGACCGATCGTCGTGGAGATCTTTGGGAAGGCCTATGTCCAGCAGTGGACGTCTTCCGGGCTGAGATGATGATGATGAAAGTTAGTCAAATCGGTTCAGCCGTTCTCGAGTTTCAGCGAGACTGACGAACAGCAATTCATTGTTATATCATTACATAGTATAAAACAAAGTCGCTGTCGCTGTCCGTCCCTATGTATGCTTAAATCTTTAAAACTACGCAACGGATTTTGATGCTAAGGTGCAAAACAAACACATGGAGCAAGCAAGTGACTCTCTAGTATCCTAGGGACGGGACCAGAAGACAGGGTCGCCAAAGAACACGACGGAAAGATGACATCAACCTGACTCTGGAACCGTTCTGGAACAGGATTGCGGAAGACAGAGCTCAGTGGAGAGAGCTGGAGGAGGCCTATGCCAAAAGGTACACCGAGTTGCGGAACATTTTGTAAAACAGCAAATGTACCCCAACTTTCGGAAAAACGGCTATTATTATATATTACTAGCTGTCCAGGCAAACGTTGTTTAGCCTTAAAATAAAAAAAAAATTTAGGGGTATACTACTCCTAACATTTAGGGGGATGAAAAATAGATGTTGACCGATTCTCAGACCTACTCAATACGCTCACAAAATTTCATGAGAATCGATCAAGCCGTTTCGGAGGAGTATGGGAACGAAAACTGTGACACGAGAATTATATATAAGATAACGGATTTTGAAGCAGTTTTGTTTAATAGATAGATTCAAGAGGATGGTTTATATGTATAATACATGTAAACCCGTGCGAAGCAGGGCTGAGTAGCTAGTTATAATATATTTAATTACATATAGTCTTCATATATCAGGATAATAGTACACTCTGTAGGATTGTATGATGTAGGTTATAGTGGTTGAATATTGAATTTTTGATTAGGAATTAGCAAAGCAGACAGCCAAGTAAACATTGAGTAATAATATATAAATAGTACATACACCGCGCACTGTACATATACATATATATATGTAGGTAATTATATTTGATGAGTTGTAATGTATTTTTGTAATATGATTCGTAATGCACCTACAGATGACCACCGGAGTTGTGGTGACTGGTATCAAGGTCTTATTCTTGAAATAGAACTAATAACAATAAACCAAGTACCAAGTTAAGCAGAGCTTCTGTTATAGGTACTAGACAACTGATATAAATATTTGTAAACATTTTTTTTATATCAATATATATTTAACTACCTATCCACCACGGCATCGCACGGATGTACATGTATTATATATATAAACCTTCCTCTTGAATCACTCTATCTATTAAAAAAACCGCTTTAAAATCTGTTACGTAATTTTAAAGATTTAAGCATACATAGGGACGGATGGACAGCGACAGCGACTTTGTTTTATACTATGTAATGATATACTTTCAAAACACACAAACCGATATAAACAATCTTGCTCATGAATACAAATGTTTGTACCGTGCGAGGAATCGAACCCGTAACATAGATACATATACTTAGATATTTTTTTACATAATATACAAAGAAAATACCTAGACCAAAATAAATGATCATAAATAATTGTTGCATTGTGCAAGGAATCCAACCCGCAACTATCGGAAGTTAAGCGCTATGCTAAACCACTATACCACCGAGGTCGTCATTATACATAATTTATGAACAATAAATCTATTTATGACATGTTGATTAATTTCTAATGAATTTCATCTCATCATCTTATTTCATTTTACCTAAATGTCGTTTGGCTAAAATTAGTAAATCGTTTTATGGCAATTGCGTAAGGTTTTACAATAAAATAGCAGAGTCTGTTATAAATCTGCCAGAAAAAAGATTTAAATGTCAAATAAAACACTTCCTTTGCAAAAAAGCTTACTATAAAATTGAAGAATTCGTTAACGATAATAATGTTTTTGTAGAAAAATTTTAAATACATAGCACTGACAATATTATCTGATTACACTAATAATGAGTGCGTAGCGATTTCTATGTTGATTATCGCATGCCTCTTACTTGTTACACTGTAATTATTTATATAAAAAAAAAACATCTATTAAAAAGAGCAACACACAAGTTTTTTGCTCATTCCGAATGAGTGGTAGAATCAAAATATGACTATTCAAAAGTGCTTGTAATGAGTTTATTTGAATAAAGATTATTTTTATTTCTATTTCATCCCACTCCTCCACTCCACTGGTGCCCCGAGTATACATCGTTAGCGCACGAACAGGGCCCTGAGCCCTTCTGTGGTGTGCTTCGTTGCCTAAAATTGGGACATCTCAAAATAACAACCATACGAGAAGCACTTACTTATTGCCAGAATATGCCAGAATCAGTACATTCAATACTCCAATAGACTACTGCTATTGAGTAAAAACAATATATGCATCATGACTAGGGCCCTCAATGGATACAGCAAACTGAATAAGCACATGGCGAAAATAGGCCTTAGCATAACTTCAATCTGCAGATTTTGCCAAGCAGAGGAAACGCCCGCCCACTCATGCATAAATGAAATATCTTCTTTGGAAAGTATATACTGTATCCTGAGGAGATAAAAACCATTGCTACTAAGAATATCCTTCAATTCTTGTCCCTCAAGAGCCTAGCCTCCGTCATACTCATGAACGGGTGCTGCTTGTGGAGACTGGTCTCTTCAGGTTGCAAACACTGATTACATTTTTTGTTTTTTGCAATAGCATATGCTGGTAGTCACTCTATTCTCCCAAATTTGAATTTTAATGACTTTGTATTATTGTAAACATGTACAACATTTATTTGAAAAGAATACGAGCTGAGTTACTTGTCAGTTCTTCTCGTCTCGAAATCATTCCGAACTGACGGTAGATTTGACATATCATAAGAGTCTCTAATAGACCTATATGAATAAAGATATTTTGAATTTTGAATCCCAAGTACAGACCGTACAACCGTCGGTGGTGAGCAGCGTTGTCGGTGCAAGGGTCCGTAATCTAACTGTAAAGTTGACACTAATTCGGGCACGTACTCCTAACACCGAGTTACGGGCTATTAAGAAATTGTTCTCACTCGGACCTCTAAAATAGAGATATTTTGTTTTTTTTTTAGGTGGCGAACTTTGAATAACTGCAAGCATAATAGATCTATACAGGCCTTTATTCTCTTCGGCCTCTCAGGCTATTGTCAGGTACTAAGACCAGTAACACTGCAGCTGTTACAGATCTTAGCATCAGACAATATCCCGAATACCCAAAAAAAATAGCGCACGATTACTTTATCCATTCAAAAACATGAATAATTTCGGACTAATCTGCTTCTTTCTTTTCTTCTTCAGTCGTTGGTCGTGGCTTTCATGATGGTATATTTTGTGATATGGTATCGTTGTGCTCCTTGGCGAAGGAGCTCCTTACAGTTTGCCTCCACCTGGTACGGTATTTGGCTGCACGAGAACATTGTACCATGGACTGCTGTGTAGCCGTTCTTATACTGTCAGTCCATTTCGTTGGTGATCGACCCCGAGAACGTCTGCCCTCAACTGAACCTTGGATAATTAGCCGATCCATACACTGTTCGCTTAGCTAGCTTCTTTGTTTAATGATACATTAAAAAACTAAATAATGGCTAGACATATGGCCGTTTATTCGTGAATGACACAACACACCTTCGGCTATTAGAGACGTGGCGCCTCGGCTGGTATTTTTAGCGATGTCAATAAACCAAACGGCGTGACATCACCGGCAGTTGGGACAAAGAGCTACTATAGGCTTAATGATTGTGAATACCTCGTCGGTGACTCGATTTTTCTGGACGCCAGTGTATTAGAGGCCTATTCTAGGATTGTGCTTTTGTCTATCATTTTTCTGGCCGCCAGTGTATTAGAGGCCTATTCTAGAATTGTGCTTTTGTCTATCATTTTTTTTATGATTTTTCTGGATGCCAGTGTATTAGAGACCTATTCTAGGATTGTGCTTTTGTCTATAATTATTCTGACCGCCAGTGTATTAGAGGCCTATTAGAAGCTAGTATTTTTTTTTCTAATATTTTTTGATTTTACTGTATTTATTATATTATATTTTTGTCTATAATTTTTTTATGTTTTTTCAGGATGCCAGTGTATATGAGGGCTATTAGAATTATAATTCTAGAGAATTATTCGTATGTTTGTCTATCATTTTCTTTATAGAATGGCGAACCTAAATAGGTTCGCCATTCTATGAGCCTGAGCTCATTTGAGCTCAGGCTCAAATGAGCTCAGGCTTAAAGATTGTGAATACCTCATCGGTGACTCGATTTTTCAGGATGCCACTGTATATGAGGCCTATTCTAGGATTATATTTATTTACATATATCTTTTTTTTATGGAATGCTACACCTGTTGGGCACCTGTAAAGTATGACAGAATGCGTTCCTACGCAGGCATGTCTGTTACCCTGTCATAGAGAATTTAATGGAATTCATCATTGCTAGCATTGAGATTGCTGTGTATTGGGATTTTGTATATTACCTATGTATTTACAAAAATATATATTCATACCCATAACACAAGCTCTGCTTCGAATATGAATAGGCGCTGTGAGAATTGTCAGACATATACTAGTAAGAAAACACACACAAATGTTAGCATCATACGATCATCGAAGAATCGAACCTACGAACATTGTTAACAAGGTGATTTGTCAAACCGCTAGACCACCAACGCCCTCATTATATATTATTTGCGAACAATAAATCTATTTATGAGAATATATAGAATTAAGAACAATAACATGTGACTGATTCACTTGAATGTGTTAAAAAAAGTAAAACGCATAAACAACATGTCATGTCTATACAAAACGCACTTCGGCAGTGAATGTTTACCTATCCGAATGTACTGACAGTTATGAACAGTAGGTATGTACTGACCCCTGACCGCAATATTGGTTTTGAACTTATGACCAATACTGCAGTCAGTTTTAGACGCGACCTCGAGCACTGAACGGAAACCTAAACATTATATTTTAAGATTTAATATTACCTCTTTGACGATGAATTCATTATAGGATAGGATATATTTAAATTCAAATTCACAAATCATTTATTCATATAGGACATTTTGGTGAAATTTTTTATATTATAATTTTTTCCCTACCGTCCAGTTCGGTATATAGATCCAATTGAGAAGAACTGGCAAGAAACTCAATTGAATTACTTATTTATTTATTTTAAAAGCCAATTTATTTACCATTTATATAGGTGTCAAAAAAAGAGAAAATTCCATATTCAAACAAACTTAAATCTAAGCAATTTTGAATAGTCATAATATTTTTTTTAATCTACCGCTCATTAGGAAAACTGGTTCATCACAAGAAGTATTTGCAAGTAGCGTGTTGCTTTTTCAAAAAGTTTCAACATTACATTTTTAAAATTAAAATTATAGGCTACATATGTTATCATTACATAGTCATTACATAGTATAAAATAAAGTCGCTGTCTGTCCGTCCCTAAGTATGCTTAAATCTTTAAAATTACACAACAGATTTTGAAGCAGTTCTTTTAGTAGATAGAGTGATTCAAGAGGAAGGTTTATATACTATGTATATAATACATGTACACCCGTGCGAAGCCGGGGCGACTAGCTAGTATATAGATAATTGACAAAATACTACTAATATTGATAATATACAAAGAAGTGCGTCATGCACCGTTTAATAGTTTTCAATAGAGAAAAACTCAACTGTTGTTTTAATTTTACGAGTAGATATTCAAAGTACCGTTTACCTACACATGTGGTGAGTGGTGCGTAATTAAAAGTGTGTATTTATCTGTATACACCGCCAATAAAAGAACTGGTGTGTACGGAACACATGTGAGGCGTTCTCACGCCGGTACATGAGCATAGATTAAGAATTAAGAGGAAATCTGTAGAGGAGACGGTCCTAACAGATCCTCTTTAAAATCCTATTAATAAACGTGAAAGTTTATGAGTATTGATGTTTATTTATTGTATTTATTAATTAGTTACTCACCCCGGCTTCGCCCGGGTGTACATGTATTATACATATAAACCTTTCTGTTCAATCACTCTATCTATTAAAAAAACCACATCAAAATCCGTTGCGTTGTTTTAAAGATTTTAGCATTTTTTTATACCACGTAGGTGGCAAACAATCATACGGGCCATCTGATGGTAAATGGTTACCGTAGCCTATGGACGCCTGAAACACCAGGGGTGTCACATGCGCGTTGCCGACCCTTAAGAAACCTTAATATACCCTTCTTGAAAAATCCCATGCTGTAATCTCGGGACAAACCCCGGCAGGTAGTTCAATCCACAATCTAAGTGTACGCGGGAGGAAGCTCCTCTGAAACCGCACTGTCCGAGACCACTTAGGTTCCAGCGTGTGAGGATGAATCCCCTGTCGATGGTGAGCGGTGCGATGGTAAAAGGTAGCCGTAGGCATCATGTCAAACAATTCCTCAAAACACAGTCCGTTGTATATTCGGTAGAACACACAAAGCGATGCGAAGTCTCGCCTCAAGCTAAGTGACCGTTTGAGAGATTGGGATCATCGACAATTCTCATAGCACGTCTCTGAACCGAGTCAAAAGGACCGAGCTGGTATACAGATGCTCCTGTCCAAAGATGAGAGCAGTACTCCCTGTGCGGCCGAACCTGCATCAAAAGGACAGAGCTGGTATCCAGGTGCTCCTGCCAAAAGATGAGAGCAGTACTCCCTGTGCGGCTGAACCTGCATCAAAAGGACAGAGGTGGTATCCAGGTGCTCCTGCCAAAAGATGAGAGCAGTACTCCCTGTGCGGCTGAACCTGCATCAAAAGGACAGAGGTGGTATCCAGGTGCTCCTGCCGAAAGATAAGAGCAGTACTCCCTGTGCGGCCGAACCTGCATCAAATGGACAGAGCTGGTATCCAGGTGCTCCTGCCAAAAGATGAGAGCAGTACTCCCTGTGCGGCCGAACCTGCATCAAAAGGACAGAGCTGGTATCCAGGTGCTCCTGCCGAAAGATAAGAGCAGTACTCCCTGTGCGGCCGAATCTGTATACATAGGGACGAATAGACAGCGACTTTGTTTTATACTATGTAATGATTCATAATAGTATTGTGTCGAATTTAAAAGTACAAAATTATAATCTAAACCTAAAATAACAATGTCAAAATATTCAAGTATTTGAGAACAATAATACCCTTCCCGTGATAATAATAATAGTAATAATCTATACATATAAATAAAATTGTAGTGTTGAAATAACCGTTTTTTACTACATGCATATGATTATAAATATATGCAAGGGAAGCAATGTGAATTAGTGATTTGTTAAACCTATCGCGGTTCCACCTGGAAACCAACAAATTTCTGGTTTTGCCATAATGGGCTAACCGACCTGACCTCATCCATGTCTCATCATCTTCTATTGATGCCAGTGTTAACCATAAAATCCTTAATAATATTATAAACGCAAAAATAACTCTGTCTGTCTGTATGTCTGTTGCGTTTTTACACCAAAACTAATCAGGCGATTTAAATAAAATTTGATACGCAAATAGTCTGAATCCTAAAAAAAGATATAGGCTACTTCTTATTGGAAAAGACTGATTTTAAGGGTTCAAAAGAAGGAATGAAAGGTTGATGGAAGTATACACCTGATATACTACTAAAATTACTATATGGTAGTTACGAATACTGTAACTACCATATAGTAATTTTAAGTAGCTGTGACGTGGTCGAGTGGAATGAGTAGTCATGCTCACTAAAATGTCCAGACATGTGGCGGCGTGGTGGGCCAGATCAATGGGCTCCCTAAAATATGGTCGAGCGCAGTGATAGCTGGCCCATCCGACATACTCGTGAATGAGTGCTGCTTGTAGGGACTGGTCTGCTCTTATCGCTACGACTGATTTAATCTTATTGTATATTTATATTTGACACAAAAAAATTAGTGCTGGTTGGTAGTTTGTATTCACACGTTTCGCCGTAAAATGTGAACTTACAAGGATTGTTTAAAAGAGCAACACAGAAGTTTCTTGCTCGTTCTTCTTGTGATGAGACAGCTTTCCGAACGAGCGGTAGATGAAAAAAATTGTTCTGACTATTCAAAAGTGCTTAAATTAAGTTTATTTGAATAAATGATTTTCTTTACTATTGTATTCTTTTTATATTAAAGTAAATGACTTAGTAAATATATACATACAAATGTGTTTTGTTTCTAATGTAATTAACATAGATTGAGTGGCGTGTCCATTCTGTAGGGAGCCGTTGGCGGAGGCGCCTGTAAGCAGGTCACATGTGGTGTCTGAATCACATAGTTCATTAGCACCGACACAATTAGTAGGTGGGTACCACAGCTTCCATCTGTGGAGGTTGCTCAACTTAAGATATTGTAATCAGTCGCTTTGTTTTCATCAGATATCTTATTATTATCATTACATAGTATAAAACAAAGTCGCTGTCGCTGTCTGTCCCTATGTATGCTTAAGTCTTTAAAACTACGCAACGGATTTTGAAGCGGTTTTTTTACAATGTATATTTATATAGGTAGGTGATTAAAGAGGAAGGTTTATATGTATGATACATGTAGACCCGTGCGAAACCGGGGTGAGTAGCCAGTTAGTATTATAAACACGAAAGTTTGTGAGTTTGGATGGATGTTTGTTACTCTATCACACATAGGTCTAATTTTTTATTTATTTAAAATCTTTATCAATCATTTTACAATTCCCCAATAATCATGGACCTTTCTTTTAATAGTAATAAAACTTTTTATTGTATATAAAAGAAACAAATAATTACAAAAAAGAAAAATTATGCAAACAAAGACTCGCTCGCTCACTCAAAAAATAGCTCACAGCAATCTTTTACAGACCATACTTTAGGGTCTAGACCCTAAAATGTGATACACTATTCCATACCTATTCCATTACCACGATGATAAGGGTCAACTAATATTTATGTAACAAGTGGACGGATCATTAAAACAGCTCGTACACGATGCGCGGGCGCCGGTCGTTGTCTTGTCATATCGTAGCTTCAATTGCTTTGAGTGGATCGTAAGTGGGTGCCATGTATGACACGTTTCTTATTGCGACATGTGAAAGAATCTATACCACATACTAGGTACACCCCGACATCGCGTGAGTGTAGGTTTTTTTCTCTAATGCTGTTGGCCGCAGTTGGACTTTGCAGCTTCAATTGACGATAGGTAGTGAGTGTACATATAGGTAGCACTCCAAACCCGCGGAATGACTTATGGAGTAGCTGAAGCCAACTCCCGCCTGACGGATACGACTTTAGTCTAAGGGCACCACTAGAGGTTCGACCTCGGATCAGACCATTATTTCGATCCCCGTTTGAATTGGATGGATCGGAGAGGTCGAATGTGGATATTGCTTCTGAATCCTCCCTAATTTGAATTTAACGATGAATCTGTATTACAGTATGACTGTACATCATTTGAAAAGAATCCGAGCTGAGTTTCTTGTCAGTTCTTCTTAGCTCGAAAACACTCCGAACTGACAGTCATCATCTGCTTCTTCCTTATCCCATTTATTTGTGGTCGTCGTAATAAGGTTTTCGCTTCCATTCATCCCTGTTTTCGCAGTCATCGCGTTATTTACATTATCTGCTTCTTCCTTATCCCATATATTTGTGGTCGTCGTAATATGTTTTTCGCTTCCATTCATCCCTGTTCGCAGTCATCGCGTTATTTACTTCCTTTCTTACCATATCATCTTTTAACCCATTCCATCCATCTTTTTTTTAGTCTTCCTCTGCCCTTATAACCATCCACATTCATTTGTAACATCTTTCTTAAAATATTATCCTCGTTCCTACGCATTACATGTCCATACCATGATAGACGATTACTCTTCAACCTCTCTGACACCGGTGCCACCACACACTCCGAACTGACAGTAGTTTTGACATATCCTAAGATCTGTAATAGACCTACATGAATAAAGATATTTTGATGTGATTTGATCGATTTTATTTTAATCTTTCCTTACGTTTTTTATATTAAAATAATGTCGTGGTTTCCTTCATGCGATGTCATTCCATTGCTGACTTCCCTTGCCTCGAATTACTACCAAATCTCAACCTTAAAACCTGAACAGAGGTAGGCTTGTAGTTTTATCTCTTTCCACTGCAAGCAACGTAATGGTTGAGACTGACGTACCCAATATCCAAAATCTAAATCAAAAATCATTTATTCATGTAGGACATTTTAGCCGTGTATGAATATCAAGTTTATTATTAGTTATATTAATATATTTTGCATATCGTCCAGTTCAGTATACAGATATAATTGAGAGGAATTGGCAAGAACTTCAACTGAATTTCTTTTATTAAAAGCTTGTTTATTTACATTATATGCTTATATAGGTGTCTATGTCTAAAATTAAATAAAAATTCCGTGCATGAACAACTATTGCTATGCACGTTTGTCATTTAACTATTGGTTTAGTGAGTTAGGCTTTACTTAAATATGTTTTAACAGACGTTTTAAATTTATTTAATGGTAATATCAGTATATCCTTTGGTATCTTATTGTACATTTTTATTCCCATTCCTATAGAAGATTCATTGACTTGACGATGACTGTACATTAGGAAATTTCTTTAGTGATTTGAAAATTAAACTTTGATCTCTACCAAATGGAATTGTAAACAAAACATTTAGGTACCTAGTAAAATTCAAACACATAGGTACTTTCTGACACGATTCTTTAAATGGTTAAACAAAGATTCACTAAATGGTGGATGGTGACCGTCTGTAGATCGGTTAGTTGATGGATGCGCGTGAGTCAGATGCTCTCCTGTTTATTATATTGTATGAGACATCGCATGGGAGCGAGGGCGCACACGCTAACCTATCTACTCAAGTTATTAAAACCATGGAGTCGCCATACTGTTTATAAAAAATACTTTGATTTTAATTACATGTACAACATTTATTTGAAAATAATACGAACTGAGTTTCTTGTCAGCTCATCTCATCTCAAAAGCATTCCGAACTGACTGTAGATTTGACATATCATAAGAATCTGTAATAGACCTACATGAATAAAGATATTTTGAATTTAGAAATGTATATAGTATGATTAAAGTCTATATATACTGTTTAGTAAAGTTACCGTAGAATGCAATAGGAATGTACAAAAGTGTGATTGCATGGCAAATAATGTGTTCAATAATCTAACAAAAGATATAACCGATATTTCATCAGAAATTTGTGAGATTTTAAGATTAATTTCTGGATCTACTGAACTGAATATGAAAATTCTTTTAGTTTTACCACCGAGGAATCCATTGTAAAAAACGGCAAAAATGTGACATAGACGAAGTTCCAGACATATACAGGCATAGTGGTTATGGGAATCGAATCAATCACCATCAGACTTAAAACAGTCGGCTAAACTACTGTAAAATCATAATCGTGAGTACAATTTTTTTCTCGCATTAACATCTGTACATACATATTAGTATGAGCACTTCAGTTGCGAGCTCCATGAAAAATCATTTCGTGCATATGATTTTCTTTTCGCATCAATGTTTGAATCAAAATATTTTTATGCTCATTTTGATAGGAAGCTCCACGGCGTCGTTGTCATTAGGTCCGTATGCTAAACTACTGAAAAATCATAATCGTGCTTACGATTTTCTTCTCGCATCAACGTCTGTACATATGTATATATTATTATGCGCATTTCACTTGGGAGCTCCATGCTCCATCCAAAAATCATTTCGTGCATATGATTTTCTTTTCCCATCAATGTCTGTATCAAAATCAAAATATTTTTATTCTCATTTTGGTAGGGATCGCCACGGCGTCGTTGTCATTAGGTCCGTATGCTAAACTACTGAAAAATCATAATCATGCTTATGATTTTCTTCTCGCATCAATGTGTGCAACAAAATATTGTTATCCACACTTTGGTAGGGAGCTCCACGGCATCGTTGTGATTAGGTAGAGGACAATTAGCAGTTAGGCGGGGTCAACAACGGCGGCGCGCATACCGTTCAATTCGGACAATTGGACGCGCGCGGACGTGGGAACGATGGATGACGCCGCGGTGAGGCAGCGACACGCTCAAACAGTTGCATTGCCACTATATAATCCAGTGTTTCCCAACCTTTTTTGTACCCTGCCCCACTGAACAGTCTGCTAGTAGACGCGACAGTTAAGGTTGTCATTGATATTGATCAAAATCCTTGTCTGATAAAAAAATATAATTTCTTAGTCGTCCGTCTTCGTACGAGTGTATGTCAGCTTCTTTTCTTTTCTTCTTTCAGCATATATTTGTCCACTGCTGGACGTATGCCTCTTGCATAATTTTCCACTTCAGTCTGTCTGTGGCGTGTCTTATCCAGGTCGGTCCTGCTTTCTTCATGCCGATATCATCAGACCATCTAGAACTTGGTCTGCCTACCCTTCTGCTTCCCATCCTAGGTCGCCACATTAAGGATCTGTATGTCCATCTTTCTTGTCTTTGCTTCGGCATACATGACCAGCCCAAGTGTATGTCATATCCGTCTGTAATTAACTGTACTGTCTGTCCTAGATATACTTAAGTCTTATAAGCAGCCAGTAAACAATCCTATCAAAGAGGCGGCAACACCAACATTTGCCATAAGACTAGAGGAAGACCGAAAAGGAGATGGAATGTGTGAAGGTGATACGTTAAGAAAGGGAGTAAATAACGAGATGACTGCGAACAGGTATGAATGGAAGAGAAAAACATATTACACCGACCACAAATAAATGGGATAAGGAAGAAGCAGATGATGATTGATGGTCATCTATCAATACAGGATTCTATTTCCCGCTGCCAGTGACTCACCGTCATAGCTGACTATCACGCGTCTACGACACGCCACTCATATCTGTAAAGGTAATTATGTGTGTGGGTACCTAATGATTAGATTTGCAGATGTACAGCGCGTACCACAAATATTCAGTGCGGAAATCTGACCACCGCTACTGGAAGCGTTATGATCTTCCCTGTCAGTGATCAAATTCCGAATATTATTGGATCTACATCCATGTTGCGACACGTGTTTCCCCTCTAAACGAAGTATCATCAGCCAATGAATAGAGTTTGGATGATGAACCCTAGTGTTGACTTTTCGGCGACCAAACAGCGACTAAACGGTCATATGAGCGAAAACTGTGATTGGTACAGCCTATGCTGTAAATAATATAATTGCCGTAGTGGAGTAACCTGAAACAGTCATGCTCGCTATAAACTTCAAACTTGTGGCGGCGTGGTGGGCCGGGTCGATGTGCTCCCTCAAATATGGTTGAGTGCAATGATGGCTGGCTCATACATCATACTCGTGAACGGGTGCTGCTTGTGGGGACTGATCTGTTCAGGTTGCGAACACTGATTACATTTTTTGTTTTTAATAGCATATGCTGGTGGTCACTCTATTCTCCCAATTTTGAATTTTAATGACTGTGTATTATTATAAACATGTTCCACTATTATTTGAAAAAAATACGAGCTGAGTTTCTTGTCAGTTCTTCTCATCTCGAAATCATTCCGAACTGACGGTAGATTTGACATATCATAAGAGTCTGTAATAGACCTACATGAATAAAGATATTTTAAATTTGAAAAATTTGAATTATATATTTATTTATTTGATATATTATAATTATAATAATAATAATAATATAATACTTCCATACCTTGTGTTAAGTCCTGGATAGCCAATAAAACTAATGGACTGTGATTAATATATGTAATACGAAAACAGTTATGATAGATAGACAGATGTACATGAAACTAAGAAAGGTGGAATTGTAAGCCGATAAGTGTCGGTGCTGGTCGGACAAGAAGTGCTGGTGTCTGCCACCAGCCGCAGTTGCCGATGCGCAGCCACACCCCTGCAGCCCGCGGAGCAAGTAGAGAGTGCTTGTGATTTCACTGTCCTTCAATCGAAAGAGATCTTACAAAGCAAGCTGGTTAATATTTGAAATAGGTAAGACTGAAGTGCACAGATGTAGAAAACAAACACCATGAGGACTTTTTACAAAGATTATGATAAAAAAAAGATTAAATTTTGTACATGAAAGATATCTATAATATCTATATATAAATAAACCCTATTAAATTGCAAAACATACAAAATGGAAGCGATCATTCTCCAAGCAAATTACCTGACACCGACATCTCAATCAACGAAGAAAGTAAAAGATCTCCCCCTTAGAAAAACTGTAACAAATCGCCTTACCGTAGCAATCTGAAGCGTAGCAATCTAACAGGTATTCTCAACAAATTGGCCATAATAAAATACTCTTCCTAATTAACGAGGCTCGCTTCCGACGAATTCCGGACGTAAATGAGGGGGTGGCGTTTCTAAACCCTCTACAAAAATAATAAGAAGGACCTTCTTGGTTGGAGAGCGATCTCTCGAGTAATTGTAGGGTGCCGGCGATGTACTAACCTCTTTGGATTTTCTAGTCATATCTACTTGAAATACATTTGTATTTGAAAATGTAGTTTTAGATAGATAGATAGATAAAAATCCAGGTAACATGAGTACAAAAAATTCAATTAACAAATGTAAGAAAATAACACTTAAGAATAATAATCTCAGGACAATTCACACAGCGCCATCTAGACCCAAGTTAAGCTAGCTGAAGCTTGTGTTATAGGTACTAGATAACTGATACAAATATATAGATAATTTTTTTTCGTAAAATTCATACATATTATACATAGAAAACACCCAGACCGATACAAACAATCATAGTCATGAATACAAATGTTTGTGCCGTGCGAGGAATCGAACCCGCGACCATCGGATGTAAAGCGGTGTGCTAGACCGCTATACCACTGAGGTCGTCATGATACATATAAATGTATATATATACGAATCACTTCTTACTTCTTCTACACAATATATGTATACTATATACACGTGGAATAAAAAAGAATCTAAAATAAAAGTAGCCTAAGCTACTCCTTATAATATTAGATATCTACGAGTGAAAGTCCCGTCAAAATCGATCCAGCGTTTCAAAGATTAGCAAGAGCACACAGACAGACATTTTTTTATGTAAGTACCTAATATACTTGACACGAATTTAGTGAAAATCTGTTAATTTGCAATTACAGACAGACACTTTAATATTGTTGATTGGTATAGATTAAAGTAATTAATTAAATCATGTTGACCACAATTCTTAAGCTAATATCATCTTTCATTACTTCTGTAGATATACTTTTAACCATATATAATTATTGTACAATACATTGTTACGCCTTGCCTTTGTTGCGCACTAAGATTTTGCATAGTGACCTATATATGGAAGGTAGCAAGATCGATGCTTGTACAATGCAAAATCTACGCATTTGTAACGGATCGCTGGACTGTATTGGTGTCTGGTGTCAACGATGAAAATATCTATTTGAATAGTAAAAGTTGGTGATCTAGTACAGCATACCTTACTGCCGATAGTCGCGGGTTCGATTCCTCGCACGGCACAAACATTTGTATTCATGAGTATGATTGTTTGTATCGGTCTGGGTGTTTTCTATGTATAATAAGTATGTATTTATGAAAAACAAAAAATAACTATGTACTTGTATCAGTTATCTAGTGCCCATAACACAAGCTTTAGCTAGCTTAACTTGGGTCTAGATGGCGCTGTGTGAATTGTCCTGAGATTATTATTAGCGTGTGGAATATAACTTTATTTTTCTAAAAAAAAGACTTTTTCTATATAAGTAGCCTAAGTTACTCCTTATTACATCAGCTACCAGCCAATGAAAGTCCCATCAAAACCGGTCTAATCATTTCAGAGATTAGCCGGAACAAACAGACAAACATACACACATTGTAAAAAATGTTATTTTGGTGTAAGTACCGTATTTAAATTCATATGCATGTAGTAAAAAACGGTTATTTCAATATTACAAACAGACACTTTTATTTATATGTATAGATTATGGTCAATAGGTCAGGTGCGATCTAGCAAATAGAGTAAGTGACATATCAAAGAACATGATATCTAAAAGAGCAGTACTAAAACATATAAATTTATAAATAATAAAAATATCAAAGAAGTTTGCAGGTTTGATTTGAAAATAAAACCGCTTCAAAATCCGTTGCGTAGTTTTAAAGATTTAAGCATACATAGGGACAGATGGCGACAGCGACTTTCTTTTATACTATGTAATGAAGATTATGAGCTGAGTTTCTTGTCAGTTCTTCTCATCTCGAAATCATTCCAAACTGACGGTAGATTTGACATATCATAAGAGTCTGTAATAGACCTACATGAATAAAGATATTTTGAATTCGAATAATGTTTTTATCAATATGATAAATACTAAAATTTATAACCGTGTTAAATATACACTTCACCACAATATTATATATATATATATATATTACAAATATAATATAAATTCCTGGAAATATGTCTAAATATATGTTTGCTAAACAATTCATATATTTAATATTAGAGAAGCATATTATCTTCAGTGTATATTTACTACAATACTAAACAAAGCACCGCACCTCGACGTCCATAAAAACATTATAAATTAACCACCTTCTGTCACAATAATAGGGAAAGTTTTATCAGCAGCACCGACTGTTTGTTAAGCACGAGTCGCAGGTTCAATCTCGGCAGATCACAATCGGCTGTAACTCGGCCGCGGTCGGGTACACGCTCAGAGTCCAGTGATTTATGCGAGCAGTTAATCCGACTATTTACTAGTTTTAGTATAAGGTAAAGGGCCTTTTTCCTCAGGCCCTTCGCCCTGAAATATATGTACGGCGCAAGTTACAAGCGGCAGCGGTTGTGACACTTTTAAAACAACATATTGAAGATATTTAGACGTTGTATATTACAATAGTATAAGCAAAATATTTTTCAATAACTTCATCGTTCAAATAATTGATGATAATATGTCTGAAATAAATAAAAGAAATTAAAAGTAAATAATCTTACACTATACTTGAATTTAATTTATTAGGAACAAATGGCGAAACTCACTTCTTTACTTCCATTGCTTGCAGGTTCGATTCTGCACATGGGATAAATATTTGTATTCACGTATATTGTTTGTATTATGATTGATTGTCGCATGCCTAATCCTTGTTATGTGTATTTAAAACAA
This sequence comes from Achroia grisella, assembly GCF_030625045.1. NCBI lineage: Eukaryota > Metazoa > Arthropoda > Insecta > Lepidoptera > Pyralidae > Achroia > Achroia grisella. Next base: position 396,915 of record NW_026712776.1, read on the forward strand.
CATTGATTTAACAGGGCAACACGCAAGTATCATTCTCATTCTTCATGTGATGAGTCTGCGTTCCAAATGAGTAATGGTATAAAAAATTGTTTATTCAAAAGTACTTACGTTAAGTTTATTTGGATGTATAATAAATTCCCAACAGAAGTAGCAGATTTAATAGTTTTAAAATTTAGAAGAACTATGAATTCATTTTTTTCAACTAATTCATTTTAAAAATCAAAATCAAATTTAAATTTCTGTAAATGGATAATGTTAATATTTACTATTGAATTATAATTCTATTTCTATAGAATTGATTCAGTTTAATACTAGGTGTGATATATTTTTTTATTTACAACATACAGAACCTTTCTGAGATCTGCACGTGCTACACGCACAGACATACTCTACTCTAATAAATTATAAGTATCACTTTTTTATATATTTCATTCGTGTCAATCATCTCAAAATTGTGTTTTAAAGAATTCATTTGTTTTTTATTTAAATTGTATACGTTTAACGTTCATTGTAATAATTATTGATTGGTTTAAATAAATTCTTTGATTCGTTAATTCTTTTTTCTTATGACTCAGCCCGAGTGGACACTAAGGAGTGTTATCAGTCAGCCGGCTTGATGTATGTCGCGTACACTTCCGGGGTGCTCCGGCCTTCTGATAATTATCTATTTCACTTCAACCCGACATATTAAGTCCGAGCTAATTTCTCCAATGTAGTAGTTCTTCTTACAATAATGTGGCGCCACAGAAATAGAAATAATCTTTATTCAAACAAACTTAATAGAAACACTTTTGAATAGTCACATTTTTTTATTCTAGCACTCATACAGAACGCAGTCTCATCACAAGAAGAATGAGTAAGAAACTTGCGACATGCTCTTTTATATAATAAGCACTTTTGAATTGTCATATTTTTTTTATTCTACCACTCATACGGAACGCAGTCTCATCACAAGAAGAATGAGCAAGAACTTGCGACTAGCTCTTTTATATAATAAGCACTTTTGAATTGTCATATTATTTATTCTACCACTCATTCGGAACGCAGATTCATGACAAGAAGAATCAGCAAGAAACTTGCGACTAGCTCCTTTGAATAATAAGCACTTTTGAATTGTCATATTTTCTTTATTCTACCACTCATTCGGAACGCAGTCTCATCACAAGAAGAATGAATAAGAAACTTGCGACTTGCTCATTTAAATAATAAGCACTTTTGAATAGTCATATTTTTTATTCTACCACTCATTCGGAACGCAGATTCATGACAAGAAGAATCAGCAAGAAACTTGCGACTAGCTCCTTTGAATAATAAGCACTTTTGAATTGTCATATTTTCTTTATTCTACCACTCATTCGGAACGCAGTCTCATCACAAGAAGAATGAATAAGAAACTTGCGACTTGCTCATTTAAATAATAAGCACTTTTGAATAGTCATATTTTTTATTCTACCACTCATTCGGAACGCAGATTCATGACAAGAAGAATCAGCAAGAAACTTGCGACTAGCTCCTTTGAATAATAAGCACTTTTGAATTGTCATATTTTCTTTATTCTACCACTCATTCGGAACGCAGTCTCATCACAAGAAGAATGAATAAGAAACTTGCGACTTGCTCATTTAAATAATAAGCACTTTTGAATAGTCATATTTTTTATTCTACCACTCATTCGGAACGCAGATTCATGACAAGAAGAATCAGCAAGAAACTTGCGACTAGCTCCTTTGAATAATAAGCACTTTTGAATTGTCATATTTTCTTTATTCTACCACTCATTCGGAACGCAGTCTCATCACAAGAAGAATGAATAAGAAACTTGCGACTTGCTCATTTAAATAATAAGCACTTTTGAATAGTCATATTTTTTATTCTACCACTCATTCGGAACGCAGATTCATGACAAGAAGAATCAGCAAGAAACTTGCGACTAGCTCCTTTGAATAATAAGCACTTTTGAATTGTCATATTTTCTTTATTCTACCACTCATTCGGAACGCAGTCTCATCACAAGAAGAATGAATAAGAAACTTGCGACTTGCTCATTTAAATAATAAGCACTTTTGAATAGTCATATTTTTTATTCTACCACTCATTCGGAACGCAGATTCATGACAAGAAGAATCAGCAAGAAACTTGCGACTAGCTCCTTTGAATAATAAGCACTTTTGAATTGTCATATTTTCTTTATTCTACCACTCATTCGGAACGCAGTCTCATCACAAGAAGAATGAATAAGAAACTTGCGACTTGCTCATTTAAATAATAAGCACTTTTGAATAGTCACATTTTTTATTCTACCACTCATTCGGAACGCAGATTCATGACAAGAAGAATCAGCAAGAAACTTGCGACTAGCTCCTTTGAATAATAAGCACTTTTGAATTGTCATATTTTCTTTATTCTACCACTCATTCGGAACGCAGTCTCATCACAAGAAGAATGAATAAGAAACTTGCGACTTGCTCATTTAAATAATAAGCACTTTTGAATAGTCACATTTTTTATTCTACCACTCATTCGGAACGCAGATTCATGACAAGAAGAATCAGCAAGAAACTTGCGACTAGCTCCTTTGAATAATAAGCACTTTTGAATTGTCATATTTTCTTTATTCTACCACTCATTCGGAACGCAGTCTCATCACAAGAAGAATGAATAAGAAACTTGCGACTTGCTCATTTAAATAATAAGCACTTTTGAATAGTCACATTTTTTATTCTACCACTCATTCGGAACGCAGATTCATGACAAGAAGAATCAGCAAGAAACTTGCGACATGCTCTTTTGAATAATAAGCACTTTTGAATTGTCATATTTTTTTTATTCTACCACTCATACAGAACGCAGTCTCATCACAAGAAGAATGAGTAAGAAACTTGCGACATGCTCTTTTATATAATAAGCACTTTTGAATAGTCATATTTTTTATTCTAGCACTCATTCGGAACGCTGTCTCATCACAAGAAGAATGAGGTTCTTCCTCATTCTTCTTGTGACTCTTATATAAATGTTGTTCTAAATTTGAAAGTCACTTTTATTTTTACAATTTTATTTTACAACGGCCTCAGTGGTTTAGCGGTTGAGCACACCTTACCTCCGATGGTAGCGGGTTCGTCACAAACATTTGTATTCACGAGTATGAATGTTTGTATCGGTCTGAAGGTTTTCTATGTATACTATGTGGTATTAAGAAAAAAATCTATGTATTTGTATCAGTTATCTAGTGCCCATAACACAAGTTTTAGCTGGCTTAACTTGGGTCTAGATGGCGCTGTGTGAATTGACCTGAGATTTTAAAAAATCTATCCAATATGTTTCGCCACGGAATAGTATGATAATTGAGGACTATTTCTTTAAAAAAAACCTGACAGTCACGACAACAATAGCTGCAATAATTCACCTCAATTGACACTGACAAAATCATGCGCGTAGCATAGATTGATACAATCAATCAGATAGAGCTGGCTTCTGAGAACCTCGTCATGCACTTGTTGTAAGGTGAAATATGATTGTTGATGTCAAATAAATACTTTGTCAAGATGCAGTATCTATCTATTTCTTCGTTTGGTTGTTTCTATATATATATTGTAACTATATTAATAAGCACAGAATAAATATTTTTTCAAACAAATAAAGAAAGAAGAAAGGTAGTAAGATAAAATATTTATTCTTAGCTTTTTAATAATGTTACAATATATATAAGAACAACCAAACGAAAAAAAGATTAAATAAATTGTCTATATAATTAAACTTAATTTAACATGTCGATATATTGAAATAACCGTTTTTTACTACATGCACATGAATATAAATACGGCAAAGACACTAAACTATATTTTTTTAATTTTTTATCTGTCTGTCTGTTCCGACTAATCTCCGAAATGGCTGGACCGATTTTAACGGAACTTTTATTGGCAGATAGTTGATGTAATAAGGAGTAACTTAGGCTACATTTATTTTAGAAATATTCTCTAATTAACTTTTTTCTAAATTCCACGCGGACAAAGTCGCGAGTGTAAGTTAGCGCTAGTTAAAAATGATTACAAAAAAAATCATTTATATATTGACACCATTAGTAGGTATTGCCATACTATAATAGTATTATATTCACAATTCAACTTAAAAATATAAAGTTACAATAAAATTATTTAAAAGAGCAACAATCGTAAGTAGAATTAATCAAAATCCTTTCTTAGCGGATGCCTACGTCATAACATCTACCTGCATGCCAAATTTCAGCCCGATCCGTCCAGTGGTTTGGGCTATGCGTTGATAGATCACTATGTCAGTCACGTTTGAGTTATATATATTTAGATAAGTGTGTAAAATTTCATACGTTTCGGCTTCATCATCACGCTTCATCTCCGTCTGCGCAATTTTCTTAAAACCCTGTGAAACCTGTGTTTCGTGACAACAGCGTATTACGCGTCACAAAAACCTATCCCAGGTTTTTCTTTCGCTTATTAATATAGATAAACATAGAGTCTATAAAGACAAGTCTAGTTACATTTTACTAACATTAGGTCTTGGGTGGTATAAAATGGTCAGTCAGCTGTGGCGCCATCTGGTCACTAAGTGAGCGAAGTGCGACGCAAATAAATCACTCGTCGTGCTCGACGCTCTATATGAACGCTTCTTTAGAGTCAACTGTATTAAGGACACACCGAGAGCACACTCACTGGAATATGTGAAAAACTGAGATAATACCCGCAAATTGCAAAGCGAGAGAGAGAATATATTTCTGGCTCATTATATGTAGTTTCCATGTGTAATTCGTATGTACTTACGAAAAAAAATATCTATTTGTTTGTATCATTTGTCTAGTACCAATAGATCTATTATGGGAATAGGTATAAAAATTTACAATAAGATACCAAAGGATATATTGGAATTACCCTTAAATAAATTCAAAACATCTGTTAAATTATATTTACTGAGCAAGGCCTATTACTCACTAAACGATTACTTGAATGACGAGCGTGCATGGCAATAGTTTTCATGTTCGGGATTTTCATTTAATGTTAGACAAATACCTATGCATTGTAAATAAACTGTCTTTTAAAAAAAAAATTCAATTGAGTTTCTTCCCAGTTTTTTCCTTGCCTTTTCTTTCTTTCTTTCTTTCTTTCTTTCTAGTCGCGAACATATATATAACTCAAAGGTGACTGACATAGTGATCTATCAACGCACAGCCCAAAACGACGGGACGGATCGGGTGAAAATTTGGCATGCAGATAGATGTTATGACGTAGGCATCCGCTAAGAAAGGATTTTGATTAATTCTACTCCCAAGGGAATAAAATAGGGGATGAAAGTTGGTATGAAACTTTGTCAATTTTAAACCAATCGGGCTGAGACCTTGCACACATAAAGTTACTATGACGTAGGCATCTCCTAATAAAGAATTTTGATAAATTCCACCCCTAAGGGGATAAATTAATGCGAGTGAAGCCGCGAGCAGAAGCTAGTTTAGTATAAGACGAATCAATCGCGATTCCTAAATTGTAAGTTAGAATTAAATAAATAAATAAACTTAACTTTCTTTGCCTTTAAAAAACCCATCACCGATCGTCGGAACTTAATTTACAGAATAAGGATAGAATCCAAAATATTTAAGTTGGAAATATTTGATTTTTCACTGTCTCGGTAGTCTAGCTAACCCAGCGCACAGCGTACTTTCGATGGTACGTGTTCGATACTTAGCACGGTACATTTTGATGTATGTATTATTGTAAAGTTTAATTAAAACCCATTGGGGGGGAAGGGGATTGTTAGTAATGTGGATTGATAACCCCATTGCTAGCAATGTACCATGTCAGGTCGACCTCCACGCGGTTCCCCCTGGTAACCATCGTGTTAAATTCCTGGTGAATTAGTCACGATGGGCTAACTGACCTGACCTCATGCTCATCTTATCGTCCTCCACTGATGCCCCGCCAGCGTAAACCGTTAACGCAGGCGGGTGCACCATTCTATTATCATCCACAAAAAAAAAAAATTAAAACCCATTCGGTAGTTTCTGCTTGAAAGAGTAACAAACATCCATCCATACATATATTCATTACACTCACAGCCTTTCTCGTTTATAATATTACTAAGAAATAAAAGTTAGATAATCGTAACTTCCTCTCGGTGTGCCCCCAGCTTGCAGCAGTTATCAGTCGGCTGCGATTTTACTGCGTTTTGATTGCGTTCGCGCAACGGCCTGCGAGCGACTGCACACTGCACTTATTGATTCCTTAATATTGAGCCATTCCGTTTGCGATTGCTATGAAATGTGCACTCGACGTATGGCCGGCCATCGCGGGCTATATTACTGCACTAGTGGCACGTTCACTCTGATAAAACGACTTTATTAAATTTATATATATTTATTTTTATAATTAATTAACTTTTTAGCAAAATGGAAAATTTCGCCTATAGCGGCAGATATTCAAAATATATTCATATTACAAAATCGTGCCATTCGAGCGATCTACTGTATGAGGACTCATGATTAATTAAGAGAGAAATTCAAAGAGGCAAATATTCTCACCGTTGCTTCTCAATTCATATACTCAAATATTCTATATGTTCACAATAATCTTGACTTATTTCTAAAAAACAGCAATATTCATAATATTAATACTAGATTTAAAGACAAACTTGCTGTCCCCAAGTATCGTTTAGAAAAAATCTATATGTCTTTTATGGGAATAAGTATAAAAAGACACTTATATAAATATACACCGTAAATAAACCGGCGCTTAAAAAGAAAAAATAAGTAATTGAAATGAGTTTTTTGCCACTTCTCAATTGGATCTATATACTGAACTGAACGGTAGAGAAAAAAATATAGTATTAAAAAATTTACGTTCATAAGCGGCTAAAATGTCCTATATGAATAAATGATTTTTTAATTTGAATTTGAATATATACATGAAGTAGTATCATGTGATATTAGAGTTTTTTATACTTGATTTTTAATAGCGTTAAAGTATTGAGAATATCCACTACAAACATTTAAGTAAATCCTTTCTCTTCAATTAATTCACTTAATTAAGTTCATATAACAGTCTCTCTCCAATTCAAATTCATTATTATACGTTATGTATAATAATACGTAATTTTTTTTTATTGCAATTTTTTCCCTACCGTCCATTTCATTATACAGATCCAATTGAGCAGAACTGACAAGAAACTCAATTGAATTCCTGTTTTTTAAAAAGCCATTTTATTTACAAAGTACATTTATATAGGTGTCAATGTCTAACATTAAATGAAAATCCCGTGCATGAACAACTATTGCCATGCACGCTCGTCATTCAAGTATTTTCGTTTATCAAAAAATTATACTGTAATTTCGAAATTAATTTGCTAACTGTACCCATCACGTGGTCACCTGAAATCGCTTGGCGCCACAATGTCGCCCGCGGCGAATTGCGACGCGGACGGCGGCGGGTGACGGGCGAGGGGCGAGGGGTGAGGGGTGGCGGACGGGGAGGGTGCAGATTAATTACTGTTTGATCCAGCTACAACGGGACCCCAGGTACCTAGGTGAGTGACACGGCATTACGTGTGCGTTGTCGCGTCTTGATTTACTGCTACGCTCTTGGGTGTCCAACGTCTGAGGATGGACTATTGAAAGTGTAAGTACGTATAGATATAGTTTCAGGACTATATGCTAAACTAGCTTTTGCACGGCTTCGCTCGCGTTAATTTATCCCCTTAGGGGTGGAATTTATCAAAATCCTTTCTTAGGGGATGCCTATGTCATAGTAGCTTTATGCATTCGAAGTCTCAGCGGGATCGGTTTAAAATTGACAAAGTTTCATACAAACTTTAATCCCCTATTTTATCCCTTTGGGGGTAGAATTAATCAAAATCTTTTCTTAGCGGATGCCTACGTCATAACATCTTCCTGCATGCCAAATTTCAGCCCGATCCGTCCAGTGGTTTGGGCTGTGCGTAGATAGATCACTTTGTCAGTCACCTTTTGTATATATTTAGATTGGACTTCAGGACTATATCATAAAACCGTTTGACTTGGGAAAAGTAAGTATGAAAAATAAATAAATTTTGATTTGAAAGAAATATCCGTATACACAATATATCTGTAAATAAATAAAAATATTGTAATAAGATATCATGATATCATAAAAGAAAACATAAAACAAAACTTTTTTTTTTGTTGTAGGTATATTACGCCTATAATAAAAAAAAATACAATAACAATAATATCTCAGGATTCGCATAGCGGCATGTAAAGCACTACACAACTTCGTATAAATACATAGATGTTTAATACATATATAATATACATAGAAAACGCCTAGACTACTACAAACAATCATACTCATAAATACAAATGTGTGCACCCTGCATGGAATCAAACCCGCGACTACCGGAACTAAAGCAGTGTGCTATACCACTATACCACCGTGAACATTTAGTTTAATTGTTTTGAAATAAAGTTGTGAGAATTTTGAGTTCTAAATATTAAATTCTATATCTAATTATAGTAACATATCTTAATATATGAGAAATATTAGTACTGAAATTATATACCTGTTCTGCTACTGTATTACAATAGTAATCTATACATATAAATAAAATTGGAGTGTCTGTTTGTAATATTGAAATAACCGTTTTTTACTACATGCATATGAATATTAATGCAATGTACCATACATGCACTAAAATTACTTTCTTTACAATTTTTGTCTATCTGTCTGTTTGTTCCGGACAATAATAATAATCTCAGGACAATTCACACAGCGCCATCTAGACCCAAGCTAGCTAAAGCTTGTGTTATGGGTACTAGATAACTGATACATAAACATAGATTTTTTTTTGTAAATACATACATACAACACTCAGACCGATAAAAACAATCATACTCATGAATTCAAATGTTTGTGCCGTGCTAGGAATCGAACCCGCGACCATCGGTCGTAAAGCAGCGTGCTAGACCGCTAGACCATCGAGGTCTTCAACCATCATAATGCCTGAACCGATTTTGACGGGACTTTTATTAATTTAATAAGGAGTAACTTAAGCTACTTTTATTTCTAATTAACTTTTTTGGTAAATTTCACGCGGTACGCATCTCATAAATTTCAGGTGGACAGGAAGGCAAAAAGGCATCGCTAAGCGGTGTATGTATGTATGTATGTATGTACATTGGGATGGGTATTAATTACTGACAAGTACAAGCGATACGTCAAGTAACGACCCTCGTATACGGCCGACAGGTGCCGGCTGCCAGTCACCTAAAATTTCACTAGATGCGACAAATGTAGTAATTTTACAGGGCATTTTTAAGTCCAGAAAGTAAATATTTATAATAATAATAATATAGAAATGAAGAAATAGAAATAAAAATTATCTTCATTCAAATAAACTCAATAAAAGCACTTTTGAATAGTCATATTTTTTATTCTACCATTCGCATCGCAGCCTCATCACAAGAAGAATGAGCGAGAAACTTGCGTGTTGCTCTTTTTAATAGATGTTATTTAAAACAAATAATTACACAATAACAAGTAAGAGGCATGCGATAATTGACTTATCGTATAAAATCCTCTATGCATTCTTAGTGCAGTCATATGATATTGTCAGCGCCATGAATTTTAAGATTTTCTCTCAAACTCTTCAATTTTATAATATGCTTTTTTTACAGGCATACATTTTTTTTTTCAGCCAGAGATAAAAATTGATATAGAAAATTTATTGAAATAAACTTACTTTGAAGCACTTTTGAAAAGTCATCACATTTTTTTTAATCTACCGCTACCGCAGCTTTCCGAATAGCTGTCTCATCACAAGAAGAACAAGCAAGAAACTTGTGTGTTGCTCTTTTAAATAATTTTATTCTTACTTTACAATTTAAGTTTAAGTGTGTGAATACAAACTACCGATTAGCACTAATTCAATTAAATAATCAAATAGAAAAAATATTGAGTACATAACCAACTGGTTAAACAATTAATAAGAGGAAATCAGTCATAGTGTTTAGAGCAGACCAGTCCCAACCAGCAGTAGCCGTTCGCGAGTATGACGGATGACGCAGTTTTAGAACAGACTCTGGTAATTTGTTGTAAAGCCTTACGCAATTACTATAAAACGATTTACTATAGGTGTTGTCAGTAATGTGGATTAATAATCCCATTGCGCGCAGTGTACCGTGTTAGTTTGGCATTCACCCGGTTTTCCCTGGGAACTGTCATGTTAAATTCCTGGTCAGTTTGCCACGATGGGCTAACTGACCTGACCAGCGTATACCGTTAGCGAATGCGGGTAATTGTTTGACATGATGCCTACGGCTACCTTTTACCATCGCACCGCTCGCCATCGACAGGGAATTCATCCCCACACGCTGGAACCTAAGTGGTCTCGCACAGTGCGGTTTCAGAGGAGCTTCATCCCGCGTACACTTAGATTGTGGAATGAACTACCTGCCGAGGTTTTCTCGAGAGACTACAGCATGGGGTTTTTCAAGAAGGATATATTAAGGTTTCTTAAGGGTCGGCAACGCGTATGTGACACCCCTGGTGTTTCACGCGTCCATAGGCTACGGTAACCGTTTACCATCAGATGGACCGTATGCTTGTTTGCCACCTAAGTGGTATAAAAAAAAACAATCATTAATAAATAAAAAAAAAATGACACAGCGCCATCTAGTCAAAATCTTTGAAGGGCTTGTGTTGTGGGTAGTAAATACCTGATATAAATACATTTTTCTGTAAATGTATACATTATATATATACATAAGAAACAGACCAATACACTCATGAATACAAGTATTTGTAACATGCGAGAAATCAAACCAACGATCATCGGAAAATAAGGCAGTTTATTAAACCGCTAGACCACTCCTACCGTCAAATAAAACAACCAGAACAACATTTCCTACTGTGAGAGAAATTGAACCAGCAACCATTTAAAAATAAAGCGATATGTTAAACCGCTAGACCATAGGGGTTATAATTTTATTATTTAAATATACCGTGAGAAGATCCAGCGATCTATTTCCACGGTGGTGGTGAAGGTAGAAGTAGCGGGGGGCCATTAGCGTGATATGAAAGAACAGGTCAGCGCCGCCCCTAATCGACGGCGCAATCCATCACCCACGTGAATAGGTGAGATCGTACCGACTACACAAATTACTGTATTCATGTTTCAATAAAAATTGTCGTATTGGACATAAATTGGAAACATGGGTCACCGTGTGAAAAGTTTGCTCTATTAATTTTTAAACTTTCTTGTTTATTACACACTAGCGACACAGTTTCATTACAAGTCTTTGAATTTCTTGATTTATCTATACTAAAATATACTTGTATTATACATATAAACCTTCCTCTTGAATTACTAAAAACAGCATTGAAAAAATTGCGTTATTTAAAAAATCTAATTCATGTTTAAATAAAAATTGTCGTATTGGACATAAATTGAAAACATGGGTCACCGTGTGTAAAGTTTGCTCTATTTATTTATAAACTTTTCTTGTTTATTACACACTAGCGACCCAGTTTCATTACAAGTCTTTGAATTTCTTGATTTATCTATACTAAAATATACTTGTATTATACATATAAACCTTCCTCTTGAATTACTAAAAACTGCATTGAAATAAATTGCGTTATTTAAAAAATCTAATTCATGTTTAAATAAAAATTGTCGTATTAGACATAAATTGGAAACATGGGTCACCGTGTGTAAAGTTTGCTCTATTTATTTTTTAACTTTCTTGTTTATTACACACTAGCGACCCAGTTTCATTACAAGTCTTTGAATTTCTTGATTTATCTATACTAAAATATACTTGTATTATACATATAAACCTTCCTCTTGAATTACTAAAAACTGCATTGAAATAAATTGCGTTATTTAAAAAATCTAATTCATGTTTCAATAAAAATTGTCGTATTGGACATAAATTGGAAACATGGGTCACCGTGTGTAAAGTTTGCTCTATTTATTTTTAAACTTTCTTGTTTATTACACACTAGCGACCCAGCTTCGCACTATGCATTACAAGTCTTCGACTTTTTCGACTTTTGTATATCGTAATATATGTACATGTATTATATATCTAAACCTTCCTCTTGATTTACTCTATCGATTACTATAAACTGCATTGAAATAAGTTGCGTAGTATAAAAATCTAATTTATGTTTCAATAAAAATTGTCGTGTTGAACATAAATTGAAAACATGGGTCAGCATGTGTAAAGTTTGCTCTATTTATTTATAAACTTTCTTGTTTATTACACACTAGTGACCCAGCTTCGCACTATGCATTACAAGTCTTAGACTTTTTCGTCTTTTGTGTATCATAATATATGTACATGTATTATATATCTAAACCTTCCTCTTGATTTACTCTATCGATTACTATAAACTGCATTGAAATAAGTTGCGTAGTATAAAAATCTAATTTATGTTTCAATAAAAATTATCGTATTGGACATAAATTGGAAACATGGGTCACCGTGTGTAAAGTTTGCTCTATTTATTTTTGAACTTTTCTTGTTTATTACACACTAGCGACCCAGCTTCATTACAAGTCTTTGAATTTCTTGATTTATCTGTGCTAAAATATACTTGTATTATACATATAAACCTTCCTCTTGAATTACTAAAAACTGCATTGAAATAAATTGCGTTATTTAAAAAATCTAATTCATGTTTCAATAAAAATTGTCGTATTGGACATAAATTGGAAACATGGGTCACCGTGTGTAAAGTTTGCTCTATTTATTTATAAACTTTTCTTGTTTATTACACACTAGCGACACAGTTTCATTACAAGTCTTTGAATTTTTTCATTTATCTGTGCTAAAATATACTTGTATTATACATATAAACCTTCCTCTTGAATTACTAAAAACTGCATTGAAATAAATTGCGTTATTTAAAAAATCTAATTCATGTTTCAATAAAAATTGTCGTATTGGACATTAATTGGAAACATGGGTCACCGTGTGTAAAGTTTGCTCTATTAATTTTTAAACTTTCTTGTTTATTACACATTAGTGTAAGTAAGTAAGTCTTTGAATTTATCAGCCCTTTCTATACTATAATACTAATAGATGGCCTCGGTGATCTAGTGGTTTAGTATACCGCCTTACGTCCGATCATCGCAGGTTCGATTCCACACATGGTACAAATATTTGTATTAATGAGTATAATTCTTTGTATTGGTCTGGGTGTGTTCTATGTTTATGTATCTTCAGTTGTTTAGTAGACAAACGTAAGCTCTGTTTAACTTGAGACAAGCTGGAACTGTGTAAATTGTCCTCGGTTATTAGGATTATTTACAAAAAAATATATAAGTATATCTATCAGTAGTCTAGTAGCCATACACATGCTCTGCTTAACTTGGGACTAGACGCCGCTGTGTGAATTATTACATTCACCACATATATCATTAAATATCTGCATCTAATAAATGGAATATACAGTACATGTTACAAGAGAGCACTCATACCTATAGCACAGGTGTAATACCTAGTTTAGGATATCAGGGTTCTCATTTTGTAATGCACAACTTTCTGCCAATTGATTACTTAGCTAATGAACTTTAACTATTATGTACTGCCCCTTTTTAATTTTGTAATTTTGTGATTGTACAAATAAAGCATTATTATTATTCTTTATTTTTTCTCAGCTTTAGCTGGTTTTCTCCACACTTACGGGCCGAAGTAAGTGCAGAATGTGTGTATGTGTGTGTGCGCGTGTATGTATGTGTGAGTGTGTGTGTACTTATTGTGTGCCTGGTGTGACTGGTGTTATATCATTTTCATCGATTTCAAGAAATTTATTATTATTATTACTATTATTATCTTAGGTTATTCTTATTAATTTGTTCCTTCCTCCACTTATACCTCGCCTGCCTATACCGTAAACACAGCATACCTCTTCAAAGCCCATTTACCTGGTATACCCCATAATTTAAACATATTAATTGAATTTAAAATACTTAGTAACGATGAATCGTTCACAGTTTGTTCTGCCATCCGTACATTCTCGGACAGTGCCTGCTGACTGGTAACTGCTGACTGGTGACTGGTGACGGCTGACGGCGGACAGGCGTGCAATTTCACCGCGAGTGCACACGTGCGACCGCACCGTAATAATGCTGTAATGTCTCTGTGATCGATCATCTTAGCCGTGAGCGAGGGACATACTTGCGACTCTGGCAATATTAGGGATGTCAACCGTACGAAGATCCTCTTACAAGTGCAATTTAGTAATAGTAGGTAGATCCCATTACAAATACAAGGCTTTTGCTTTTGGAACAAGGATATTTTCATCCTAGTAAAGTTTCGTACGAAATTTTGATTTTAAAAAATTTTAAAATATTATGATGTTAGAGAGACAAATGAGAAATTCTGGTTTTTATTTCAGTAAATAAAGTTAAATATTTTATGAGTGACAACCTTGAACGAAACTCTAATCGCGATCCACCGACAGATGTTCGAGATGATATTAGCAAAGGTGGACAAAGAAATGAGGGTTATAAGAGAAGAGTGCTCTTAAATGCATCAGCCACATGGAATACTAAAATGGATAGTCTATTACGATCCAGAGAGCTGTTATTAATTGAAGAATTGAAATTAATTTAATAATATCTGAGAACAATTCACACAACGGCATCTACAGTGTAGTTCCAACCTAAGCAGAGGTTATATAAACAGTTAATAAATTAGAAAAAATATTTAAAACTTAATAATAATGAAAACACCAAGATCAACAAACTATCATATTCATGAATATAAATGTTTATACCGTGCGAGGAATCGAACCCGCGACCATTTTACAAAGTGCAGGGCGTTTTTTAGTCCACGCACCTTATATATATAGAAAGCGCCTTAAATGCCATTACGATGGTATTTTAGTTTCTGGCATTTAAGATTAAGCATCTGGATGATTACATCTGGATGAATAGCGGTGCGTGTTTCCAGAAACTTTTTGCTACCTTCCAGTAGTGGTATTACTTTAACTTTACCTTTAATAAAAAAGCTTATTCCTTCTTAAAAGGCCGGCATTGCGCTTGCTGGTTTGCACCCGCATTGGGTGCTAGACGGCGAAAATCACTTACCATCAGGTGAGCCACAAGCTCGATTGTCCCCTATGCCATAAAAAAATACATTATGAAATGTTAAGTACACGAACAATTGCATATAACACGACACCATGTGCCTACCGTGTACAACCAAACTAAATTACGCGCAATTCTTCCACAGATCCAATCAACAGTGTGGACGCATCTGCGCGGGAGATTGCTCGCCATAAGGTGACACGCGTTCATCTGCCTCAATCCATTAGCCACCTCGGTCCATATTTAATTCCAACTCGTACCTCCACCCCTCCCGCCCTCACCCCGCCAATTGTCCTAACCATCCGCGCACATGTCCCTGCCCCACGGACGTATAAAATTTGATAAATCGTGCCGTCAACATGTGAACTACCCTCTTAGCTTAAACGGTATTCGCGGCCACAGCTACCACTCACGCGAATTTCCATCCAACGTTATACTTAATAGAATTGATTTCTGAATAGCACAATAAATTATATGTTATCAACGTTTAAATTGAACGTATTTCTAAAAGGACGTAAGAAGGTTTTTGTTGTGAACTTTAGTGCAATGTGTTTTGGTATGATTTTCAAGTGTTGGTATTTAGAAATATAATTGTAAGGTTAGACGAGCGGAATGGCAAATGCACTTTAGTGAATGCCCGTGCAGTAACTGATTTCGCGAGGGCTGGAGGTAAGATAATGCAGATGTTTGGGGGAGGCGGCCAACACGAGGTGGTCGACCCTGAGAGTGCACCCTATTCATGACAGAAGCACTTTCTCATAGCGTTTTCAATTAATATAAATGTACACTGCTAATAAGAATCATATTGAAGCGAAAGTTTTTGGGTAGTGTAATAAAATTACATACCTTTGTCATTTTCTTCCATTTCTTGTTTCTATTAGACAAGATTTAAGCGATTTTAGTAGCATGTATTGAAATCGAAGTAGATTTGAGCAATGAGTATTAGTACTATATTATACTATATATATGTATACGTGTATGAACATGTATAAAATTACGTATCAGGAGTACTGCCAGTTTTGCGGCTTGCATATTTGTATTAATTTGTGTTAAAAACTAAATACTCTGGAATAAAGAAATACTTGCACGGAACAAGTAAATAATAATAATATAATTATTTTATAAAATAACACAAAAAGAGTTTCAAAATCTTCAGACATCAGGTGTAAATGCATAATAAGAACTAAAGACTAAAAACTTAGTTGTGATGTGGTCGAGTGGAATGAATAGTCATGCTTACTAAAATGTCCAGACATATAGCGGCGTGGTGGACCGGGTTCATGGGGCTCCCTAAAATATGGTCGAGCGCAGTGATGGCTGGCTCATCCGTCATACTCGTGAACGATTGCTGCTTGTAGGGACTGGTCTGCTCTTATCACTACGACTGATTTAACCTTATTGTATATTTATGTTTGACCCGAATAAATTAGTGCTGGTTGGTAGTTTGTATTCACACGTTTCGACTTGTAAATGTAAACTTACAAGGATTATTTAAAAGAGCAACACACAAGTTTCTTGCTCGTTCTTCCTGTGATGAGACAGCTTTCCGAATGAGCGGTAGATAAAAAAAACTGTTGTAACTATTTAAAAGTGCTTAAATTAAGTTTATTTGAATAAATGATTAACTATTCTATTCTAAAAGAATCTGAATTTAATAAATACACGGAACAAGTAAATAAAAAGAATATAATTATTTTATAAATTAACACAAAAATAGTTTCAAAATCTTCAGACATGAGTTGTAAATGCATAAAAGCCAATCTATCAATTTGATATTATACGGGTGCAGAGGGAAACTTCACCGGGCACCGAGCACCGGGTCCCGCAGATCGATACGAAATTAGCTAATGGAAACTTGATAGCCGACAAAAAACTGAATCCCCGCAAACCCCCGTAAGCGCATTTCGTAACAATAAATCCGGGCATTGTCCCATTCGCCGACAGATGGCGGCACCCCCGCCCCTTCACAGGTAACTTTATACAGCAATCCCTATTCATCACTTTAGCGCTTTAATACCGCTGAATGTATTGCTTGTATTTATGATAACTGGAATGGTAAACAAAGTAATGTTCAACTGTATAGAAAGAAAGATCAATTGCCTATTATGAACATTAGCAGCATCACGACCAGGTATAACGTCATCATCTTCCTGAGAATTAACGTTTCATGCCACTGTATCCAGTAAATTCACTGCCAAATCTTATCCTTCAAACTGAAACATAGTTTGTACAGCAAGTTGCTTAGTAGCTAAATATATCATATCGTATCGCATTTTCTCTTAGACTATGTTTTCGCATTTAGTCTCTCATTTGGCCTGTTGTTCGTGCGGGAAATGTAGTCTTAGCTCTAAGACTACTTTTACCATCCAAGCTTCTCCTAGAAGTGCAGAAGTCTCCTTGTGTCTTCACAGGAGTCACGGAGCAACCTCACCGTTCCGAGGATTTGTGTAAAATTGTGTCGCCACTGCTACACATTTCAGGATTACGTGAACGGCTATATCTTCAGCTTCGACAAAGAGGTCTGTCTGAAGCACCTATTTTGCATGTTTGTTCAAAGGATAATGACCTATTATTCAGTCTATATCATTATTCTAAAATATTTTCCTGTTTAGGTTTAATGGTTGTGTTGTTAGTCATTAACTTACTTCTGGAACTGTTACTTTTAATTGTTTACAATCACTGGTTTGTGTACATCTTTGTTATATATGTAATTATATATTTACTAGTTGACCCGAGCAACTTCGTCTGCACCACACTTTCTCCGTTTTGCAATATTTCTTATTGCAGCTACTCTCCTATTGGTTGTAGTGAGTCATACTTCGAGTTGCCTATTTTATTATCTGGATTCCCATCTATGTTTATACTAAAATTCATCAGAATTGGTTCTGCGGTATACTAGTAAAGACGTAATACAGACAGAGTTACTTTGGAACCTAGTTCTATACTGTGTAATGTATGTAAATTGAAACTAGGTATTTTTGGATGTTGATCTCACTAATGGATATAAACGGTATAGTTTGAGAGGATAGATGTACAGGTATATATGATGATTGATGGTAATACCAAAGGTTTATTTCGTACTACTCTAATGCTGGTGGCCGCAGTGGCCTTTACAGCTTCACCGGACAATAGGGGGCGAGCAGATAGCACTCCAAACCTGGAAGGATTACGGAGCGGCTAACGAATACGACTTTAGTCTGAGGGCTAGCCGCTAGAGGTGCTCTCAGACCTAGAGTAATCCAAAGTTATAGCTGCGATATCATTACATAGTATAAAACAAAGTCGCGGTCGCTGTCTGTCCGTCCCTATGTATGCTTAAATCTTTAAAACTACGCAACATATTTTGACGCGGTTTTTTTAATAGATAGAGTGATTCTAGAGGAAGATATATATGTACCGGACGAAGCCGGGGCTAGTGGCTAGTAGTCCTATAAATGATTATTTTTGTTCAGCCTAACTATGCAGATTTTTTTGCTGCTGCAAAAAAGCGATTGAGCGCTAACATGTACAGTCAGGTAAATGTTCAATACAATATTCAATTATGATAATGCGAGTGCTTTTAAATATTATACCACGACATGTGTGAACGATTGTGCGCACGCGTCACCCGTTTTTGGAGCAGTTGTGCATTATATTTTAGGATTATGGCACCTATTTGAATTTAACAGATTAAATGTTGGGGAACTAAAATATGGGATTATAATGTTCGATCTGAATCATTCAGCGAGGAAAGTGAGCATGGAAAGGACTTTTTTTTTATGGATGATAATGAAATGGTGCACCCGCCTGCGCTGACGATTTATGTCAATAGTATCAGTGGGGGATGATAAGATGGACATGCGGTCAGGCCAGTGACAAATTCACCAAGAATTTATCACAATGGTTTCCAGATGGAACCGCGTGGTGGTCAACCTGACATGGTACATTGCTAGCAATAAAATCATCAGTCCATATTATTACCAACCCCCCCCCCCCCACACTTCCGCGGGTCGCGGTTAAGATTCCTCGCACGGTACAACATTTGTATTCATGAGTATGATAGTTTGTATCGGTCTGGGTGTTTTCTATGTATAATATATATGTATTTACGAAACAAAATGTATGTAAGTATTTGTATCAGTTATCTAGTACCCATAACACAAGCTCTGGCTAGCTTAAGTTAGTTAGCTGAGTCTAGATGGCGCTGTGTGAATTGTCTTAAGATTATTATTACCTAATTCGTACATTTTGTATTCTCGAATTTATTCAGAGTTATACTCGTAGTTTAGAGTTTAAATTATTAACCGGATCTTAACACGAATAATTTACCATAAAATTATTAGAATAGAATAGAATAGAAAAAATAGAAAATCATTTACTCAAATAAACTTAATTTAAGCACTTTTGAATAGTCATAACAATTTTTTTTAATCTACCGCTCGTTCGGAAAGCTGTCTCATCACAAGAAGAACGAGCAAGAAACTTGTATGTTGCTCTTTTAAATAATCCTTGTAAGTTTACATTTACAAATCGAAACGTGTGAATACAAACTACCAACAAGCACTAATTTATTTAGATCAAATATAAATATACAATAAGATTGAATCAGTCGTAGTGATAAGAGCAGACCAGTCCCTACAAGCAGCACTCGTTCACGAGTATGACGGATGAGCCAGCTATCACTGTTCATTCGTATTAAGACCCGCATAATAATTTAAATAATAATAATAATAATAATAATTTTAGGACAATTCACACAGCGCCATCTAGACCCGAGTTAAGCTATCTAAAGCTTGTGTTACGGGTATTAGATAATTGATACAAGTACATAGATAATTTTTTTTTCGTAAATACATACATAATATACATAGAAAACACCCAGACCGATACAAACAATCATACTCATGAATACAAATGTTTGTGCCGTGCGAGGAATCGAACCCGCGACCATCGGACGTAAAGCGGTGTGCTAGACCGCTAGACCACCGAGGTCGTCAAATAATGTACATATATCAAACACGAAAGTTTGAAAATAACTAATTCTATTTGATGCTAATGATATGTCAAATTTACTACAGATAACATATATATATAAATCTACCAACAGTTTGGAGTGCTTATTCTATTCTATTCTATTCTATTCTAATATATTTAATTTATAGTTGTTTTGTCTTCCTGCAAAATTATTATTATTATCATTAAATGTAAGTAGTTTAATAACAATGAAACATTATATACTGTTTTAAACTTGACGCGGTCATTATTTATACGTATAATTAGTAAAAATCACGGGATCTTACCACGTTTTATACTGTTTACCCGTGATCATGGTGGTTGAAACACTACCGAAATATCGGGAACTCAGCAAATAAATATAAAACGTGGTAAGATCCCGTGATTTTTACTAATTATACGTATAGATGAAACATTAGTTTCCAGTTGACCCATAAATAGAATAGTTAATTGTTATTCCCCGTTTATTCCGTTCAGACTGTTACTTTAACAAACAAGTAGTACCTTTAATGTACCTTAGTGTAAACAATTAATTAAGATAACACGAACGTTTCCAACCTCTTAATGTTATCGAATACAAACAAACAGTAATGGCGCGTGCTTCGTAAATAACAGTCTGTTTGTTCTAATTATGTATCTTTATTCTAATAGAAAGTGTACTACCAGAAAATATTTCATTAACACGTTAAAGATATCATGCCCGCCGGTGGGCCATTCAAATTCAAAAATTATTTACTCATTGTGGGCGATAAAGGAAACCAGGGAGTTGTAGGATATATATATATATATATATTGTATATATTAATATTATAAAGAAACAGTACTAACTAGGGCCAGGAAGGGAAATCGAAATAAAACAATAGATAGTAGTGACAATTTCGAATATAATTTTGGTATTCGAAATATAAAGCATATAAAATAGTTATAAACAAATAAGTGGCCTGTATTCCACACTCATGTAGGACATTTTAGCCGAATATCGACGTAAAATTTTTATATTATAATTTTTTTCCCTACCGTCCATTTCAATATATAGATCCAATTGAGAAGAACTGGCAAGAAAATCAATTGATTTACTTTTTTTTAAAGTCACTTTATTTCCCCAACAAATGTATATTTACACGTCGTTAAATAATAATATAATATCTGTCTTAATTGATGGTACCTAAAAAAAATGTTTAAAAACTAATATATGTATACGTAATTAAAAATAAAAAAAATGCTGGTCCCAATGTGAGAAATAAGGTTATTCAATACGATCTTCAACGTGTTAAATAGAAATAGAAATAATCTTTATTCAAATAAACTTAATATAAGCACTTTTGAATAGTTAAGTTTTTTTATTCTACCGCTCATTCGGAATGCAGACTCATCTCAAGAATGAGATAGAAACTTGTGTGTTGCTCTTTTAAATAAATATTGATTTAAATGATATTTAATTAACATCAAGGATTAGGCATGCGACAATCAACATACTATAGAAACTGCTACGCACTTAATATCTGTTCAAATAACTAAATAAATGAAATACATGCTAGTGAATTTATCGAAACGTAACCGTAAGTGTCTTGAACATGTTTCTAAAGGTCCATGGAGGAGAAGTTCGTCTCTCTATAAGAAAACATAACTAACAAAATTATGATTATATAGTTACTTTTAAAATTTCGTGTTTAATATACATTATTTAAATTATAGAGAGAGGTAAATACCTTTATTTGCCATAAAATTATTGTGTCGCTTGCGCATATATAGCGTGAGGATACGGAGTAAGGATACGCTTATCTGTATCCGGCTCGAAGGATCACTTGAAGCCGATACAGATAAGCGTGAAGTAGGTAGGTAGGTAGAGTGGTGCCCAGAGATGAGAACAGTATTCCATGTGCGGCCGGATCTGCGCCTTGTATACCGCCGTGAAATACCGTCTCACTCTACTGAGCACACCAAGCTTTTTTGAGGCTATTTTAGCCTTGTCCTCCAAATGACCACAAAACTGAACGTCACTTGATATATCAACGCCAAGGACCTCGAGATTTGGCTTCACATCAAGGAGAGTGTCTTGAAACTGAGGAGATACGATAAATGGATTCTTTTTAGCGGTAAACGCGCAATGGTTATTTCTATATGTTTCATGTGTTTTTATTTTTATTAATATTTTAGTTTTATTTTTCAGGTCCGGTTCGCAGTCGCGAGGTACGTCGGTTACAATTATATAATAAAAAAAATATTGGTGTACAAGGGTACAGCCCTCATGATGGAAAGTGCTAACCGTCTACTATATACATCATCAGCATACCCGTTAAACTTCTCATATATCTTTTATTCATAATTCATTCTTTTTCGACCTATCAAGTATATTTTTTTTATGTTCTCCTCTATCGCTTCTGACATCTGGGTTAATAATAATAACATATCAGACGGTTGGGATTCCGGGGCGGCTCACTCCCGGGAAAGATGCAGAAAGCGGTGCTGTTAGATTCTGCCCGCATTGTACGCCGGTTTCTCTCCCTGGGGCCCTGAACCCCGGCTGACTGTGCTTCTGCCGGGGGTATGTTGCCATCTCCTCTCCTTGAGATTTTTTTTGGAAGTTAGGAATAATAATAATACTTTATTTGCCAAATGTAGGTAAACAATAAGGTGTTCAAATATGTTGTTGAGATCCGTACATTAACCTCGTAAGATGTGTGCAAAATTTCAAATTGTAGGTACAATTAATGTTTAATTAAATAAAATCACTGTACTACGTCATCATACTGATAGTCATTAATCAATTGTCTTTACGTCAGTGTATCAGTCAGGAAATCACCAACCGTGTAGTAAGTTTTGCCAATCAGTATATTTCTAAGAGCAGTTTTAAATTGATGGATGTTACCAATAGATTTAAAACCCTTGGATGATTATTATATATTCTAGGTCCCATTCCTAAAATACTATTACACGACATAGCAGTTTCAGCTGGAAAATTACACAATTTATCATTATTACGTATTCCTTTGATGTTATTAAAAAGTTGAAGGTTCGTCTTAATAAAAATAGACACCTCATAAATGTAAAGGGATGCCGTAAGTAGATTGTATTTTTTAAAATATGAAACACAACTATCAGTACTTTTTAAATTATACATCGCTCTGACTCGTTTTTTTGTACTTTAAATACTAGATCCTTACCCGTAGCGTTACCCCAAAAAATTATACCGTATCTCAAAGTTGATGAGACGTACGCATGGTAAGCACTAAGAAGAGTATTTATACTTACTACCTTTGAAATATTGTACATAATATAATTTCAAGAAAAGAGCTTATTCCTTCTTAAAAGCCGACAACATTGCAATTCCATTGTTTTGCGGGTATTCATCATCACGTACCATCAGGTTATCCGCAAGCTCGTTTGTCGCCTATGCCATTTTCCATTTAATTGACAATACCTTATTTCTTATATTTGCCAGTAATCATAATAAAACAATAACAGAGTTTCATGTTACTTACATAATGGCAGTTGCAACTGTATTCGTTTAATCGACGCTGTACGCGGTGTTGCCACAAACGACTTTTAGATCAAATTTCAATTTAAACTTTACACATTAACTCTTCGTCGCAAAGCGTTAAATTAATAAAAATATGCCTCAGGGAGTACTCCGGCAATCCAACGACGGTTGGGCCTCCGAGTGAACCGCGGGTAACTGTGGATTACGCGTTGCAATTATTACGCATAATCATTAAGAGATACCGACCGCGGGAGATGACAATTGTAGTAGGGTGATTGTAAATTGGAAAACGTTGTTCTTGCTTGTTTTATTACGGTAATCTTTTGTTTAATTTAAATAGAAATAGAAAATAAAAAAGATTCAAATGTCTTATAAAATATTTTCGTAGAAAATATCTAACTTAAAATTCACGCTGACAATGTTATCTGATTGAACAAAGATTAGGTGCGTAACGGTTTCTATGTCGATTGTCGCATGCCTAATCCTTGTTAATGTAAATCTATTTATAACAACTTTCATTTAAAAGAGCAACACACAAATTACTTGCTCATTCTGTATTCCGAATGAGTGGTAGAATAAAAAAATGTGACTATTCAAAAGTGCTTAAATTAAGCTATTTGATTATTTAATCGAATTAGTACTAATCGGTAGTGAAACACACACACTTAAACTTAAATTGTAAAGTAAGAATAAAATTATTTAAAAGAGCAACACACAAATATTTGTTCGAATCTTTGAATAAATGATTTTCTATTCTATTCTCTTATGATATGTCAAATCTACCGTCAGTGCGGAATGATTTCGAGATGAGAAGTACTGACAAGAAACTCAGCTCGTATTCTTATCAAATAAATGTTATACATGTTTACAATAATACAAATTCATTTTTAAATTCAAATTTGGGAGAATAGAGTGACCACCAGCATATGCTATTGCAAAAGCAAATAGTCTAATCGGTGTTCATCTTTCTGAGAATATTTTGCCAAACAGAAACACATTCTGTGTTTGTAGTCCACTAATGCATAAACGAAATATCTTCTTTGGAAAATATGAGGAGATAAAAACCATTACTCCCAAGAATATCCTAAAATTCTTGAGCCTGACGGGCCTATACATATATGTATAGCAATGCCTCAATAAATAAATATATGAGCTAGAAATCCAAGTGAATAATATAGGTTAATACCCACATGGTGATCGTTGGTGCACATCAAATTATGAATTTACGAGTTTACCGCGCAACCCGCCGTTTATGGCGCTTGTATCATGCCTAGATTTATGTTGAACAATAATTTTTGGGATTATGCCCTCTCGTTTCTTACTATTCATGTATTTACTAAGGATGTCGTAAATGTATACTTACTAAATATTAAATGAATAATACAAAAACAATATTATGACAGAACTAAATTTTGTTAAAAGCTCCAGCTTGTACTTGCTTTGAATATTAAAAGCTAGCTAGTATTCCGAGCAAGTAAGAGCTAGGGAGGAGACCCTGTAAGGTCAAGAGAAGTGTAGTGCGGACTACCAATAAAATATTAAGTTTATTTAAGAATCAAAAAACTTGACTATTCAAAAGTGCTTATATTAAGTTTATTAGAATAAAGATTATTTCTATTTCTACTTTTATATTTATATAATATAATAACATATAATTTACTGTTCACAAGGTCCCTTAAAATATGTATATTTATACTTTAAAGTATGTACAGCAAAAGGTATTCCTTGTGAGAGAAAGTCTGGAGTCTGAACTAGGTCGACTCAAACCTGTATTACAGATCTCCAATAAACTCTGAAATATCTCCTTTGGAAAGTCTACACTCTGTCTGAGGAGATAAAAACCATCGCTCCTAAGAATATCCTTCAATTGTCCCTGACGGGTCTAGGTAGCGGACTCTGAAAAAGGGCGAGCACAATAGATCTATGTAGGTCGCAGTGCTACAGGCCCAAGCACCTGACAATAGTTCAAACTGGAGTCTGAACTGACCGAAACCATACTTATCTCTAAAAAACTCTGGATATCTCCTTTGGAAAGTCTACACTCTATCCTGAGGAGATAAAAACCATCGCTCCTAAGAATATCTTTCAATTGTCCCTGACGGGTCTAGGTAGCGGACTTTTAAAAAGGGAAGCACAATAGATCTATGTAGGTCGCAGTGCTACAGGTCCAAGCACCTGACAATAGTTCAATCCCACAATAAAAAAAATGCTCGAGTAATTTAACAAACTTACTATATTTTCCCTTGTTTGTTATATCCGATTTGTCGTTAAAACGTCTGACACCAGATATCAAATTCAAATTCAAATTCAAAAATAATTTATTCATGTAGGACATTTTAGCCGCTTATGAACGTCAAGTTTTACATTATATTTTTTTTTCCCTACCGTCCAGTTCGGTATATAGATCCAATTGAGAAGAACTGGCAAGTAATTCAGTTAAATTACTTTTTTTAAGAAAGCCAGTTCATTTGCAATGTATAGGTTTTATTTATATAGGTGTCTATATCTAACATTAAATTAAAATCCAGTGCACGAACAACTATTGCCATGCACGCTTGTTATTCAAGTAATCGTTTAGTGAGTAATAGGCTATGGTCAGTAAATGTGATTTAACAGATGTTTTGAATTTATTTAAGGGTAATTCCAATATATCCTTTGGTATCTTATTGTAAATTTTTATACCTATTCCCATAAAAGACCTATTGACTTTTTCTAAACGATACTCGAGGACAGCAAGTTTGTCTTTAAATATATATAATGAAGTGGCAATAACAGATATATAGAAGATGTTAATAATAGAAACGATATCGTTTAGGTGCTTGGAAGGCAATTAGTGTTTATCCGCAATGGGCAAACACAATATTATCTGTGGCAGCGCTGCCTCCGCACGTCTCGCTGTTTATCTCATATTTATTTATGGGTGATAGCTAACGAACTAGATAATAGCTTCTTGCTTTGTTGCCAATTGAGAGGTACGCGGGGGCGATCCAGCAGATTTCCTCCTAATTATGTAATTGGTGTTATTGAGAGGAAAACAAGAATGTATATAGCTATATAGTTCATATATATATAAGAGTACGCATTCTCATTACATAGTATAAAACAAAGTCGCTGTCACTGTCTGTCCGTCCCTATGTATGCTTAAATCTTTAAATATTTTTTTTAATACGTAGAGTGTTTCTAGAGGAAGGTTTATATATATAATCCCAAGTTTGAATTTAGAAATTAAGCTGTATTATTGTAAAAATGTATAATATTAATTTTAAAAATAAGGGTTGATTTTCTTGTCAGTACTACTCATCTCGAAATCATTCCGAAATGACGGTAGATTTGCCATATGATAGGAGACTGTAATTGACCTACATGAATAAAGATATTCTGAATTTGAATTTGAATAATACATCCCTCCGAAGCTGAGGCGAGTAGCTAGTACAGAAATAAAAAAAAAAAGCTCTATTCAAATAAACTTAATATAAGCACTTGTGAATAGTCACACTTTTTTAATCTACCACTCTTTCGGAATGAAGTTTCCATCATAAAAAGAATGAGCAAGTAACCTGCCTATTTCTTTCTAATGTCCATAAATTGAATGTTATATAACTTTATTTTCTTATATATCTATCTCCAAATATGACTATGTTTTATACCTGTAATAATAATAATGCACTTGCTCCTATATAGCAATGGGGTGAAATGGGGTGGATCCGAGAGCTGAATCACATGCAACCTACAGCCTGAAGAGCTTTAGTCCAGTTCAAAACTACAGTGACTGGCGTGCAACGCCAACTCACCGACACTAGCCGACCGCGACAGATATCTGTGGAGAGGACCACTACTAAAATATATTTCTAATAATAATGTATAAGGATAATTAATAGCGATATCTAGTCCAAACTAAGAGGAGCTTGTGGTATGGATACTAGACAACTGTAGACAACAATATAAAACATAGATACATTTTGTTGTAAATATATAAATATGAAACTAAAACAATATCTCTCACCAGACCAATATAAACAATCATATACAGGTCAAGTTTCCGCACTAAATATTTAGATTAAATAATTTGGGGATACACTTCCAAGATTTTTTATGTATAATAAAAAAATCTGACCGATACAAAAAACAATACTCATGATTAATACAAATGTTTGTACTATGCGAGCGATGTAATCTAACAAGCGACCATCGAAAGTAAAGCAGTGTCCTAAACCGCATGACCGCCGAGACCGTCGAGTCATATGTATTGAATATAATTTTTAGTGTCAACACGGGTCCAAGGTGTCGCTGTTCCGCGACCGCACCTTGTCAGCTCACAAATTGACGTGGATTGTTGTCGGCCGATCTTTGTTACGGCGCGGGTGATCACGGCTCGTGATGCCTGCGCGCATTCATTGCTTTGTTTCTCTAGATGAGATATCTGCTCGTACTATCAATTAGATAGATAGATAGATAATAATTTTTATCTGTATCTATATATTTCGTCTCAAATGTATAGATATATATTCGAGACTAGCTTCTAAGCATTCCATGGAATCGCTGTTCGGGTGCTGAGCCCATCGTGTGTAGAGAGGGAAACTCTGAACAGTTCCCTGGATATGTAACCCGGGTATAGGTTAGGTAGGTAAGGAAATAAATTTATAAATAGTATAAAATCACCATCCAGCAGTGGACGTCTTCCGGGTTGCGATGATGATGATGATAAAATCACTGTTTTGTCTGTCTTTTCTCGCTTATTTCTTCTAAACCACGTAACGGATTTCGTCGTCGTTCTTCTTGTGATGAGACAGATCTCCGAATGAGCGGTAAATTAAAATAAAAAAAAATATGACTATTCAAAAGTGCTTAAATTAAATTTATTTTAAAATAGATACTCTATTCCATTCTAAGTCTCAGCTGTTAGATATCTTACACACTAATCCAATGTTATATGTCTCGATCAAGAATTTTGGTACGAAAATTAGATTAAACAGCCTGTATAAATTTGTATGAATTAATTTAGACGTGTACAAGTTTATTTCTCTGCGCGATCGAATCAGAAATGAGGAGATCCGCAGAATAACCTGAGTGACTATAAAGCCCGAAGAATTGCGAAACTGGCAATGGGTAGGGCACATAGCTCGTAGATGGCCGTTGGGGCAGTAAAGTCCTCGAGTCGCAACCGCGGACTGGAAGACGCAACGTGGAAAGGTCTCCAGCAAGGTGTACCGACGATCTGGACAACATCTCTGAAAGGAATTAGATGTGAGCAGCGCAGGAGCGATAGTCATGGAGATCTTTGACGGAGACCTTTGTTCAACAGGGACGTCTTCCGGGCTGAAAATAATGGATAAGTTTATGTAAATTAATTTGAACGTACGTATGAAGAATTTAGATCCGTGTGCTAGTATTTAATGCATCTGTGCTATTGGAATTTCACATCGCGTCACGGCGTACTATTTGACGAGGCTCGCGGCGCCAGCGGCCAGCGCGTGTTGATGACCACTGGACTACGCCTAATCTCTAATTACACCTCAATTATTTCATTTGTCCCCATTGATTGGTGTTTAACTCGTTACTTGTTAACAAACGAGTTGATAGCAGTACATAATAAGGGAAATGTGACTAACGAGAGAAGTTGTGCCAATACATAAGTTTGGTTTAAACTAAAATTAGAACAACATTCATCATTCAGTCTTGTGATGAGCCTACGTTCCGAAGGAGTGAATGAATACTAAGTTTATTTGAATAAAGATTATTTATATTTCTATAGATGATAGATGGACAGGTGGTTGGGGCAATAAAGTCCTCGAGTGGCGACCACGGACCGGTAGACGCAGCGTGGCTTACCACGCTGGCCTTAGCCTCCAGCAAGGTGGACCGACGATCTGGTCAAGATCGCTGGAAGGCATCGGATGCGAGCAGCGCAGGACCGATCGTCGTGGAGATCTTTGGGGGAGACCTTTGTTCAGCTGTGGACGTGTTCCGGGCTGCAATGATGATATTTCTATTTCTTAAATATAAATTACTTGACAAACATTACCTAACATTATATAGCCATTAAATAATTATTTAATGGCTACATTAAATTACAATACAATTTTTAAAATGCAGTTGACCTTTTGCATTTAGACTACTGTTAAACTAGGGGCATCGCAGGTCTAACTTTAGACCAGAGACGAATCAAGGTTTAGAGATCTTTTTGTAATATAGAATACTTTGGTCAATGGATTATTACTAGTGCTAAACCAGGTTTATCTTTTTGTGATAAGACAGCATGAGTATTAACAACAGTGTTATCTTTCCCACAACCAGCTCCAGATAAAGTAAGACTGCAAATTAGACAAATCTCAAACGGAGGCAATAACATTAAGCAAGGTATGATAATGCGAGGTAAACGCGCCAACTCTCGTTTCAGCTATATCTAGAGTCGACAATGGTAATTGCTTTCTTGAGGGTGTGGCATGTGTGGCCAATTTTTAGGGGTGTCACCATTTGTGTTGATTAATCAATAATTGACTGGATTCACTTATTTACAAATAAGTACAATATTTAATATCTTATATTTTTATTATTACTAGCTGGGCCCGCTGTTTCAGTCGCGTGTAATTTATAGCCTGTGTTATTCTGATGTATAAGCTACATCACTGTAAAATTTCAACAAAATCTGTTTGGTAGTTTCTGTGTGAAAGAGTAACAAACATCCATACTCATAAACTTTTGCATTTATAATGTTAATATAACAATAACAATCTCAGGACAATTCGCGCTAGACCGAACCATCTAGACCGAACTTAAGCTAGCTAAAGCTTATGTTATGGGTACTAGATAACTGATACAAATATATATCTATATATATTTTTTCGTAAGTACATACATATTATACATAGAAAACACCCAGACCGGTACAAACAATCATACTCATGAATATAAATGTTTGTGCCGTGTGAGGAATCGAATCCGCGACCATCGGACGTAAAGCGGTATTCTAAACCGCTAGACCACCGAGACCGTCAATTATAAATTTAATTTATTTAATTTAAACGTGTTATTAATTTTGTAATTAACTTTTAAAATTTCGTTAATTTATAGATTACGAAAGAAGCAATCGCATTTCTTTCCCCACAACTCGGTAAGTATAAGGTAAAATTAATCGTGGATATTTGCATGCACGGCGACAGAGCAAACACCCTAAGACACTTCACGCCGTCTTAATGAAGCAGACACTTCATTTAGAGCGAGAATTAACGAAGAAAACGTAAGTACAACGAGGACTTTCATGGTTATTCAGGTAATTTCAGTTCAGTCCAATTTCTCAACTTCATACCTACGTCAGTTATAGTTATTCATACCTAGTTCAGTATATAGATCCAATTACGATACAACGCTAGGGTAGGACGGTAAGGAAAAAATAGAATTATAATGTGAAAAACTTGACGTTAATAAGCAGCTAAAATGTCCTACATGAATAATTTATTTTTTAATTTGAAGTGAGAAGAACTGGCAAGAAACTCGATTGAATTACTTTTTATTTAAAAGCCAGTTTATTTACATTGTATATTTATATAGGTGTCTATGTCTAACATTAAATGAAAATCCCGTGCATGAAAAACAACTGCCATGCACGCTCGTCAAAAAAATATATCAAAATTATATGTAACCGATTCAATATTCTCACAATACTGAAACGTTTAAAGCAATATATATCTACTAGGACATAAGCATTGCACATACATCGTCAAAATTCTATGAGTGCACAGATCCAAGCATCGAGACGATACACGGACTGTAATCCGTTTAGTTTTATCTCTGCCCGTTGTCTATGACCAGCTCACACATTCACCAACCAGCAACCTTATTTCCATGATGCGACAGATCAAAATTGCATACACGGACGGTATTAGGATGTGGTAAGAGCAAGGAGTGTTCGTCAAAGAGGTTATTACCTGAAGGACATACTCGTAAAGAGTGGCCGAGAGCGGAGCCCGAGGACGCGAGGACGTCCCCGGGCGGTAAAATGCAAATATCTGTTGTGTAGCTCCTTATCCTGCGAAGTAAGGATTGGAAATTTTAACAAAACGTGTAGTGTTGGGACATCTGTCCGGTACAAGACACTGAAAAATACTCATACAAGTAGATTTAGAAATTTTGATAAAGAAAATTTGTGTAAATACGAGACAAATGTCATTACTACTTTAAATATTAATGAATTACAATGTTATTTGATTTGAATACTGTCTACATTATTAGGAATTTATTTAATTTTAATTTATAATATACAGTGGGTAATACCATAAAGTTTTATTAAAAGAAAAATTGTAATTAATTTAATAGAAATAGATAAAATTAATAAACTCACGGACCGCTGTCTGTAGATATAAACAAATTAACAAAAATGAGACAAAGATATTAACGTCTGTGTGTCTATACTCTTAAGAGAACTAATTTCGTCGTAAATAGCTATATATCCTCACAATTATAATTCTAACTCTCTCTAAAATTATAGTATTGATTCTAATTATGATAACTCTGGGTTTGATTTAAAATTAGCCTAACTATATAACAGACTAAAAAGAATAACCACAGATCTAAGAGTTCATTGAAAGAAAAGTTATTTCATACGTCATCATATTCTTTTAAAGGATGATAATAGAATGGTGCCCCAACCTGGGCTAACGGTTTACGCGGGGCACCAGTGGAGGATGATAAGATGAGCATGAGATCAGGTCAGTTAGCCCATCGACGACTTCGTGGTCTAGCGGTCTAGCACACCGCTTTACGTCCGATGGTCGCGGGTTCGATTCCTCGCACGGCACAATGTGTTCATGAGTATGATTGTTTGTATCGGTCTGGCTATTTTCTATGTATGTATGTATTTATGAAAAAAAAATATCTATGTATTTGTATCAGTTGTCTAGTACCCATAACACAAACTTTAGCTGGCTTAACTTGGGTCTAGATGGTGCTGTGTGTATTGTCCTGAGATTATTATTATTATCGAGACAAATTCACCAAGAATTTATCACGATGCTTTCCAGGGGGAACCGCGTGGAGGTCAACCTGACATGGTACATCGGTACTATTATCTAGTCAACAATCACTAAATCTTGAAAAGAAAGATTGTAAAACGAAAGATATGAACTTAGAAAAGAAATAGAAGATCTCATTTTTAGTTTCTATTAAAACTAATATTTTCATGAAATCTTAAATAGTTTTTAATTTTTTTCCACGCACAACAACATTGTGGAACTGAGCTAACAATATTAGTAAGTATTTTTAAAATACCGTTTATAATGTTACCAGGAGTACATAAGTGTAGTGAATGTTTTAGTAAAATCGTTGTAACATCACTAGCTGTACAAATGGCTGATTCAGCGCGTCTTGTTGGTCGCGTTTACGAGGGTCGCTGTAAACTGTAAAAAGCGCAAAGAGTTTGTTTATGCGCAGTAACGATAGAACACTAGTGACGCCCACCGCTCCAGTACTGCCGATTGAAAAAATCGAGCGGACTCCATAAACGCGACCTGAGGTTTTACTGCCCACCCGAAACATTTTCCATTTAGAATTTAGCCGGTTTTCATACGATTCAGGCTGAATCGCACTTTTTTTAAACTAAAAAAAATTGTGGATTTTCTTATTTCCAGTTTAATAGTCTACTATATTCGAAGTTGTAGTTTTATTTTATTATTTACATATTGTAGGTAAATAGAAAATATAAGGAAAATATTAGGAATAAGGATACTTATATGAACGACTAGCTGTACTCGCGACTTCGTCCGCGTGGAATTGAACAAAAAGTTAATTAGAGAATTTTTCTAAAATAAAAGTAGCGTAAGTTACTCCTTATTACATCAGCTACTTGCCAAAAAAAGTCCCGTCAAAATCGGTCCAGCTATTTCAGAGATTAGCCGGAACAAACAGACAAAAATTGTAAAAAAAAATATTTTGGTGTATGTACCATATTTATATTCATATGCATGTAGTAAAAAACGGTTATTTCAATATTACAAACAGACACTCCAATTTTATTTATATGTATAGATTTCTTCTATTATTTATTTCTATTCTATATATTATATTTGATGATAATTATAGAAATTCCTAGCGTTGAAAAGGAAAATAATGCCTCTACATTTTTTGTACGTCACTAGAACGTGAACTAGACGAAATCAAAAATTTTTATTTATAATTTCATATTTATGACTTACTCTACAATGATGGAAACACTAGATAACAATCATAATCCGAAAGGTAGGTTTAGTATACTCAACGAAAATGCTGTTTCACAACGATGAACCGTTCACGATGTATCTGCCTACCCCATCTCAGATTAGGATTGAAGATTTATTATTATGATACAAATATAAACAAGCAAAGATTTCAACTTGTAATACTATCGTAAAATTTCAACGCTACATAAAAAACATTCATTTATATGTTAAAACAACTCGTGAATCCTGAAATTTCGCACACTTTTCATATACAAGTGGCATTTATTTCATTCGGCTATTACGGGCGTGCACGAGACATTGCACCCGACTGTATCTCTGCATATGCTAGCATACTTTATAGCATCACATGAGTAGGTTGCCGTCTCTCCATAATGTCGAAGAATGAAAATGTTTAAAGTGAGTTCAGGTTTAATATAGAAGCTTATTAGATTTCACGTGTTTAGAATATGAATGTGTAACTGCTGGAACAAATTGTATGCTAATGAAGCTGTCATTTAGATTTACAAAGTGCATATAAAATATACACATATATATATTGACGACCTCGGTGGTCTAGCGGTTTAGCATACCGCTTTACGTCCGATGGTCGCGGGTTCGATTCCTCGCACGGCACAAATATTTATATTCAT
Organism: Achroia grisella; assembly: GCF_030625045.1. Lineage (NCBI taxonomy): Eukaryota > Metazoa > Arthropoda > Insecta > Lepidoptera > Pyralidae > Achroia > Achroia grisella. Next base: position 431,318 of record NW_026712776.1, read on the forward strand.
GAGTGTGATTGTTTGTATCGGTCTGGGTATTTTCTATGTATAGTATATATGTATTTACGAAAAAAAATTATCTAGTACCCATAACACAAGCTTTAGCTAGCTTAACTTGGGTCTAGATAGCGCTGTGTGAATGGCCCTGAGATTATTATTATTTCTTTATATATATTATATATCTCCCTTTGATGGGGTAATTATTATTATTATTATTATTATGCTATATATTAAATATTTAGTATTTGTCATACTCGTGAAGCAGAATCCCGCTTATAGGGACTAGTCTGTTCTTATTACGAACACTGATTAGACTATTTGCTTTTGCAATACCATATGCTGGGGGTCACTCTATTCTCCCAAATTTGAATTTAAATGAATCTGTATTATTGTAAACATGTATAACATTTATTTGAAAAGAATACGAGCTGAGTTTCTTGTTAGTTCTTCTCATCTAGAAATCATTCCGAACTGACGGTAGATTTGATATATGTATCATAAGAGTCTGTAATAGACTTACATGAATAAAGATATTTTGAATTTTGAATTAAATATCTACACTCAAGCACCATCTAGTCCTAAGCTAAGTTGAGCTTGTGTCATGTGTACTAGACAACTGATATAAATAATAATAATAATAATAATCTTTATTTACTGCTCACAAGGAAACTTACAATATTGACAAAGTAACAAAAGTATGTATTTAAACTTACAAGCTATTCCTTGTGAGAGTCTGGAGTCTGAACTAAGTCGAAACCTGTACTACAGATCTCCAGGCTCTCTCCGAAAATACATAGATACATTTTTTTTTTGTAAATACATACATATTATACATAGAAAACACCTGCACCGCTACAAACAACAATTGTAGCCCCAACACAATCACAAGACACAGCGCCATCTAGTTCTAAGATGAAGAGTGCTTGTGTTATGGGCACTAGACAATTGTTAGAAATACTTAGACACATTTTTACATACTTAGAAGACTCCTATATATATATATATATATATATATGCTGCTATAGTAAGAGTGATCGGTATATTTGTTAAGCTCTCCAATTTGTATTGTTTTATCTTACTAATATTATAACGCGAAAGATTGTGAGTATGGATGGATGTTTGTCACTCTTTCACGCAAAAACTACTGAATTAATTTTAATGAAACTGCAATAATATAGCTTATATATCAGAATAACACATAGGCTGTAAATTTCATTCAAAACCGTGAGTACAACTTGTAATAAATAACCCTGGACAATTAACACAGCACCATCTAGTCCCATGGCATACAGAGCTTGTGTTATGGGTATTAGACAACTGATATAAATATTTAGGCAAATATTAAGACAAAAAATCATACTCATAAACCAAATTCAGGAATTGAACCCGCGACCATCGGTGTGCTAGACCGCTAGACCACCGAGGTCGTTAAAGGAGGAATGGAATTGTAAACAAATTGACGATAGATTTGACATATCATAAGAGTCTGTAATAGACCTACATGAATAAAGATGTTTTGAATTTGAATTTGAATCCACTTCCCCCCAGAAAAGACAGTTACCACTTACCATCACATGGGCAATTAGCTTGTTCTTCAATTACATAAAAAAAGAAGATATTTTAAATTTGAAAACCAGAGAAGCACCTCGGCTCATTCACTATTTACATAAAAAGTATGTATGTGTTGTGATATACAGATTTGAAAAGTCCAAACTCCTGATAAGTCCGAAAATTACCGTGCCATAAAAAGATATTCGAGTAACATCGGGCGGCGTCGGGAGGCGATTTTTTTTATTAGCCGAGTCGAGTACATGGGAAAGTTACGATGGGCCTATAAACCGGACTGTGAATAAAGTAGTCGCTAAGTATGTACGAAGTAAATAAGTAAATATTTTTTACTGTGTTTTTATATCATTGGCGTAATCCGGACAGTTGCGAGTGAGCGCATACAAATGAGGCTTGTGATTGCTCTACATAGTATATTATTACTCGGTCCTATTCTATTATTTATTTTACTAGCTACCCACCCCGGCTTCGCATGGGTGTACATGTATTATACACATAAACCCTACTTTCAACTTGAGGCTGTACTTATAATTTGATTATCAGATCATTATGTATTTATTTATATGTAATATTTATATATCTATACATTTATTTATGTATGTTTATTATTATTATTAATTTTTATTGAAATTTATATTTAAAATATTTTGCTTTATATTTATATATATCTTTTTTTTTTGACATTTCTCATTTATATTAGTGCACCGCCAACAATCTTTCTCTGCACCACTCATGGTTGCCTGGTAGATAACGCCGCATGGTGTTAAGTCCGCCATATGTACACATTGTTTCTGTGCATTAAAGTTAAATAAATAAAATATACCTCTTGAATCACTCTATCTATTTATTCATGACCTCGGTGGTCTAGCGGTCTAGCACACCGCTTTACGTCCCTTTGTCGCGGGTTCGATCCCTTGCACGGCACAAACATTTGTAGTCATGAGTATTGTTTGTATCGGTCTGGGTGTTTTCTATATATAATATGTATGTATTTACGAAAAAATATTATCTATGCACTTGTAACAGTTATCTAGTACCCGTAACACAAGCTTTAGATAGCTTAACTTGGGACTAGATGGCGCTGTGTGAATTGTCCTGAGATTATTATTATTATTATCTATTGAAAACTATTGAAGCCTATGAAGACACCAGTGAGGAGTCCAGGAGTCTTCTGCGCATTTGGCAGGAGTTTGGCTGGCTACTTTTACACCTGCACCTACAGCTACAGCTGGCTACTTTTGACCTTCTGCTGACTACACGTCCGGCCGGATATTCTGTGACCGTGGAGGCACCATTTAGTAATTCAGATCACTGCCCTATCCGATCCCAGGTACCGTGCACAAGTCCTGGCACATTCCGACCTCCTTGTCAATGTCGCATGTGGTGAAAAAACAACCATGGTTTAATAGATCATGCAGAGAAGCCAGGCAGGTTAAACACACTGCTTATCATGTTTGTACAACGGCTCGTTCCAACAGTGATGCCAACATCACTGTATCTGATGATATATCGGAATTTAAATGCTGCATCCAGATTTAGTAAGAGGATAATTGCTAGAGCCAAATTCTACTTCATCAGCAAAATTGAGAGAGACTAGCACGACATCCTTCTGGCTATACTATTATATACCTAGTGGCTCAAATGACCCCGTTGGGTGGTTCAATAGACCCCGCCTGTGGGGTCGAATGTGCCATGGGATGTGACTTTTTTTGTAAGAAACAATTAGTATAAAAACAAAGAATATTCCAATTTTTTTTTTATTTCAAAATGCGGTTAAATAAATAAACTACTGATTTAAGAATAACTCATTACTTATTTCTTCTTTGAATGCAACTTACATTGATAAACATCGTGATCAAGTGACCCCGTTCTGCCTTATGCCATGCCGTAGGGTGTGATATTTTTCAACTGTTATCTGTCATGTTAGTGGGCCAAAAGTACGCAAAAATTGTACCTCAAATATATCATTAATAAGAATAATAGTAATAACGTTCTTATTTCTTCCCAAATAACCGTATTTTTATATTGCCACCATAATATGTAGTGACTTCATTCACAGACAGATCAGATATGTACATATACATATCATATACATTTATTTAAAATGCTTCCTGGTTGTGCAAACAGAAGTGTGGACGGTGTACCGTGTCCTCTGTAGCAATATCAAAATTGGATCGTATCCGCACTCTTATTCAAATTGTTCGCCCTTTTTAATGCCCATACTTTTATCCCCTCGCGTACACACCACGGGACCAAAACTCCACTTGACACCACAGCATAAAACCGCGTCACTCCCTCACCTTGTACATTTAGTGCTTTTATAAAATAGAATTGTTGAAATATTTATTCTGTGTACACTTGAAGTTTGTACTGTATATGTCTGTAAGTGATGCCTGAGTTTACGATCGTCCAAAACTGACGTTTACTTGTGTTTTGATTTATGAAAGCGCTGTAGATGATCACCATTGTCTGTACTTGATTATTCGATGGAATTGTATCCGCGAGTCATCTCACCGAGCCGCGATGATTCCACACTTTCTCTTTTTATTCCTTAATGTTATTTGGCTCAATGAATATATCTTTTATCTGGAAGCCGCGATGAATTTTGTTTATGTTTTTTACAAATAACATCGGCTTTGGGCGAATCGTAAAACTTTCAGTATCTAATTTGCGTCTAGACTCGATAAGGGACGCTCTCTATATACCTACTGTGATACTTGCGACCGCGATGGTTTAGTAATTTAATATACTGGCTTAATTCTGATTGTTGCTTGTTTGATTCTGGAACAATATAAATATTTATTAGTGTTTTTCTGTACACTTTAAGCATTTAACTGCCATTTTATAAACATATATATTAATGTTGGTCTGCGTGTTTTTCTGTGCCTTATTTAAACCTTAAAGTGAATTTTAAAAAATAACTAAAAAAGCTTCTACTAACTGAACAAATTACTTTAAAATAGGAGGTCTCTTATCTTCGGAGCTTTTTTAACCAGCTGCTTACCCAACTTAGCCCGTAAACATTGTCTTGCATCATCTTCATCATCATCAGTCTCGCGGAGCCTTTCACCAGATCAATATATGTGTAATCCTCATTATAATATATATGCAGTATAAATAGTTTAATAACATAATTAATCAACTTATTTACAGTTTATTCATACTTTATATATTTTGATAAAGAGCTCGAAGTTTAATATTTATTGAATTTTTTAGTAATAAGTATAGTATAAGTAAGGAGCCAACAGAATATCAGCGCTGCAGAGTTATCTGTAGCATTATGCTGAGTTGGCTACTTTTTCACTTTTGCGGCACATAAAGTCACCTACATTTCTTTTATTAATTCGTCTTTTTCTGTATCTCATGTATGTTATGTGTCTGTAATTGGCTATCTATCTTACCGTGAGACTAGATGGCCCTGTGTTAATTGTTCAGGGTTATTTATTTATTTTGAATTTATTGAATTTTGACCTTTAAATTTGACGACCGATTTGTCTAGCGGTCTAGCACACCGCTTTACGACCGATGGTCGCGGGTTCGATTCCACGCACGGCATAAACATTTGTATTAATGAGTATGATTGTTTGTATCGGTCTAGGTGTTTTCTATGTATAATATGTATTTTCAAAAAAATATCTGTGTATATGTATCAGTTATCTAGTACCTGTAACATTTATGTATTGTTCTGTATCTCATGTATGTTATGTGTTCGTAATTGTTGAATAAAAAATGTATATCTATCTACTTCTGTTTGTTGCTAGTTCGATTCTGAAACAATATAAACATTTATTAATGTTATTCTGTTTGCTGAAAGCATTAAACTGTTGTTATTTTATGTTAAACTAGATTTTACCCGCGGTTTCGCTCGCGTTAATTTATCCCTTTAGGGGTGGAATTTATCAAAATATTTTCTTAGGGGATGCCTACGTCATAGTAGATATATGCATGCAAAGTCTCAGCCCGATCGGTTAAAATTGACAAAGTTTCATACAAACTTTCATCCCTTATTTCGTCCCCTTGGGGGTAGAATTAATCAAAATCCTTTCTCAGCAAATGCCTACGTCATATCATCTACCTGCATGTCAAATTTCAGCCCGATCCGTCTCGTGGTTTGTGCTGTGCGTTGATAGATCGCTCTGTCAGTCATCTTTAAGTTATAGTATATATTTTTAGATATGTAGACTAGCTGTGACTTCTGATTAACCGTCATGTCCGCGTGGGACAGTGACCTTGACCAAATTATGCCAAAGAAAAAAGTTCTATCATTCTAGCGTCAAACATGACGAATCTCCATACAACCTTTCATCCCGTATTTCAACCTTTTGTTACAATAAAAGTAGCCTATATCCTTTCTCAGAATCTAAACTATCTCTATAACAAATTTAATTTAAATCGATTAATAAGTAGTTTCGGGGTGGAATCGCCACATACAAACAGACAGAGAATTTCGCATTTATATTGGTAAGGATATAGTCTGTGGGCACATATATCAATATGAGACAATTAATTAAGATATGCTTAATTGAACGAGTCTGTTTTCAATAAGACGCTGTGCGACGCTACTTGTAGCGTTACGCTATCCTCAAAATGGTTCCTGTCACTGCACTGATTTATTGTAATAAACAACAGATAGACCAACAAAGGCGTGTCGCTATCGATATAGAGCTAAGCATGTACAGAATGGTTCTCTTAACAAATTTCTTTTATAATAGTAATAATAATAATAATTTTTGTCTTCCACTTAAAAATTCTCCATCCTCATCATTCATCATTTATACTGTCATTGTTTGGTCAATGAAAATCCCGTGCAAGTACTATAACTAACTATATTGCCATGCACGTTTGTCTTTTTATTCAATAGCATCCTTACATAGTCTTCTACATATATATAACTCAAAGGTGACTGACATAGTGATCTATCAACGCATAGCCCAAACCAATGGACGGATCGGGCTGAAATTTGGCATGCAGGTAGATGTTATGACGTAGGCATCCGCTAAGAAAGGATTTTGATTAATTCGACCCCCCAAGGGGATAAGAGGATATAGAGGATGAAAGTTTATATGAAACTTTGTCAACATTAAACCGATCGGGCTGTGACTTTGCATGTATAAAGCTACTATGACGTAGACATCCCCTAAGAAAGGATTTTAGAGAATATAGCCTATTTAATGGATACTGTAGCTCGTGAACATCTGTAACATATAAAATATATATTTTTTAATGAGATAAATTTTCTTATAATAATTATAAAACAGTTTAGCATTTTAATTTATTTTAAACGAGCTGTACCCGCGGTTTCACTCGCGTTAAATATGAATATAAAATACTACCTATGTGTTATTCCGATGCATAAGCTATATTACTGTAAAGTTTCATCAAAACCGCTCAGTAGTGTGTACGTGGAAGAGTAAAAAACATCCATACTTACCAAGTAGCGCATTTATAACATTAATTAATTAAAAAAAATACTTTTTTATTTTATTTACTTTCTATTATTTTCTATATCTATTTATAGTATAGGAGATACGTAGCTAATTAAAACTGTATGGTATGTAACCGCGACACGGCTCTATACCATGCACCGTCACCATTCTGACTAGTCGTCTCACATACTGCACCGTGAAATTTTGCACATGGATTTCACGGCCTCAGTGGTATAGCGGTTTAGCACACTGCCTTACTTCCAATGGTTGCGGGTTCGATTCCTCGCACGGTACAAACATTTGTATTCATGAGTATGATTATTTGTATCGGTCTCGGTGTTTTCTACGTATGTATTTACAAAAAACATATCTATGTATATGTATCAGCTATCTAGTACCCATGTATAATATGTATGTATTTACAAATAAACATATCTATGTATTTGTATCAGTTATCCAGTAGCCATAACACAAGCTTTAGCTAGCTTAACTTGGGTCTAGATGGCGCTGTGTGAATTGTCCTGAGATTGATAGCTTGTATCAATCTGGGTGTTTTATATGTGTAGCATGTAGGTATTTATATCAGTTGTCTAGTAACAATTTTTTTTATTGGTTTTGGTTCAGCTATTGTCAGTTGCTTGGACCTACATAGATCTATCGTGCTTGCCCTTTTTCAGAGTTCGCTACCTAGACCCGTCAGGGACACGAATTGAAGGATATTCTTAGGAGCGATGATTTTTATCTCCTCAAGATGAAGTGTAAACTTATCTAAAGAGTTACATTTATGCATAAGTGGGCAAAATTACTCATAACACAAGCTCTGCTTAGCTTGGATCTAGATAGCGCTGTGTGAATTGTCCTGAGATATTATTATTATTATACTCAAATTGTGATATCCACGTCACGTCCACGTGGGCGAGCACGTCCGCGTGTAAACGTCTGTGTCAGCTCACATAAATAACGTATAGAACAAATCCGATACGCGTGATTTGTTGGCCTATTTACTTAACCCGGTACGCCTACGACACGCAGCGCGAAAGCCTCTGTCCCCGCCCCCCTGAAGCCTACGTCATCCACATCTTCACTGCTGGAATCCTAGATATTGTAATAATAAATAACCTTGTACAATTAACACAGCGCCATCTAGTACCACGGTAAGCGGAGCTTGTGTTATGGGTACTAGACAACTGATATAAATACTTTGTTTTTTTTTTATACATACAATATTAGAACTAAAGACACTAAAGAACCAGAGTGATCGACATAGCCCGAAGAATTGCGACTCTGAAGTGGCAATGGGCGGGGCACATAGCTCGTAGGACAGATGGCCGTTGGAGCAGTAAAGTCCTCGAGTGGCGACCACGGACCGGAAGCCGCAGCGTAGGAAGGCCTCCAGCAAGGTGGACCGACGATCTGGTCAAGATCGCTGGAAGGCATTGGATGCGAGCAGCGCAGGACCGATCGTCGTGGAGATCTTTGGGGGAGGCCTATGTCCAGCAGTGGACATCTTCCGGGCTGCGATACAATATATATATGTATATATAGAAAACACCCAGACCGATACAAACAATCATACTCATGAATACAAATGTTTGTGCCGTGCGAGGAATTGGAATCTCGTGAATTGACCTGAGATTATTATTATTATTATACTTTACTAGCTGACACGGAAAACGTTGGTTTGCCTTAAAATAAAAAAAAAAATTAGGGGTGGACTACCCCTAAAATTTGGGGGGATGAAAAATAGATGTTGGCCGATTCTCAGACCTACTCAATACGCTCACAAAATTGCATGAGAATCGGTCAAGCCGTTTCGGAGGAGTATGGGAACGAAAACTGTGACACGAGAATTTTATATAAATAAGATAACTAAGATTTTTAAAGGTATTAGGGATTAGGTGATGTTTCAACCGTTCATAGATATAGTCGGTATATATTGAACATATTTATCGTCAGATACTTGACTATATGGTTCATTACCACAGTCGCAATATAAAAAAAGATAAAATCTATACACTTAAAAAAGTACAGATCAATATAATTTTGGAGCGTAGATATAAGCCATTATAAACCTTTTATAATTGAGAACAGTTTTAAAATACCAGAGTCTGTTATAAATCTGCCTGAAAAAAGATTGAAATGTCATATAAAACACATCCTTTGCAAAAAAGCTTAATATAAAATTGAAGAATTCGTTAACGACAATAATGTTTTTATAGAAAAACTTAAAATCCATAGCACTGACAATATTATATGATCACATTAATAATGAGTGCGTAGCGATTTCTATGTTGATTATCACATGCCTCTTACTTGTTATACTGTAATTATTTATATAAAAATACATCTATTAAAAAGAGCAACACACAAGTTTCTTGTTCATTGTTCTTGTGATGAATCTGCATTCCGAATGAGTGGTAGAATCAAAATATGACTATTTAAAAGTGCTTGTAATGAGTTTATTTGAATAAAGATTATTTCTATTTCTATCAATTGTCCGGTCACGGACGGTCCGGACACAATTACGAGCATACAGAACATTCTAGAAACTGTATGACAATTCTGTGGAAAACTGGAACAAAGAACTATAAAACTTCAATAAAGCCGTAAATAAATAAATCTAATAGGTATCTATATATACTAGAGTTTACTACAAAATAATTTCCTACTTATTTCCGTACAAAGTAAGTCAATCAAACGATATCGTGGGGACACGCCGCATCGCTGACGTGACCAGACGTCCCGTCTTTAACGGGACAATCCCTTTTCATAAATATGAGTCCCGGTGTCCTAAAAATCTGGGACCCAAAACTGTCCCAAAATTTTGAGTAGACGAGCCGGTTGTTGGTAATTAAAGTGAGTATAAAAAAACGTTCCAAAATTGTCATTCTTATTAAAGAGAGCAACACACAAGTTTCTTGCTCATTCCTCTTGTGATGAGTCTGCATTCCGATTGAGCGGTGGAATAAAAAAAATTGACTATTCAAAAGTGCTTATATTAAGTTTATTTGAATAAAGATTATTTCTATTTCTATTCTATTATTTAAAATCGTCATAAAAAAGTAAATTTGTTTCTCCGACAAACTAAAAAATAATAATAATATTTTTTTTATCTTTATGTATATTGTATTAGTATCTGTATTTTGGACATTATATTTTTATGTTTAGTTTTAATTATTTATGACATTTTTATTCAATTATTATTTGCACATTTTGACTCACTCAACACTTCATATGCCACGCTCTATTGGGTTGACTGGAAGAGATCTCTTTTAACATTAGTTGTAATTAATATACTTACAAATGTATTTAAGTGCAATAAAGAATATATAATAATATAAATATAAATATGACTAAACAAAATGTTTAATTATATTCTCGAAATCATTCAGAACTGACGGTAGATTTGACATATCATAAGTCTGTAATAGATCTACATGAATAAAGATGTTTTTAATTTATCGGGTATATTTTTTAAGCTAACTTTTTCTGAATAGATAATTAAAAAAAAACATTTTTTTCATTGAGTTTCTATTAATTTAAATCTAAAAGTCTATGTCCCGAAGAATACATATAATTGGCTACGTTACACATCTTGTATTTTAACGCCGATAGACTCACGTCCATAAATTTCTTATTTATAATATAATAAAATTTACAACAACCATAATCCTCTCCTAAGCTCAGTGTGTAAGGCAATTCCTTATTAACAATTCCCTAACAGCACGTCTTAGCTAGATGTTTTTTTGCTCAGTTGCCGCAAGCGCCGCGATTCTAGCGATGACAATTTCGCCCTTATGGACATGTAGAATAAAAACTCTTTTCGCGGATGTAGTTGCGGAGTGAAAGTAAGTGAAGCTCAATAACCATCGGCATAAATAGTATTAACAACAATTGATTTACATACAAATTGCTTTAGACAATATTGCTGACGGAATGGCACGCGTGACGCGCAATATACATTCTGTGTGGCCACTGAACGCGCGGACGAGAATACGAAAAAACATACAGACAGACAAATGTTTACAATATCTAAAATGGTTTACCACTGCTTATATTTAAAGTCAATCAAATATAAGACAATCTGGGAATGGAACCTAGTTACAATCTAGCAGAAGCTACTCCCATTAGTTTCATAGAAATTATCATTTCATTACATAGGTACATAAAACAAATTCGCGGTCGCTGTCTGTCCGTCCCAATGTATGCTTAAATGTTTAAAACTACGTAACGGATTTTGAAGCCGTTTTCTTATAGATAGAGTGATTTAAGAGGAAGGTTTATATGTACAATACATGTACACCCGGGCGAAGCCGGGGCGAGTAGCTAGTAAGATTATATTTCAGAAAAAATTAGTTACTGTATAATTGTTGTTCTTTCTTTCTGTCTATCACCTAAATACTATTAACAATAATTCATGATAATGTACTACATAATTCAATAATTATTTGTTTTCATATAAATATTCAATTATTATTAAAAAATATAGTATACAGGAAAGTATTATTGAACGCGGACGAAGTCGCGAGTACAGCTAGTATGTACTCGCGACTTCGTCCGCGTGGCAATTAACTTTATTTTTCTAAAATAAAAGTAGCCTAAGTTACTCCTTATTACATCAGCTACCTGCCAAAAAAGTCCCGTCAAAATCGGTCCAGTCATCAGAGATTACCCGTAACAAATAGACAGACAGACAAAAATAGTAAATGTTATTTTGGTGTTTGCACCGCATTCATATATGAATGTAGTAAAAAACGTTTATTTCAATATTACAAACAGACACTCCAATTTTATTTATATGTATAGCTTGACGGCAATATATCATAAACAAATCGCCCATTTCGTGGCCTGCTCACTAAGCGTTCGCTTCATACGTGAGGGAGTCCTCTCATCTCTATACTGCTGTATTACAAGAGCGACTGTATGGATATGTGTGAGTGTATGTTCACATGTATGGATGTGTATGAGAATAAGAGCACCTGATTGCGACGTCTGATTGAGGCGCCGACTGTTTATTTTTATTTCGAATAGTGAAATTACCTTCATAGAATGTATGTATGGAGATGATATAACATTGTACGAACGTTCAATTTGTTAAGTGAAGCGTGCAATTCTCAAAGATGCTGTGTGAATGCTCTCACACGTATTGAATTTGAATAAATATAGTTTAAGAGTTAGTGATTGCACCAATAAAAGCTTACGTAACAATAACAAACTGATTTTACCTAAATGTCGTTTGGCTAAAGTTAGTAATTCGTTTTATGGCAATTGCGTAAGGTTTTACAATAAAATACCAGAGTCTGTTATAAATCTGCCAGAAAAAAGATTTAAATGTCAAATAAAACAGTTCCTTTGCAAAAAAGCTTACTATAAAATTGAAGAATTCGTTAACGATAATAATGTTTTTATAGAAAAACTTTAAATCCATAGCACTGACAATATTATCTGATTACACTAATAATGAGTGCGTAACGATTTCTATGTTGATTATCGCATGCCTCTTACTTGTTACACTGTAATTATTTATATAAAAAAACATCTATTAAAAAGAGCAACACACAAGTTTCTTGCTCATTCTTCTTATGATGAATCTGCATTTCGAATGAGTGGTAGAATCAAAATATGACTATTCAAAAGTGCTTGTAATGAGTTTATTTGAATAAAGATTCTTTCTATTTCTATTTCATATGTATTAGTATTTTTTTTTTTTTTTTTTATTTTATTTTGAAAACCAACAGCGAAATACAAATAATAACAAATAATATGTACTTAAATATAAGGCCAATTAAAGGTTTTCTCACAATTACAATATTCAGTATTACATCACTAAAGTATTAACATATTATTGTTCTGTTTATCCACAAGTCTAATTTATATAATATAATGCTTATACCATCTAATTTATGCAAATTTTACTAGTTAGTTTCTACGAAGTAATAACTGTGTAGCATTAGATTTTAATGTTACCTTTTTTAAGCTGAATATATCGATTTCACTAAAAACATCGTTATACAGCTTCGGTAGTCGTATTCGTGGCGCGTTCCTTGCGTAGTTGGTGTATGCTCTTTGTATGTGTAGTAATGGTGGAGTGTTGCGTCGTGAACGTTTAATTGGTACATTGTATGATATACTCGATACTAAATCTGGACAATCGAGACGTCCGTTTACTATATCATGTAATAAACAGATATCCGTCAGCTTACGTCTATCATCAAGTGTCAATATATTGTATTGTTTACAGTTATCCTTATAAACAGCTGAATTTGGCTTACGAAATCGGTAATTTAGATTTTTTATAAATATCTTCTGTAAACGTTCTAAGCGATCTTTGTGAATATTATACTGTGGGAACCAAACCGTACTAGCATACTCGATAGTACTTCTGACATAAGCGTAATACAAAATTTTTATGGTGTTAATATCATTAAAAGATTTACTACTTCTCATTATAAATCCAAGATTTCTATACGCTTTATTGGTAATTTTATCAATATGTTCTGTAAATAACATTTTATTATCTAAATAGACTCCTAAATCCCTTACTACCTTAGATCTCTTTATAGGGACATCATTAAAATTATATAAAAATGTAATAGGGTTAGGTTTTCTGGTAAAACTGATGCACTCACATTTGCTGATATTTACTGTTATTTTATTATCAGAGTAATAACGAAATAGAGCTCTTAGATCAGATTGTATTTTTATGCAGTCTTCTAATTTGTCAATTTTAAGAAATATTTTTTTGTCATCTGCGTACATTAGATGTTTCACGGATGTAAGACAAGTGGGAATATCAAATATGTAAGCATTATAAAATAGAGGTCCTAAGTGGGAGCCTTGAGGAATGCCTGACGGTATCTCAATAAAATCTGATCTATAACCCCCAATCACAACAGCCTGAGAGCGTTTGTTTAGATACGATTCAATCCATCTAAGCAAGTCCCCATGAATTCCCAGAGTTTGGAGTTTTCCCAGAAGGATCAGATGATCCACGCGGTCGAATGCTTTCTCGAAATCCGTGTAAATGACGTCAACTTGACCACCTTTATCCATATTAGTTAGGATATAATTAGAAAAGCATGTCAAGTTGGTGACAGTGGAACGCTTTTTAAGGAATCCATGTTGAGAATCTGGTAGATATTTCTGTATGACTGGATATATGAAATCAAGAACCAGCCTTTCAAAAAGATTGCTCACTGTATTTAATATTGATATACCTCTATAATTTTCTACATTTATTTTGGTTCCTTTTTTGTGTATTGGGACTATATGCGCTTTTTTCCAAACATCAGGGAATTTACCCTCGATAAGAGACATATTAAAAATTTTTGTTAACGGGAGACTTAGAGTTTTAGAACAGTTTCGCCAAAATATCGGTGGTATACCATCACATCCAGCTCCTTTTGATACATTCAGATGTAATAAAGCTTTCTCAACTGCTGAAACAGATATTGATAATCTTGAAATATTGTCTTTATAAGAGATAGATTCTTCCGCCTCAATTGTATCGGTTGAGGGTGTACCAAATACACTTCCAAAAAATTCATTAAATGCGTCACAAATTAGTTTACCGTCTGTAAACTCATTTTTGCCATATGTAAATTTTTTTGGATAGTTGGATCCGCCTCGTATACATTTAATATAAGACCAGAATGCTTTTGAACTATATTTAATTGCTTGTTCGGTTCGCTTAGTAAAACTCGAGAAACAATTCATCTGTACGCGATGTTGACGTTTTCGTAAGAATGCAAATTCATCATAATCCATTTCATTACCATACTTTTTCCATTTTTTATGCGCTTTAGATTTTTCTTTAATAATTTTAATTAAGGCGAGGCTATACCAGATAGGATATTTGTGAGTACTATGTTTGGCCTTAAGCGGTATATATTGACATATGGTATCATTGACAATTCCATAGAAGGTTTCACATGCTTTTTCTGTTGAGTTACCTTTAAATAGCGAGTCCCAGTTAATTGTACTAAAAGCTGTATTAATCTCTTCATAATTACCTAATCTGAAATTATATTTAGGTACAGTTGCTTCGACTAATGGTGTCACAGATAGATCTAAGACATCTATTGAGAGTGCTGGGTGTGCGCCATCAATGTTAACAAGCGGTGAACTACAATTTATTATATCAAGAGGGAGATTACAGAAAACTAAATCTAGGGTGTTACCGGCATGATTTTTTGTTGTATTAAATTGTTTGAAGCCTAGCAAACTCATATCATCTGTCAGTATCTTGCCCGCCCTCTGAACATCAATATTACCTGTAGTTATATGCGTAGGGCCATCGATGTCCCATGTAATACAGGGTAGATTAAAATCACCAATCACTAAATAATTTTGAAAGTTTTGTGTAATTTCTATAGTTGTTTTTACATTTCTCAATAAGATGTCTATATCTACAGGGATACGTTCAGAATTAGGTGGAATATATGCCGCAGTAATATATAAGTTAGCGGTAGCCGCAAGCGCTCGCGCTGGTATCATTATCGTTACCATCTCTGACGGTGGTTTATGCTCTGTAAAATCGCAGAGGGCGGCACATAACTCGTTACGAACTAATATCATTACGCCACCTCCCCTTTTTTTTCTACTTGATACCGGGTCACGGTCACATCGGAAAACGTCATATCGCTCATCACAAAATTCTCTGTCGTAAATTCCCTCATGTAGCCATGTCTCGGTTATGATAATAATGTCATATTCATTACATAAGATTTGTTGTCGTAGTTGTAGGCATTTAGTACGAATCCCGCGAGTATTCTGGTAGAATATCTCAAATTTTTTTGGTTTTTTGCTTTTTGAACTCAACACTGTGATAGACTAATACTCCAATAATATTTATTTAAAAGTAAATTATTTGTATGAGTATAATGACATGATTTATGTATGTATATATGAGAGTTAACAATTACTGTGTAGTGACACACACATTTAAAAAGTAATCTATACAGAGTGTTGAACAGCTGATTATCGAATATACGATTGAACACATCATCTACTGTTGTTTGGAATGAATAATCCATTTTTATTACTAGTTTATCTATCTCATGACGGACACATAATTTATAGATTTTTATACTTGAATTTATAATGTAGAAACTTAAATATAATACTGTGATCAAAACCCGTTTCCACAAACTCAAGAAAATATCAATAATTAACACTATTTGTATATAATTATACACAATAAATAAAATGAAAGATCGCTTAAAACCCACCATTACGATAGTATGCACAAACATACAAACAGCGCTGTTTAATATTGCTATTAAAGTTTTGTAAACTTGCATCAGGCATAAAAACAACTCGTTCAACCATACTATATCGAAAATAGAATAGTAATGATTATGATTTTGTCGTATTATTAAGTATCCATCGCAAAATTGTAACACATGCAACATTTTCTCATCTGTGATATATAATGATAATATAATGAATAAGTGTTCCAAGCCATTACCTAGCCTTGGTTGGTTGCCATTCCATTCAAATACACTCTGTAACTGTTTATCATAGTCACAGTTCCTGGAGTTAATAATTTTATTAGTACAAAAATATATTTTAAATAATATTGTTAATCTTTTAAACGGTTTATACACGCACAATAATTTATGTTTGTTCGAATCTCGAGGGTATTGCAATAAGAAATTATAGTTTGACGTTCTCCTCTTAGTGCAATATACTTTGGCGGTTATAGGTACGGTGCACAACCGTAGTACAATACTTGAGTGAGTCATGTAATGAATTACCATTGCTCGCGTTCTAATACTATCCGCGCTTGCAGTGTAAATGTATATATATCGCACCATTCGTGGAAAAAGGAAGTAAGTGATTTTCACCAACTTTTCAGGAGCTTAAAAAAACTGTCCTATATTTTTTGTATGAGTTCTAGAAATAAGTTTCAAAGAGAAAATCGTAGGTCACAGTTGCCTTCAACTACATGTGTCATTTAATTTAGGAACAGCTTCATGTACTTCCAGATAATCTAAAAAAACACGGTTACTTCTGTATTCCACGAAACACAAAGAACATTTGCAGGGGTAACTACAATTATTGCTTTATTGTTATGTATTTTTAAATATATGAACAAATTTAACTCTACTTACGTCTTTATACTCTCCTATATTTCATTAAAATCTAGAATTGCAAGTATAATTACGTTGTTATTTAACGAAATATCATTTTTTGTACATCGAGTTACGTATTTCTAGGGAGCCATTTATTTTAGTTTAGTTAGTGTATTTATAAAAATAGCTTTTATAATGCGGAAAGTAACTGAATATTTAATTTGTATCATGTAATACCTACTTCTTACAGTAAATAGTCTATTATGTGCGTGCATGTAAGTCAAAAGTATAAATATAGGGGCAAATTAATTTAGAGAATATGAAAACAAACAGGGTTATTATTAATTTATTATTATTTTTAAAGAAATGTTTATTGACTCCATAATCAGCATAATCAAAAAATGTTCAAAATAGTGATATTTTTATTATTTTTATTAACGTTCATTATCCTCAACTTTGGAATCGGACTCTGTGGTTTAGTTTAGTTTAGTTTAGTCTTAGATTTAGTACTTAAGTTCTTATAAAACGTCTGATAGTGTGGTGGTATGTTTTTATCTTTATATAGATTCATCAAGTCTTTGTATATATTTTAGGTATCGGTAACGGTGCATCATACTAATGCTTGATTTCAGAAGGCTCGCTGTGTGCAGCTCTTTTTTTCTCATAACTCTTCCCCTTCTATTTGTCTATTATTTGGTGTCTCATCAGCGAATGCGTATTTTATTTGGAATTGAGGATCTGCCGAAATCTCTTTAATTTTACTCCAACTCGTGTAGTAAATATATTAGGTCCTAACATATGAAATTTGTAAGGGAGTAACCTAATTATTCCCTTACAAAACGCCAATTTCAGTTGATTTTTCAAAATATAATATATTTATTTAATCAAAATGTAAAAATGTAGTTTTATTGATCCCTTTACTAAAAAACCATTAGGACGGGTATCGATAAATCGGATTTGAATTTTTTCCCTTGCAAGCAATTATCCAAATTTTGAAAGAAAGCAGCAAGATCCGGGAAGTACGGTGGAAATATTGGACATTTGAAGCTCTTCTAATTTCGTAACGTTGTCCTGAAGCAGCAGTGGCCTACGGTGATTGACCAGTCTCGGTTGTTTAGCAGCTAGCTTTTCCATCATGGTTTGCAATTGCTGACAATACACATCTGCCGTAATATTCTGGTCAGATATAAGAAAGCTGAAGTGAACAACACAGGCACTAGTCCACTAAGTGCTCACAAGTAACTTTTTTTGAGTTTGAATTTTCGCTTGGGGCAGGATTTGGTTAGAATGCTAGGATTCAGCCATTGCGATGAGTGTTTCCGATTATCGTACAAGATCCACTTTTCATAACAGGTAATGATCCGATTTAAAATCCCTTCATTATTATGCCGGTTGGCTAATAACGCAGCAGTCTACGCGCGTTTGTCGATTTGCTCCATTCAATTCATGATCTTTTCAAGCTTTTTTCACCTTCCCAATTTGCTTCAAGTGGATTAAAACAGTTTTGTTACTAACACTGCAGCCTGCAGTTAACTCGGACGTGGTTATCGATGGATCCGCTTCCACATTAGCCTTTAATTCTTCATTATCAACCTTGGACTCTGGCTGCTCACGGGGCTTGTTTTGCAGATCGAAATTTCCAGAACGAAAACATTGAAACCAAAACGCACCGTATTTTCTTTTGCAACACCATCGCCATACACATCATTAATTCTTCGAGTCGTTTCTGCACACTGGTGCCACGACGGAATTCGTACTCTTAAAAAACGCGATATTTTATGTTTTCCATTTTGTAAACTCAGTGACGTAAAGAAAAAACAAAGATGGAAAAAACATATAGATTACGGTTTTCGAAAAACAAATGCATGAGTAAATAACTGTACAAATTTGAACTTTGAATTCCTGGCGAAAGAGGAGATATTTGAGATCAAAGTGGCCAGTACGACAAAACACCAATTTCATATGTAAGGACCTAATATTATAGTACCATCTCTGAGAGGTTGGAGTAACATTTTCATAATCTGGGTTTTTCTTAATGCACTATAAGTATAAACTATGCATTTTAGCGCAATTATGCTTTTCATCTAGAATTTATCATTGTTAGATTGCGGAGATAATGCGATTCTTTATGTGGAAACATATTAATTTGATCAATGACATTTTTGGTTTACTTCTTATTTTGATTGGTCTATTAGTATGTTATCAACAACCTTATCGATTTGGACCACCTTCATCGTTAACTGAATCATAAAAAAATCATAATAATACATACATCGAACTCCTACATTTCCTCCTTCTACCATCAACTCCTACATTTTAATAGCGATATTAGTTCTAATATAAGTTAAGGAGTGTCTGGCGCCTTCCTGCAAAATGAACCGACGATATCACGAAGGTGACCGGGAGTCGATGGAAACAAAAGGCGGAAGATCGCACATGGTGTAAGAAATTGGGAAATAAATAAATAATACTCAACAATTAACAGCGCCTTCTAGTCACACGGTATGAAGAGCTTTATATCAATAAATACTTAGATTTTATATACATACATGAAACATATACATAGAAAACTCCCAGACCCACACAAACAATCATACTCAGGAATACAAATATCTGCACCGTCCAAGGAATCGAACCCGCGACCATTGGAAGTAAATCGGTGTGCTTAAACGCTAGACCACCAAAGCCGAATTGGGACAGGCCTATATCCAACTGTGGGTAGACACAAGTTGAAATTATGATGATTAGTACTTTAATAGTTTTCAGAAATCTTAATCTTAATATAATATTCTAAACGTGAAAGTTTGTAAGTATGGATCTTTGTTGCTCTTTCACGCAAAAACTACTGAATGGATTTTTACGAAACTTTACACTAATATAGCTTATGCATCTGAATAACACAGGATATATTTTTTATTGAAATTTAACGCGGGCACAGCTAGTAATTTATAACAAAGTAACGTTTGCGGGACCAGCTAGTATTGTATGTGTACCTATTCAGTGGGAATTAATATTGAATATTATTGCTAGCAATATAAGGTACATTTAATTCCACGCGGTCCATCCTGGAAACCATCGTTAGTTAATTCCTGTTAGACCTACAATAAGATTCACTGGCAATTGTATATTCGTTTATCCATATTTAAAATAGAAGTATTCTTTTTATCTATTGTTTTTATATACACTTGTATCAATTCGCTCTTCTATGGTAAATGTCTATTATTACTATTCCTGGCAAATTCATCTGATCTCCTGCTCCTCCTATCATCCATCATTGGTGCGCCGTCAGCTTATACAATTAGCTAAAAATAGTTTATTTTTTTACTTAATTTTAATTACATGAACATATTCTTAATTTTTTTTTCTTGTAAATACATGCTGTATTTAAAATTACTCAACATCAGGTATGAAATGTTACGTGTAATAAAGAAGTAACTACAACTACACTTTACGCATTGTGAAGTTTTGCTGGGGGAAAAGTATGTAACAATAATCACACATAAACTATCAGCTAAAAGTTTCGTAGAAGAAGTAAGTAATTAGAATTACACAATAGTCCTAGATTGTAAGATATAGGAACAAGTATTTAAGTATATTTGCGTTAAACATTTTTTTGTAAATCTTCTTTTAAAATTTACGTAAATACAATTATGACTTTATGAGCGGGATAATTGTAAAGCGAATAAATGCAAATACGCATACCTCTATTTTATGCTGGAATTTCATGTTTTCTAAAGTCGCAAAATTTTAGTATTTTTGCATTTATTCCTTCATTTTTGTCGATAGCTTCATGACATTTTGACAGAAGGTGTAAACCGCGAAGCTCGCTTTATTTATGTAATAAAACATTTTTGACGCAAGTGTAGTTGCGGCCTTTTTACACGGGATGTGCGATATGTGTTATGTAGTGTACACAGAGATAGATTATTGTACATCAATTTTATTTTATTAACTAAAAAATAAGATGGATAAAGTCTTTGGATGTACACGGTGTATATGAAAATATATATCGCCAATATACTTTTACAAAGACACCACTCAAATTGTAATTTGTCAAAACTTACGATACTATTGTGTACTTGTGTATAACAGTCATAGACCAAGCCAGCATACACAGACTGTATTAGCTGAACAAATATTTTTAATAAAAACATTATTGATTTTACTGTAATCATTGATATTACTTGTGTATTGTGTTTTACTTTAATCGAATAACGAATAATAATGTTAGGTAATAATGTATTGAAATAACGGTGTTGTAAATATAGACAAAAATAACTCTGAATCACTAATAAATAGGAAGTATTATAACTGTTTATTGTTATGCACTGATCTTTTTTAAATCTTCTTCGGTAAAAATTTGAATTGCATGTGCAGTATCGTCCTTTCGTATGAAAATGCTGCCATTTTTTATCCACACAAACTGATATTTTTTAACTTTGGCCAGGTCTTTAGATTTTTTTAATAACTGTTTGTTGTACGGAGTGAGGTGTTCATTAATAAAAATATGTTTCTGTTCGCCTGGTAAATCGATATCTTTTGTAGTCAATCGTGTCTTCCGTGCACGAGAAATGATGTTGTCTTTAAGTAACTTGGAGTTGAGCTTAGCTACAATCACTCTGGATCAACCTTGGAGTTTTATTTTTGGAGTGATTCTATTTACTTGCAAAACGTCACTTGCTTGAATATCCATACCGAGTCTTTTTACAATTTTTATGACACTGTCTTTTATATTTTCATTGGTAAATTCAGGCACACCTACAATTTCAATATTTAGTTGCCTATTTCTTTGTTCGTTTGTGTTTATTGTTGAGATTAACTGCCGATTTTGTAATTTTAGATTATTGATCTCTTCCTCGAAGCAGTCGACACTTTTGATTGTATTAGACATTTTTTCAAATTTTTTTGTACATTCATCTTGTTGCTCGCAGGTAAATTGTAGTGCTTTCTGAATTGTGGCAATTTCTTTATGTGTTTCATTTTGACGCCTGTCCAACTTCATATAGCTGGTCTTTATGTCACTGTAATCCTTACGAATGTTGTTGACCTCTGTTTTTAGTTCTAAGGTCTGTTCTTTTAGGTTATTTAGATCTTTTATGATAACATTATTTAGGGTATCATTGATTTGTAATAGATTGCAATTGAATTCCCCTTTCAAGTCTTCCATTTTTTTTAGTACGTTTTCAGTAAATAATCTGAAAGACTCGTTGATATCATGATCATTTTTACGTTTCCTTGATGTGAGGATTGATAAATCAGGATCTGATTCATAACGCTTATTTTGTGGTGACCGTTGCATACTGAATGTTAATAATGGAAGGTATTAGATAAATTGTCGGTCTGATATATTAATCACAAAACTATTATAACACTTTTTTGTAACGATTAATCACACAGTACGATAATATACACTTTCCGTAGATTTAGTATACTTTAGTGTTGTTATTTGTTGTCACTAGTTATTTTACATTTATTTATTAAGATAAGAAGTAAGTGAACACGTCCGCTCGCTGCGCTTGCGCACGCTTCCTCCAAGTATTGTATAAAGTTATTGAATTATTAAAACAAAAGGTTATATATATACAAACTAATACATGGGTATTAAGACAAACATAATAGTATAATATATTACTATTATTTCTCCACAAAATCATACATAATGTAAAGTGCTGCGGACATTCTTCACTACGGATATTTTTATGCTACATTCTTCATTTTATCACAACACTATAACCTTATCGATGTTTGGTTGGGATGTTTTTATTATATTTCTGCATAATGTTCCAATACTGCACTTATGTATATGCAGTAATGCAACGTAGCTAAATAATATATTAATTTTTCTCCACAAAATACATAATATAAAGTGCTGCAGAGCCTTTGAGGCTTGTAAAATTCCATGCAAAAATACAGATTTGTGGAGAGCTGGTGCCTGTACTAGGTATCCGAAGAAGCTGTGTCACGGGTAACAGCTTACACTGCTTATATTTAAAGTCAATTAAATATAAGACAGTCTGGGAATAGAACCTAGTTACAACCTAGTAGAAACTACTCCCATTAGTTCTATAGAAATTATCATTTCATTACATAGGTACTATAACGACGACGATGGGCTAACTGACCTGACCTCATGCTCTTATCATCCCCCACTGGTGCCCCGCCAGTGTAAACCGTCCTAATCCAAAAAGAACATATATCTGTACATATAAATAAAATTAGTGTCTGTTTGTAATATTGAAATAACCTTTAAAATACGGTACATACACCAAAATAATATTTTTTACATTTTTCTTCTGTCTGTCTATTTGTTCCGGTTAATCTCTGAAAGGGATAGACCGATTTTGACAGGACTTTTATTGGCAGGTAGCTGATGTAATAAGAAGTAACTTACGCTACTTTTATTGACATATAAAGTTAAATACATAGTCTATATGTAATAATAATAATATATGATACATGTTTAAATATTTACGGAGTGAATATTAACGTAGAAATGGTAGAAATGGTGGTAAATAAATCTAAATTTGTGTGTGGTAAAAAGTGAAAAGTTGCCGCTAATGCGGCAAAGGGTGTTAGATTAAAAACAATCGTATGCGTCCCGTAAACACGGACGAGCCGGACCGCGCCGCGCCGGACGCCATTCGGTTCACTTCCACGAGTAGTCACGGGGACGACTGTCATTAAAATTATTACTACTTACACTAATTTAAATTATTTAATGATTAGTTTATTTTTGTTTTTTTTTCATAGTATGATCTCGAATATAATATACTAGATGTACCCGCGGCTGCATCTATGCCATGAAATTTAGTCATGAAATTTATAGCCTATATATTAAAGTATATTACTATAAAGTTTCATTAAAATCCATTCAGTAGTTTTTGTGTGAAAGAGTAACAGACACCCATCCAACCATACTCACAAACTTTTATAACATTAGTAATCTAAATATATATAACTCAAAGGTGACTGACGCAGTGATCTATCAACGGACAGTCCAAACCACTGGACGGATCGGGCTGAAATTTGGCATGCAGTTAGATGTTATGACGTAGGCATCCGCTAAGAAAGGATTTTGATTAATTCTACCCCCAAAGGGATAAAATAGGGGATGAAAGTTTGTATGAAACTTTGTCAATTTTAAACCGATCGGGCTGAGACTTTGCATGCATAAAGCTACTATGACGTAGGCATCCCCTAAGAAAGGATTTTGATAAATTCCACCCCTAAGGGGATAAATTAACGCGAGCGAAGAGGCGGGCAAAAGCTAGTATTATTAAAATTCAAAATGTAAATCCAATAGTTAATTATTATTTTATAGTCTAATTCAAATTCAAAATATCTTTATTCATGTAGATCTACACTTTCTAGGTAGGATTACACTGTTTCTTCTAAAATCAATGTCTGATACGGTCCCTTAATCCATTACATTTAAGGCACTCTACATCTCTACATTTAAATAACATTCATAATATAAAACAATGTACAGAAGAGTAAACAACAGAACAATAGTAGCAAAAAACATATACAAAATTAAATCTGTTAAAATACTAATAATTACTGTTGGGCCTATACCTGGGCCCATAACCTGATGGAGATATTCAGTAGATTACATATATAGCAGTAAATATAATTTACTCTCGTCCCGATCACAGTTGCACGTTACATATAAACTGTAAAACTTTGTTTTATTTTTAATTATCTACACGGTAAATTAAGTTTAATTATATGTACATTTTATTTGCTCTTTTTTTTTTATTGTTGTTTATATTGTATTTTTTACATTGCACTGAATAAAATATTTTTCTTTCTTTCTTTCTTTTTCTCTTTCTTTCTTTCTTTATTTCTTTGTTACTTAGCAACATGATTACTTATTTATAATGTGATGGATTATACTTTTTCTTCTTAAATCAATGTGCCTAATAGTTTTTCACAATTTGACTGCAGAAGTAATAAAAATACGACATGGCTCTTAAACTACATGTGTACAGTGTACTGTGCGAGCTAAATTAAAAAGTTTCGGAGGCAGGATTAAACAGCGCCGTGTCCGGACGTGTTGAGGGCTGATCGCTTCCACCCCGTGTCCCAAACCCTGTACGGGACATGTGCAAACTGTTTGCGAATTACAATTGTTAAAAATTTTAGTTCTATCAAAAATGTTACATACATTTTCTAGAAATTTGTTACATTTATATATACTATTAGTTGTACACGCGACTTCGTCCGCGTGGAATTTAATTTTATATTACTGAAATAAAAGTTACTCCTTATTACATCAGATACGTATTAAGAAAAGTTCCGTCAAAATCGGTCCAGCCATTTCAGAAGTTAACTGGAACAAACAGAGAGACAGACAGACAAAAATTGTAAAAAATGTTATTTTGGTGTATGTACCGTATTTAATATGCATGTAGTAAAAACCGGTAATTTCAATATTACAAACAGACACTCGAATTTTATTTATATGTATAGATTATTATAAAGAAGTTAAATGAAGAATGTGAGGTTGTAGAAAGTAATCTTTGAATCTTCTGTGTATTGTGCACCAACCATAATATACATATATATACGTGTCTGTATATATATGTATATTATGACTGTTGTGGTAGGGTTCTCTTGTGTTGAGATGGTATGTGAGATAATGTGTTAAATAATAAATAATATGTACTTTTGCAGTAGAAGAATTCTATTGTCTTTTCTTATAATATTTTTTACACTAACGTCAATCAGTATTTGACAACTAAACTATTATAACTATATATTAAATCACAAGTTAATAAGTAGGTAGTATATACTCGTAACAATGACTGTATATTCTCGTATCACAATGTTAGTTACCATACTCCTCCCAAACGGCTTGATCGATTTTTATGAAATTTTATATGCATATTCAGTAGGTCTGAGAATCAGCTATCTATTTTTCATACCCCTAAGTGGTAAGGGATATCCACCCCTAAATATGTTTTATTTTCATTTTATTATTATTTAGGATTGAAAAATACATACAATCCTAAATTTTCACTCTTCTATCACCAACCCCTATTTCTTATAGCGTTATTAATTGTGTTCAAAATATACCCTGTACCATCGTAAGCACAGATTATTATATTAGAGTCCGTTAGTTTGTGTTCCCGCGGTTTCTGTTCCCCTCCCTTACCTACAGTACTGAACTGACCGTACAGCGGCCTTGACGCGCGCGCGCATTGTGTTGTGAATTAAAATAAATTAGAACTGTGAAACCTACTGTGAAACTGGAAAGCTAGCGAAGATATCTTCGAGACCCTGAAGCCCAAGAAATCCGCAGAACCATACAGGTACGTGACTGACGCTTCCACCTTATTTTTCCCTATATATATACAGAGAGTAAATTCCCTAACATTTTGGTAGCAGAGTAGTTTCCCTAACAAATTGATATGGCAAAACAACGTTTTCCGAGTCAGCAAAGTGTAAAAAAGAATTAATTATGAGAAAATAAATGAACTGTAAAGCTTACTTAGTGTGACGTAAATAAATAAATAAATAATATATATTTTCTTCTAACTAAACACCAGTTTTGGCTCATGCGTTAAGTTTTAATTATTCGTATCATTAGTGATATATCTCGTATACATTATGTATGTATGTATGTGTGACTCGGCTCCCGTCTCTCATCTCCATGAAGGATTGTTTCGACGGCTCGTCATGTATTTGTATACCATCTTATTCAGGTTATTGTGTGCCTCTTACGTGATTGATAGTCTGTCTGTTTATTATTTGCCGCTAATGATTTGTATTCGCGAGTTATTGGTACTTGCTTATATATATATATACTTTTTTTATTCATTTATTTCAACTCATACTTCATGTTAAGTATGACAAAAGGTGCTGTATTATATTCGGTTTGTTGTATGTAAAAGTAGTATAGTAAATTGTAGATATATAAAGTTATTATATATATCTTATGTATAAAATTCTCGTGTCACAGTTTTCGTTCCCACACTCCTCCGAAACGGCTTGACCGATTCTCATGAAATTTTGTGAGTTACCAGACGTATGTAATCAGCGCGGCAATCAAAGTTTCCTCATTCATATGTATTAACGGATATCGCAATTTAAACTGTGCTCAAGTGAGTACGTGCAGACCTGGCCGACAGCCGGACAGTGGTTCTCAATCTTATCACATTAATACTATACAATATTATTTTTAACTAACTGTACTCGCGACTTCGTCCGCGTGAAATTTTACCTCATATTTCTAAAATAAAAGTGGCCTAAGTTACTCCTTATTACATAAGCTACTTGCCAAAAAAAGTCCCGTCAAATTCGTCCAGCCATTTCAGAGATTAGCCGGAATAAACAGACAGACACATAGAAAATTAGTAAAAAATTGTTATTTCAATATTACAAACAGACACTCTAATAAAACGCGGCTACGCTCGCGTTAATTTATCCTCTTAAGGGTAGAATACATCAAAATCCTTTCTTAGATGATGGCTACATCATCATATCATCATCATGTAAAGTCTCAGCCCGATCGGTTTGAAATTGACAAAGTTTCATACAAACTTACATCCCCTATTTTATCCACTTGGGGGTAAAATTAATCAAAATCCTTTCTTAGGGATGCCTACGTCATAGTAGATTTATGTACGTAAAGACAGCGACAGTAGTCTATTACCCATAACACAAGCTCTGCTTAGCTTGGGACTAGATGGCGCTGTGTGAATTGTCCTGAGATATTATTATTATTATTATTACTAGAAAAGACTGTTTCATATTTATATAAAGTCGATATAATCTTGCTTTCGTCTAATATATTAGAACTTACATTTTTAGCAATAAACTTAAACTTATGACTAAAGTCGTAGGTTACTGGAGACCTTAGTAGACACTTGTGACTTATTCAACTTATTCAAGTCAGCGGTCAACCAAACGGCAGGACGTATGCAAATAGTGTAGTGTCCACTTGCCTAATTGTACTTGTCACTTGTTCAGGCAAGTCGTTTGATTGTCTATACACACTAGTTGATATTTAGGATCAGTAAATTTATTTAAAAAAATACTTTATTCTGAAATACTTTCTTTAGTTTTGCGGTCTGGCGGTTTATCATACTGCTGCAATAATAACAAGATTCCCACACGTTAACAACATTTTAATTATACGAGTAGATGTACATATTTCATACTAGCTGTTCCCGCGACTTCGCCCGCGTGGAATTTAACTTTATTTTTCTAAAATAAATTAATTTTTCAAAATAAAAGTAGCCTAAGTTACTCCTTATTATATCAGCTAGGTAGCGGACTTTTCTTGGAAGGTACCAAGAATAGTCCCGTTATACTTGGTCAAGCCACTTCAGAGATTAGCCGGAACAAACAGACCGACAGACAGACAGACAAAAAGCGGTGTGCCAGAGCGCTAGACCACCGAGGTCGTTAATTAATCGAATATACAGATATCGCGTAGTGTGTATAGATTACTTAAAGCAAGAAACTCAATTCGCTGAGAGGTCACCAATTAGTGAAATTGACATCTCCAAGATCTTCAACTTGTATGAACAGTTCGCAGTCGGAAAGCGCTTTCAGAGGTATAAATAGAGATAAAAAAAATATTTTAAAAAGTCGTATATACCTAATTAAACTATTAAGTGTATGTTCTGTAATGTACAAAAACTGTATATTTTCTTTTGTGAATGATAATGGAATGGTTCACCCGCCTGCGCTAACGGTTTACGCTGGCGGGGCACCAGTGGAGGATGATAAGATGAACATGAGGTCAGGTCAATTAGCCCATCGTGACAAATTCATCAGAATTTATCACGATGGTTTACAGGTGGAACCGCGTGGAGGTCGACCTGACATGGTACATTGGTAGCAATGGGGTTATCAATCCACATTACTAACAATCCTCTTCCCTAAACTGTATGTTTGTATCGCATGTTGTAAGCGTAGTAAGGCGGAGTGCCGCGGTGGCGGCCGACAGCGCGGGACAAATAAATTAGAAGCATAGGACAGTAGCGTGCTCCAACATACAACCAGGGGTGACAACCTTAAAATATAAATATATAATTTCGAACGAAGAAAAAAAATTATACAAAATAGGTTTCTGCGTCGAGCCTCTGGTTCGTTCGTAGCGTAGATCTCCACCGCGACCTTAAGCCGGAACAAACAGACCGACAAACAGACAGACAAAAATAGTAAAAAACGTTATTTTGGTGTATGTATCGTATATACAAATTATCGTATCACACATCATACAAAATATCGTATATCAAATTTGGTAAGATTATCCCAGTATTTAAAAAAGGTGACGCTGAAGAACCTACAAATTATCGTCCAATATGTATTTTGCCTGTACTTTCTAAAATTATGGAAACAATATTAAAGAAATATATGGTGCAGTATTTCGAGGAAAATAATCTCTTCACTGACAAACAATATGGTTTTAGATCAGGAAGGTCAACAGGTATGGCAATTACTAACACGATGGAATTTATACTGGAATCTCTTGATAAATCTATGAAATGCGGTAGCATTTTTTGTGACCTCACTAAAACCTTTGACTGTTTGAGACATGACATATTATTTGATAAATTAGATTACTATGGACTTAGACATAATGCTATTAAAATAATGAAATCATATTTAAATAACAGAAAACAGATAGTATCGTTAAATGACAATACAGTATCAGAAATGCAGAACATTAGTATTGGTATTCCTCAAGGTTCCATCCTTGGACCTATTCTTTTTCTTATATATGTAAACGACCTGCCAGCTAATTTACCAGAAGAGGCGTTTGTAACTTTATTTGCAGATGATACGCATGTAGGAATAAGAAATACAAATAAAACGGAACTAGATAGAATGATGACTAACACTGTAGAAACGCTGCATGAGTGGTTTCAATCGAATGGTATTGTATTAAATACACGTACGTAAGAACAAACGTAAGTACAGACGTAAGAAGCAAAATTCTGTCTGTTCTGACAACACATATAGTCAAAGTACCACATTTTTAGGATACACTATTGATAGTACAGTAAGTCATGCATCACATATCGAAAGATTATGTAATAAATTAGCATCAGCCAATTATGCTTTGAATAAACTGAAGCAAGTATTATCAAAAAAAGTACTGAAAACTGTGTACTTCGCATATTTTCAGTCTTCATTGTCATATGGTATTACAGTCTGGGGTAATGCAAGTCTCATAGCAAAAGTCCTGAGGCAACAAAAAAGAGCTATCAGAATTATATGCGGAATCCATAGACGCACCTCTGTGAGACCGTATTTCATTGAACAGCGTATAATGACAGTTACATCATTGTTCATATACTATTCCTTGTTAGACATACACGAAAAGAGCAAAACACTGCGTAAAAAGGCGGATAACCATAATTACATGACACGAAATGGACATAAATTAGAATTACCAAGATTACGACTTACAAAAACAATAAAACAAGGTATTTACTTAAAAATAAAAATGTACAATAAACTATCAAATAAAACAATGCAATTAACATCAACAGAATTTAAGAACAAAATAAAATCATATTTCGAACAACATCCTTTTTACAATGTGACGGAATATCTGAATACCAATGTACAATTATGACATTTTCCATTAAGTGACTTTTATTACTATGTTATATATTATTTAATTTATTATTTTGAATACTTAAAAATAATTGTGACATATATATAAAATGTAATTACTATTGACATGCTGTTGTGTAACGAGATTTGTTACATTTGTGAATAAAGTAATATGAATATGAATATACATTCATATGCCTGTAGTTAAAAACGGTTATTTCAATATGACAAACAGACACTTCAATTTTATTTATATATTCATGTTATCTGATTGAACAAAGATTGAGTGCGTAGATTTCTATGTTGATTGTCGCATGCCTAATTCTTATTATGTAAATTCACTTAAAACAACATTTATTTTAAAAAGCAAGAAACTTGTGTGTTCATTGTTCTTGTGATGAGTCTGCGTTCCGAATGAGCGGTAGAATAAAAAAAAATTGTGACTATTCAAAAGTGCTTATATTAAGTTTTTTTTTATATCACGTATCATAAGATGGTAAACGGTTACGTTACGTAGCCTATGGACGCCTGAAATATCAGGGATGCCAATTGCGCGTTGCCGACCCTTAAGAAACCTTAATATACCCTTCTTGAAACCCCAAGCTGTGATCTCTCGAGAAAACCTCGGCAGGTAGTTTATTCCATAATCTAAGTGTACGCGGGAGGAAGCTCCTCTGAAACCACACTATCCGAGACCACTTAGGTTCCAGCGTGTTCGGATGAATTCCCTGTCGATGGCGAGCGGTGCGATGGTAAAAGGTAGCCGTAGGCATCATGTCGAACAATTCATCAGAACACAGTCCGTTCTATATACGGTAGAACACACAAAGCAATTTTAATTTGAATAAAGATTATTTCTATTTCTCAGTTCCTCTTTGATGATACGTTTACATTCGAAGGCTCTCCGAACTGACGGTAGATTTGACATATCAAAACAGTCTGTAATAGACCTACATGAAAAAAGATATTTTGAATAATTTATTGATAAAAGGATAAAAATATATCTTATATATAAAATTCTCGTGTCACAGTTTTCGTTCCCATACTCCTCCGAAACGGCTTGACCGATTCTCATGAAATTTTGTGAGCGTATTGAGTAGGTTTGAGAATCGGCCAACATCTATTTTTCATCCCCCTAAATGTTAGGGGTAGTCCACCCCTAAATTTTCTTTTTTTATTTTAAGGCAAAACAACATTTGCCGGGACAGCTAGTACTCTATATAAAAATAGATACTGAAGGCCAAAATACTTACTTATACTCGAAAGTGGTTTCTGGTATAGTTGGCAACCCTGTCAGAGCGCCGCAACCTACAACGCAGTCACTACATTCCTACTTAATAAATGTGTCAACCAAACATACAACAGTATTGTTACATTATATATCACTATACTCAGTTATTATAAAAATATATATATTTTACATACGGCCCATCTGATGGTAAATGGTTTTTTTTTATAATACAGGGGACAAACGAGCATGCGGCTCACCTGATGGTAAGCGATTACCGTCGCCCATGAGCACCCGCAAAACCAGGGGAATTGCACAGAGATGCAATATCTTGCTACAAAGCCAATGGGTCGAGTCTGTCACATAGACGTTGATTACCAATGATTCTGGCTGCCAATGATTCTGGTCACCATAGCCTATGGACTCCTGAGACACCAGGTGTGTCACGTGCGCGTTGCAGTCCCTTAAGAAACCTTAAGATACCCTTCTTGAAACATAATATCCTTGAACAAGGCACACAGCGGTTTTTATGAAATTTTATATGCATATTCAGTAGGCCTGAGAATCGGCTACTATCTATTTTTCATACCCCTAAGTGATAAGGGTTGTCCACCCCTAACATTATTTTTTTTAATTTTTGGGTAACATTTTTTATATATTTTTTTTATTATGTGACATTAAAAATATATACTACCCTAAATTTTCACTGTTCTATCACCAACCCCTATTTTTTTATAGCGTTATTAATTTATATGACAAAACAACGTTTGCCGGGACAGCTAGTAAAAAATAAAATATTAATTAACTTTACACTGTATAACTTTATCATATTGTTTCTGTAATAAATGCAACTTATTAATCGACTGAACCGTGGAGTCGGCACAACTGGTGAATAGAATAGAATAGAAAATTATTTATTCAAATAAACTTAATTTAAGCACTTATAATATCAAATAGTCATAACATTTTTTTTTATCTACCGGTCGGTTCGGAAAGCTGTCTCATCACAAGAAGAACGAGCAAGAAACTTGTGTGTTGCTCTTTTAAATAATTCTTATAAGTTTACATTTACAAGTCGAAACGTGTGAATACAAACTACCAACCAGCACAAATTTTTTTAGGTCAAATATAAATATACAATAAGATTAAATCAGTCGTAGTGATAAGAGCAGACCAGTCCCTACAAGCAGCACCCGTGATCTTATTTAATTCATTGTACTATAAAGCAATACACTCCGTTCAAATTAGATTTAGGTAAATTGACATGGTGAGTGGAATTTTATTTACGATATAGAATCGCCTTCTTGGATTCGATACCAAACAGCAATTAATATTAAAACCTAGACTCTACTATTGAGAACTAAAACACGGTACCTACAACACTTATACACTAGAAATTGTGTAAAAACTAACATATATATAAATGAAATACAATAGATTTTTTTTTATTCAAGTAAATATACATTTTGTATAATCATTACTTATATTTTTAATCAACCCTTTATTAAAAAAAACTGTCTCATCACATGAAGACGAAAACCTTTTTTCGCATTGAAATGTAGTTTATGTCCTTTCTTGAGGTCTGGACTATCTGTGTCACAAATTTCATTAAAATCGGTCCAGTCGTTTTATCGTCAAAGCGCCGCAGACGGACAAATATTGTTTTTTTTTTTATAACACAGGGGACAAACGAGCATGCGGCTCACCTGATGGTAAGTGATTACCGCCGCCCATGAGCACCCGCAACACCAGGGGAATTGCAAGTACGTTGTCGGCCTTTTAAAAAGGAATAAGCTCTTTTCTTGAAGGTTTCAATATCGTATCGGTTCGGAAATACCATTGCTGGAAGGTGATTCCATAATGTGGTTGTGCGAGGCAAAAAGTTTCTAGAAAACCGCACTGTGGAAGACCGCCATTCATCCAGATGATCAGGATGGTATTTCAGTTTCTGGCGTGTGGTACGGTGGTGAAACTCAGCAGCTGGTATTAATCCGAACAATTCCTCAGAACACTCCTCGTGATATATGCGGTAGAAAATGCACAGAGATGCAATATCACGCCGCAAAGCCAATGGGTCGAGTCTGTCACATAGACGTTGATTACCAATGATTCTGGCTGCTCGGTTCTGAATGGTAAGGATTTTATTAATGTAAGTGATAATAATTGTGTATAGAAATGAATAACACGCAATATAGTGATGCCTGTGCTTTAGTGGCTAGTGGTGCCTTTATGTTGCTATTTCTGAGGATCGATGTCAAATTACAGGTAACGAGGTGTTTTATCTTTAATTTTATCTATCGCTTTCGTGTTTATCTGTACACATTTCAACTTAAAAATGTAAACTTATAATAATAGTAATGATAATAATCTCAGGACAATTCACACAGCGCCATCTAGACCCAAGTTAAGCTAGCTGAAGCTTGTGTTATGGGTACTAGATAACTGATACAAATACATAGATTTTTTTCCTAAATACATACATATTATACATGGGAAACACCCAGACCGATACAAACAATCATACTCATGAATACAAATGTTTGTGCCGTGCGAGGAATCGAACCCGCGACCATCGGATGTAAAGCGGTGTGCTAGACCGCTCTGCCACCGAAGTCGTCGTCGTAAAGTCAGAACTAAATTATTTAAAAGAGCAACACGCAAGTTTCTTTCTCGTCCTTCTTGTGATGAGAGAGCTTTACAAATATAAATTAAAAAAACTAGTACTTAAATTTAAGTTTATTTGAATACACGTTTTTTTTATTGTGTGCCACTTACCTTTATCTCACCAAATTTCCTTTTGTTTGCATATTTGTATATTGTTCTTTTTTGTAATTATGTGTTTCTATATGCACAGTAAAGAGTGTTATTTTAAATAAGAAATAGACATAATCTTTATTCGAATAAACTCATTACAAGCACTTTTGAATAGTCATAGAATACTCACAAGAAGAATGAGCAAGAAACTTGTGTGTTGCTCTTTTTAATAGATGTTATTTTATATGTAAATAATTACAGTATAACAAGAGGCATGCGATAATCAACATAGAAATCGCTACGCACTCATTATTCGTGTAATCAGATAATATTGTCAGTGCTATGGATTTTAAGTTTATCTATAAAAAAATCATTATCGTTAACGAATTCTTCAAATTCAAATTCAAAAATCATTTCTTCATGTAGGACATTTTAGCTGCTTATGAACATCAAGTTTTTACATTATAATTTTCTTTCCCTACCGTCCAGTTCGGTATATAGATCCAATTGAGAATAACTGGCAAGAAACTCAATTGAATTACTTTTTTTTTAAAAGCCAGTTTATTTACAATGCATAGGTATTTATAAAGGTGTCTATGTCTAACATTAAATGAAAATCCCGAACATGAAAACTATTGCCATGCACGCTCGTCATTCAAGTAATCGTTTAATGAGTGAAATAGGCCTTGCTCAGTAAATATGATTTAACAGATGTTTTGAATATATTTAAATAGCTAACTTCAATTTTATAATAAGTTTTTTTGCAAAGGAAATCTTTTATATGACATTTAAATCTTTGTTCTGCCAGATTTATAACAGACTCTGGTATTTAGTTATAACCTTACGCAATTGCCATAAAACGAATTACTAACTATAGCCAAACGACATTTAGATAAGGTAGAGTTTTATTATAATTATAAAAACAAAGTTAAGATAATAAGTTAATAAAAAATTGGTGCATACCATGTTTTAATGCGATGCAAAGACACAGAGCTAAGAGGCAAGAGCTGGCCGCTCGGCGCGGTACTGTGGGCGGACAGGAACCGCTCGCGCGACTAACTGGCGTTGAAGTCGCTAGATTTATGGCCCCGCGTTAATTTATAGTCGTCCACCCGTTGCTGGACGATTAATGGAAACTTATTCCAACTTTAATGCCTTTCAATTTATTATTTATTTCGCAACACTGTCTTCAACTGTTTTCTTTGTGTTGCGGTACTGTGGGTAAAGAAAGAAAGAAAAGAAAAACATTTATTGTCAACCATTTTTACATATACAACTAATTGTACACTTTACACATATATATACATACATACATACACACTTAGAACAATTACAATAAATTATCTAATATTATTTCTAAATATGGTTGGCAACATGGCTGACACTCAGCATATGCCGTAGGCAAATGTTGTTAATTTCCTAAATATCATATTGTTTTTATTAGATTAGGTTGAGTTCCTCTTTGTCTTCTAAATCTATATAATAAATTGGAGTGTCTGTTTGTAATATTGAATTAAACGTTTTTTTTTCTACACGCATGCATAAATACAGAACATATACCAAAATAGTATTTATTACAATTTTTGTCTATCTGTCGGTCTGTTCGTTCCGGCTCATCTGTAATTCTCTTTAATAAATTCAATTGCAAAAATCAAACATCACAAAATAATATATCATAATATTACTTAGAGCTGAACACGCGAATTCGTCCGCGTGGAATTTAACTTCATTTTTCTAAAATAAAAGTAGTCTAAGTTATTTCTTATTACATCAGCTACCTACCAAAAAACGTGCCATCAAAATCGGTCCGGCTATTTCAGAGATTAGCCGGAATAAGCAGACAAACAGACAGACTATAATTATAAAAAATGTTATTTTGGTGTATGTACCGTATTTATATTCATATATAACGCTTTTTTCAATATTACAAACAGACACTCCAATTTTATTTATATGTATAGACTAGCTCGCTCATTCTTTTCTTTTTTCTCTCTCTCTCATTTCTCACTCATCCCGGACGGGTTCGCCTTCGCACGGGTGTACATATATTATACATATAAACCTTCCTCTTGAATCACTCTATCTGTTAAAAAAACCGCATCAAAATCCGTTGCGTAGTTTTAAAATTTTAAGCATACGGACGGACAGACAGCTACATCGACTTTGTTTTATACTCTGTAATGATCATCAGAACTCGTTTGAATACCTCACAGAATTTATCGAAGATATAAAAAAATGAGAACGAAAAATTATGTAGATTTATTATTAAGGCTCGAACGGGGGTGGGGGATGCTGCAGGGGCAGAGAGGGCGAGATAGAGTTTACACACCGTTGCTTTTCTCAATATTCATGACCGGTAGCTGTTGATCTGAACGAGATGTACTTAATTTCAGTGATTCGATTTAGCACACCGCGTTACTTAGGTCGCTGGTTCGATTCCTCGCACGGTACAAACATTTGTATTTTTATTATATATGTTCGATTTTATATTTGAAGATGTTACTCGATGGTGTATGGTTCAGCACACGCGTTACTTGGTCGCCGGTTCGATTCCTCGCACGGTACAAACATTTGTATTTATATTATATATGTTCGATTTTATATTTGAAGATGTTACTCTATGGTGTATGGTTTAGCACACGCGTTACTTAGGTCGCTGGTTCGATTCCTCGCACGGTACAAACATTTATATTTATATTATATATGTACTTAATTTGAGCGATTCGATTTTATATTTGACGATGTTACTCGATGGTGTATGGTTTAGCACACGCGTTACTTGGTCGTTGGTTCGATTCCTCGCACGGTACAAACATTTGTATTTATATTATATATGTACTTAATTTGAATGATTTGAGTATATTTGATGGTACGCAGTTTAGCACACTGCCTTACTTCCGATGGCGAGGAATCGAACCCGCTCCTCGCACATTATTCACGAGTAGTTGTTTGCGTCGGTCTGAGTGTTTTCTATGTATATTATATATGTATTTACATAACAATATCTATGTATATATATCATATGTATAGTAGCAATAAAACAAGCTCTGCTTGCCGTGGGATGGCGCTGTGTTAAGTTATAGCGTTATATATTTATATGTTTATTATCAATTAAAAATAACTAGCAACACATAACGACTTCGCTCGCGTAATACAGCACACGTAAAGGTAGATGATATACATATAAACCTTCTGGAAACAGTTCAACATATCTCTATTCATGTAGGTCTATTACAGACTCTTATGATATTGACATATATTATATTCCGAACTGACGGTAGATTTGACAATCTACCGTCAGTTTGGAATGATTTCGAGATGAGAAGAACTGACAAGAAACTCAGCTCGTACTATTTTAAAACTAATGTTTATTATTTTTTATTTTTTATAACCACAGACACAAAGTCCGTGCTCTTATTAAGTTAATTTTTACATTTTTGTTTGACTTACATTGATATATTTAAGTAAATCTATTTTGGTCAGGCCCCATATAACAATTTTATGGATGTCAATATAATATAAAAATAAAATAATAATACAAATTTACCAAAATTAAGTACAAATATGTCAAGTCGGAATTGAATAACTAATCAAATTTAACAGTAAAATAATAAAAGAGTCATATAATAAATTAAATTACAATTAACAATAAATATTAAATTAATTTACAATTACAATTTACAGTATATTATATAATTATTGATAAAGTTTAAAAAAAAAATTTAAAAAAGAATTAAAAAAAACAAAAAAAATATAAAAAAAATAAATAAAAAAATACAATTATAATTAAAATAAATACTATATTATACTGTTTTCAGGTGTGAGTGAATATATATATGGCAACTATAGGGTGTAATTTACTACTTCGTGTTGTACCAGGGCCATCCTGCAACCTTCCCTATCCTCAGTTTCAGCTATATAAACGAATGTTATACATATTTACAATTTTCGAAATTACTGTCTTAACTGCATCAAATTCTGTTAAGTCTAAAAATTTAACTTTAGCAATATTCAAAAGTGATTAAATTAAGTTTATTTAAATAAATGATTTTCTATTTTATTCTATTCTATTAATAGACAAAATAGACGCAACTCAAGGACAGTAGACATTGGATTCCATCTATTTGTACACGTGCCTACGCCTTATCAATTTACATAAACCGTCATATTACTAAAACGGAAGGCGGAACTAGTAAAAAAACAAAGCGTCCATCATCCTTTCCCTTTATTTTTACCCTGCGCAAATCAAGCGGATCGAGTTTATTTAATATTTTCCCCAATTAATTTGCATAATCCTTGTCAAGTACAGCTCCTGGGGACATTTCATAGAGAAAAATAAATGATTTCACGGCGCAATACAACGGCGTGTTTTTAAATTAATTATCTATTTGAATTAAATAGTAATTTACTTATCATTTGATTATCAGATCATTATGTATTTATTTATATATTTATACATATTGACGCCTCGGTGGTATAGCGGTATATCACACCGCTCTACATCCGATGGTCGTGGATTCGATTCCACGC
Source organism: Achroia grisella (assembly GCF_030625045.1). Classification (NCBI taxonomy): domain Eukaryota; kingdom Metazoa; phylum Arthropoda; class Insecta; order Lepidoptera; family Pyralidae; genus Achroia; species Achroia grisella. The sequence continues at coordinate 470,467 of NW_026712776.1, forward strand.
ACTGCACAAACATTTGTATTCATGAGTATGATTGTTTGTATCGGTCTGGGTATTTTCTATGTATAATATGTATGTAATTACGAAAAAAAAAATTATCTATGTATTTGTATCAGTTGTCTAGTATCCATAACACAAGCTTTAGCTAGCTTAACTTGGGTCTAGATGGCGCTGTGTGGATTGTCCTGAGATTATTATTATTTATATATTTATACATATTGACGCCTCGGTGGTATAGCGGTATAGCACACCGCTTCACGTCCGATGGTCGCGGGTTCGATTCCTCGCACGTCACAAACATTTGTATTCATGATTGTTTGTATCGGTCTGGGTGTTTTCTATGTACAATATGTATGTATTTACGAAAAAAATTTATGTGTTTGTATCAGTTATCTAGTACCCATAACACTTCAGCTATCTTAACTTGGGTCTAGATGGCGCTGTGTAAATTGTCCAAAAAAAGATGGAAAAGAATAAAAAATATACTTAAATAACTCTTTAATTTCTTGTATGTATAGAACAAAATCGTCTTAGTATCGGATCGTTTTTCCTTATTAAAGTCTATAGATATAAAAATATTTGAGGTTTGGTGTTGCGGTTTATAACATACATTATGTTAAAATACTTGAAATTCATAGCGCTGACAATATTATCTGATTGCACTAAGAATGAGTGCGTAGCGGTTTCTATGTTGATTATCGCATGCCTCTTACTTGTTGTTGTGTATTTATGACTATAAAAAAACATCTACTCAAAAGAGCAACACGAAAGTTTCCTGCTCATTCTTCTTGAATGAATCTGCGTTCCGAATGAGCGGTAGAACGAAAAATATGACTTTTCAAAAATTATTTGTATAAAGATAATTTCTATATTTCTATTTCTTGACGACCTCGGTTGTCAACATCGCCATACATCCGATGGTCGCGGGTTCGATCCCTCACACGGTTCTTCTTCTTAGTCGGTACACTGTCAGAGTGGTCGTGGTCAAATTTTGAATCACGATGAGTGAGGTTTTTTGGTAATACGGCTCCATTCGTCGGACTGTAACTTTCTGGGAACATTCGTAAACTGAGCACTTAGTTGCGGCCTTGATCTGGCTTCACACGGTACATACACTTATATTCATAAATTACGATTATTTGTATCGGTCTGAATATTTTCTATATATGTTATGAATGTATTTACAAAAAAATATATGTATGTATTTATATCACTTGTTTAATTACACCGTAAGCTTTACTTAGCTTGGGACTAGATGGCGCTGTTTTAATAGTTCTGAGAGTTATTATTTAGGTATCTGTCCGTTTGTATATCCATATGTATGTATTCTATACTCGTTACAACTCATATACCCTTTATTTCGCGTACATTGTTAGTATATTTTTGAGATAATATTTCAGTAGTAATAAATTACGAATTATGTGGCAATACACAGTATAGAAAAGCTTAATACAACCAGTTCCATGTCCAGTTTGTCAAACAGAGAACATTTAAGAGAATGGGAGGCCACATATACGCAAATAATCCTTGGCTCATCATCATTTGGACCACAGAGCGGGGGCCATCTTGTTTGCTTTGTCTTATCGTAATTTTTTATGATCCCAAACTACCTACAAGAATAAATTTATAGGCACACAGTTATTATGAAAAAATGAATGTAAATATATTTGGGGTAAATGGACAGTATCGTTGGAATATCAAGCTTTAGTTACTGAGACATTTTGTATTTGTTTTTGAGAAAAAAGTAGCAAAATATGGTAAGTTTTTTAATGAATGATAATTTATTTATTTTTTATTTATTTATTCATTTATTTCAGGCAACTAGGCCCATATTATAAATACCTTATAGACTAACATACATATAATATAATATTTAAAAACCAATACAACTATATTGTCTGTGTGATCACTGCACTGAAGACGGCAATCTGCCACGGTATATCATAATAGTATGATGCACCCGCCTGCGCTAACGGTTTAAGCTGGCAGGGCACCAGTGGAGGATGATAAAATGGATATGAGGTCGGGTCAGTTGGTCCATCGTGACAAATTCATCAAGAACTTATCATGATATCATGGTGGTGTCCAGGGAGAACCGCGTGGAACGTGGACAAATAACCATATTAACAATGTAGCATATCAGGTGGACCTCTACGTGGTTTTCTTGGAAACCATAATCATAAATTCCTAGTGAACTTGCGGCGAAGATTTAATTGATCACCTACCTCATGCCTGCCTCATTTTATCCTCCACAATGTAGCGTAAACCCTAGTGCAGACGGGTTTTTATGGATGATAATGGAATGGTTTTTTTTTATACTACTATGGTGGCAATCAAGCATACGGCCCATCTGATGGTAAATGGTTACCGTAGCCTATGAACGCCTGAAACACCAGGGGTATCACTTGCGCGTTGCCGACCCTTAAGAAACCTTAATATACCCTTCTTGAAAAACCCCATGCTGTAGTCTCGTGGGAAAACATCGGCAGGTAGTTCATTCCACAATCTAAGTGTACGCGGGAGGAAACTCCTCTGAAACCGCACTGTTCGGGACCACTTAGGTTCCAGTGTGTGGGGATGAATTCCCTGTCGATGGCGAGCGGTGCGGTGGTAAAAGGTGGCTGTCGGCATCATGTCGAACAATTCCTCAGAACACAGTCCGTTGTATAATCGGTAGAACACACAAAGCGAGGCGAAGTCTCGCCTCAAGCTGAGTGGCTCAACACCGCCAGACAGATTGGGATCATCGATAATTCTCATAGCATCTCATGGTGCACCCCCTGTGCTAACGGTTTACGCTGGCGGGGCACCAGTGGAGGATGATAAGATGAGCATGAGGTCAGGTCAGTTAGCCCATCGTGACAAATTCACTAGAAATTTGAAACGATGGTTTCCAGGGGGAACCGCGTGGAGGTCGACCTGACATGGTACATTGCTAGCAATGGGGTTATCAATCCACATTACTAACAATGCCCTTCCCCCGCACTATTATATTATCATACATTAAAAAAAAACACATTTTCTGTCATTCGGAAGGTTAATCCTCCCTAATTACATCAAATGAGTGTTTTTTTTTAATATTTTTATGACAATATAATAATAATAATAATCTTAGGACAATTCACACAGCGGCATCTAGTCCCAAGTTAAGCTAGCTAAAGCTTGTGTTGTGGGTACTAGATAACTGATACAAATACATAGATATTTTTTTTTTTGTAAATACATACATATTATATATAGAAAACACCCAGACCGATACAAACAATCATACTCATGAATACAAATGTTTGTGCCGTGCGAGGAATCGAACCCGCGACCATCGGTCGTAAAGCGGTGTACTAGACCGCTGGACCACCGAGGTCGTCATATGTAACATGTTTATACCACGCAGTCCAGTCTAGCTCACTCATGCATAAACAAAATATCTCATTTGAAATCAATTACACTCTATTCTGATGTAATAAAAACCATCACTCCGAGAGGGGAAAGAGATTGTTAGTAATGTGGACTCTCGACCCCATTGCTAGCAATGTACCATGTCAGGTTGACCTCCACGCGGTTCCCCCTCGAAACTATCGTGGTAAATTACAGATGGATTTGTCACGATGGGCTGACTGACCTGACCTCATTCTCATCTTATCATCTTCCACTGGTGCCCCGCCAGCGTAAACCGTTAGCGCAGGCGGGTGCACCATTTCATTATCATATACAAAAAAAAACCATCACTCCTAAAATATCCTTTAATTTTTATGTCTGACGGATCTAGGTAGAGCGAGCACAATAGATCTATGTAGGTCGCAGTGCTACAGGACTAAGCACCTGGTAGTAGCCCAAACCCCAATAAAAAATATATTTGAGGACCTCGGTGGTCTAGCGGTCGGCACACCGCTTTACGTCTGATGGTCGCGGGTTCGATTCCTCGCACAGCACAAACATTTGTATTCATGAGTATATTTGTTTATATCGGTCTGGGTGTTTTCTATGTATAATATGTATGTATTTACGAAAAAAAAATATGTATATATTTGTATCAGTCATCTAGTACCCATAACACAAGCTATAGCTAGCTTAACTTGGGTCTAGATGGCGCTGTGTGAATTGTCCAGAGATTATTATTATTATAATATTATATTCTGCGTAGTATTAAGATAAATGATATGTATTTATTTATAAATAAATAATAAACTTACACACTCATGTTTTTTATCCAGTTTTAACATTACATTAACTTTTCTCCGACTGTCTCCGATTCAGAAAGGTTGAATGGTATCAAACTATAATTTTTTCTGCTGACTGTACACGGCAATAAAATCTCGAATGTACCTAGTTGAAATGAAGCTTAGATAAAACGTATTATATTTGCATACGGAAAATTGGGCGCGAGCAGCGGTGGTAGCGGGCCGGCCCGCGGTATACTACTAGTATGTCATATTTAACACATACAGGCAGTTGAAAATATATTAAACTACCGTCCTGACTCTGCACGGGTGCAATGCCGATACTATTTTTTTTTTCGGACTACTCTAATGCTGTTGGCTGCAGCTGGCCTTTACAGCTTCACCGGACGTTAGGGGGCGAGTGCAGATGGCACTCCAAACCAAGGAAGGACTTATGGAGCGGCTGAAGGCCAGCTCCTGCCTGACGTATACGACCACTAGGGGTTCGAACCTCGGCTCAGACCATCGTAATTTCGATCCCCGTTTGAATTTGATGAGGGATCGATCGGAGGGGCGCCCGGGGGCGCCGGTGTGGAGCGCCCGAGCGCGCGCAGGCGCCCGGTGGATTTCGCGATATGGTGTGTTGGGGGTCGTCGTCTTCGCCGGCGAGGACGGTGTCGTGTGTGTGTGCAAAAGTGTGGTCGGGTTGAAAAGGGTGGGCCCGTGGGAAGGTTGACTGCCGTTATGGGATCGTCGGGGTCAATGAGAACGACGTTGTCGCGTATGTCGGATACTCCTCGGTGTAGTGGACCGCATTGACTATAAGCGGGTTAGGATGGGTAGTGATACTAAAAATTACTACCTACTACAGAACGTTTAAACTTTGCCCCTGCGATCCTTGCATTTTAAATCTGTAATATCTTCAGACATGTTCATTTAAATTACATTCTGTAACGGCCATATTGATCTATATTAAATGGACACTCTATTCTCTCTCTACTCTCTATATTTATGGTCACTCTATTCTCCCAAATTTGAATTTTAATAACTGTATTTATCATATACATGTTCCACTATTATTTGAAAAAAATACGAGCTGAGTTTCTTGTCAGTTCTTCTCATCTCGATATCATTCCGAACTGACGGTAGATTTGACATATCATAAGAGTCTGTAATAGACCTACATGAATAAAGATATTTTGAAATTGAATTGAAATTTGGACAATGTATATAAGGTACTTAATTGGATGTAATAAATGCTGTATTGCTTAAAATCACTTCATAAATTTTTCAGCAATTGTTTCCCGTAAAATGTAAAGGATAAAAAATGGTTATTGCTAATTATCCATAGTAAATAGACATACACCATTGTAGTCATTTTCGTTGACCTTTTTAAGGTGTACAATACTGTAGTACATTATTCTGTTTTATCTCGTGGTGTTCAGCCAGCGTTTGCAATGTAAGCGCAAAAGAGAGTGTCTATTTACGACATCACATTAGAAACCTTTAAATTTATCAGTGTTTTTATACAATATTATGCATGTATTATATATATAAATCTTCCTCTTGAAGCACTATTAAAAAAACTCGCTTCAAAATCCATTGCGTAAAGATTTAAGCTTACATCGGGACAGACAGCGACAGCGACTTTGTTTTAAATTTCATATATAGGTAATTAAAGATTAAGATTATTTGAAAAGCATTATATTTTTTTTATATGGTAAATTAGTTGTTGTTTATATGTTTTTGTAAACAGTTTATCTATACTTATAACTAAAATTGGAGTGTCTGTTTGTAATATTGAAATAACCGTTTTTTATTACATGCATATGAATATAAATACGGTACATATATCAAACTAACATTTTTTACAATTGTTGTTGTTGTTGGCTGTCTGTTTGTTCCGGCTAATCTCTGAAATGGCTGAACCGATTTTGACGAGACTTTTACAGGTTAAGCTACTTTTATTTTAGAAAAATTAAATTTAATTCCACGCGGTCTAATCGCGGGTAACGCTAGTTTCATATATAATTAAAATATTATATATATATATAGAGTATATATAATTAGAGATCAAAATTATTTGAAAAGCATTATTATTATATAGAGTGGCGATATCAAAAAATAACTAACTGAAAATCTGTTTGTTATTATTCAAAAATGTATAGTTACAATCATAATTCCCTTGACGTTTGTTTGTTGACCCTGTAGCAGTTACCGTTTGCGTCAATGACGTTAATTAACTGATATCTGGTGACTTGTAAAAATCATAACAAATTGGATGATTTCAGTTGATAACACCTACTCTGGTTGGTATCATTGCGTTGTGAATCAACGTCATCGATTAACAGGCTCGTGTTATTTTGAACTGTTCACAAGGTCATCATATTATCATAAAATTTGCTTTCTTCAATCTATTGATCTAGCAGTTTTATTATTGGGTTGTATGGTCTATTATCAGGTGCCTGGACCTGTAGCACGGCGACTTTTTTTTTTTATTGATAGATAGATAGATAGATAAAAATTTTATTCACGTTAAAGGCACACACACACACACAAAAGGCACTGTAATAATAAGAACAAAAATAAAAACAGATATACACATTACATTAGTGAAGTCAAACAAAATACAATACACAACAATTATACAGATAAAATAAAATGCAATACAGATAACAAAAAACGGTATGAGTAACGTAGTGTGTGTGCATAGCCCATACGTAAATAGGCAGCACCTCAGTGTATTGTTTGCAGCATACAAGCAGCAGACCACTGATATTCAGGCACTGCCCAGAGACATACGCGAGGACGCATGTAACAAGACCACAGCTTGTAATCAGCCCTATTACATTATCATAAATATTAATATATTAAAAAAAAAAAAACAACAATAAAACAAGAAATAGGTATAACATATAGGCATAAAATATATTGGATTGTTTGGGCTATTGTCAGATGTGTAGCACCTGTAGCACTGCGACCTAGATAGATCTATTGTGCTCGCCCTTTTTTTGAGTTCTTTGGGCTATTATCAGGTGCCTGGTCCTGTAGCACTGCGACCTACATAGATCTATTGTGCTCGCCCTTTTTCAGAGTCCGCTACCTAGACCCGTCAGGGACAAGAATTGAAGGATATTCTTATGAGCGATGGTTTTTATCTCCTTAGGAAAGAGTGTAAACTTTCCAAAGGAGATATTTCGTTTATGCATGAGTGTGCTACAACCACATAGGATGTGTAGTGGCGTTTGCTCTTTAGTTTGGTAAAATCTGCAGATTGGTATTGTACCTCATCGACTAGATCTGTGTTATTTTTAAATATCAACTTCATGTTATCATAAATCTATCTGCAATCTGAATTAGTATAATATATATAAAATATCAAATATATATATGTATACGTATATATAACATTCAATATGGGGTCAGTGGTGTAGAGGTTTACCACCTTACACCCGAAGGTCGCGGGTTCGATTCCTCACACGGTACAAATATTTGTGTTTACGAGTATGATTGTTTGTATCCGTCTGGGTGTTTTCATTGTATTTTGCAAACAAATGGATATATGTATTTATATCAGTTGTCTAGTAACCATTAAATAAGTGTCTGTAAGTATATAAATAAACAATTTTCACTTTAAAAGAGAAATTATTTGATTTTTAAGTAGTATCGTATCAATAATATATGTAATATAATATTATTATAAATATATTTATAACTATAAAAAATCACCCAATCCAATACAAGCAGTAGACTTATAAATACAAAATTTCGAACCTCTGACCATCAGAAAGTATAACAGTGTGTTATACTCCCATACCATCGAGGTGTCAATAATATTCTAAAGGTCAGTCAAGTAATCAAAAGTAGAAACACAGTTGATGCGTATAGCAATGTAAAAATTTGATTTGCTCCTTGCAATAAAATCACAATGTTTTACAACGAGATGTCGAGCGAGCAGTGTTGCCATATTTAACGAAGCTCAACCTCCTAAAATCATGAAAAATTCATTAAATTCTCAACCAATATTATTCCAATAAACCTAAACTAAACTCTTATTTATGCGCACAAGCTCTTGGTAGGTTATTAATTTTACGGCAAAATGATGAGAGATGGATAGTGGACATATTTGCTATGAGTGAGCGAGACAGATAGTGACGCCACTTTTACCAAAGTCAACAAAAGTAGGTAAAATTAATAAGAAAATGAAAAATCTTGACCTAGATTTTTTGTCTCTCTCACTCATAGCAAATATGTCCACTATCTATCTCTCTCATCATTTTGCCGTAAAATTAAGAACATACCAAGAGTTTGTGCGCATAAAAAAGAATTTAAACTGAGTGAAATGGATTAGCAAAAAACGAGTTACTTGAGGTTTTTATTTTTTTACTCTGTTTTTTTAGTATGAAACTAACAAGTATTGTACCATTTTACAGTCCTGATTAAATGCGCGAACTTTCCACAGTACTTACCAAGGGACCTTAGTATATTTTTTTTAAAGGAAGGCCTTTCAAAGTCGACAAATTTTGAAAATTTTAAATTCATGGTTCAACAAAATAGTCTTAATTCTAGAAAACTTGGGGCAATTGTGTTATTATTTTTGACTGTGGTTCTAGAAATGTTATTTAGGGTTACAGTTACAAAATTTAAATGAACGAAAATAATAAAAATTAACCACAATAACCGAAAAATGGTTACAATTTGACCAAATTTCTAGGTTTCTTCTTAAACGTCCATAATTTTCAAACTGCATGGGATAATTTTTTTCTGATTTTTCTCATGATGGTTACAATCAATCCTATCACCCCGTTTCGACTTGACGTTGCATTCTGGGACACCCTGTATATATACACAGCACTTAAATTCAAATCTACCATATGTATTGGTAAAGGCAGAAAGCTGGCAACACTGCGGCTAAGAAACAAAGTGGAGTTGTCTATTACAAACAAAGACATAATCGCGACTGTAAAACGATAATAAAAACGCGGCCCACGGCAAACAAAAGTTTACAGCAACAACAATCGTTACTGGCCCCGTAAATAAGAACACAAATACGAGGGTTGCTGGTTTACGGGGTGCAACCGGCACCTACCTACTTGTAAATAAACTTAAAAGAGAAACGAACATAACACGTATATTGGTTAAATTACAAATTTACTATGATCTCCTTCAAACGTTTTTTCTCATACTTAAAACTATGGTTCTCATAACACTAGTCTATTTGGGTTAAGTCTATACATTTAAATAAAATTTCGAGTGTCTGTTTATAATATTGAAATAACCATGTTTTACTACATGCATATGAATATAAATACCAAAATAACATTTTTTACAATTTTTGTCTGTCTGTCTGTCTGTCTGTCTGTTCCGGCTAATCTCTGAAATGGCTGGACCGATTTTGACGGGACTTTTTTTGGTAGGTAGCTGATGTAATAAGGAGTAACTTAGGCTACTTTTATTTTAGAAAAATACAATTAAATTTTGTTATACCACCTACAAAAATATATACCCACACAGTCAGCAATAAAGATATATTTTATTCTATTCTATTCTATGCTGAAATAAATAATAAAATTTTATAAAACAATGATCTCCCTTCGATATGGCCAGCTTCAGCAAGCTTCAGCCAGCAACAGCTTCCGCTGAGAGAAGCGTCTCAAAGTAAAAATTGATTAAGACCTACTTGAGAAGCACGATGAGTCAAGAGAGACAATCTGCGTTATCAGTTCTATCAATTGAAGCGGAAATAGCGGCTAGTGTTAGCTATGACGTAATCCTGAAAAAACTCACTGAGGCCAAAAGTCAAAAAGTTCGTCTATTTTAATTTCTATTTGTGTAATTTTATCATCATTTGATTAGCCATAACTCATTGACTCATACATTAGTTTAACTATAATTAGACTTATGTAACTTAACGTTTTCCTGACTGGGAAAAAAGGAGGCGACGCGAACCCCAATTTCGCTGACATCCTCGTGTCCCCTCTGATCGATCCCCCGTCCAGTTCAAACATGGATCGACATTACGACGGCCTGAGCCGAGGTTCGAACCCCTAGCGGTGCCCTCAGACTAAAGTCGTATCGGTCAGGCGGGAGTTGGCCTTCAGCCGCTCCATAAGTCCTCGGGTTTGGAGCGCCATCTGCACTCGCCTATCGTCCGGTGAAGCTGTAAAGGCCAGCTGCGGCCAACAGCATTAGAGTAGTCCGAAAAAAAAGTTCACCAATGGTCTAGGGTTGCCACTAGGTACAAGCAAGTATGAAATGAATCCTAATAATGATGTTGTATGTTCATTTCGACTAGATCAGGGGCGTCTTCAAACAGGGCTCAATGGGCGTCAGGTAATACAATTACGGCTGGAGTATGTACGTACGTATGTTCATCGATGCATGAGCACACAATTCGGGCCAGATTGGCGCTCGATCGGGGAACGATCAGGGTTGCCACCAAATCAATTTATTAATCACTTTAGTTTCACGAAATTTTACCTACTTATGAACGTCAATAGACTAGAATAGAATAGAAAATCATTTATTCAAATAAACTTACATTGAAGCACTTTTGAATAGTCATAACATTTTTTTTAATCTCCCGCTCATTCGGGGAGCTGTCTCATCACAAGAAGAACGAGAAAGAAACTTGAGTGTTGCTCTTTTAAATAATTTTATTCTTACTTCACATTTTTACGTTTACGTGTGTGTCGCGGGTTCGATTCCTCGCACGGCACAAACATTTGTATTTATGAGTATGATTATTTGTGTCGGTCTGGGTGTTTTCTATGTATAATATGTATGTATTTACGAAAAAAAAAATTATCTATGTACCTACTTGTATCAGTTATCTACATAGTACCCATAACACAAGCTTTAGCTAGCTTAACTTGGGTCTAGATGGCGCTGTGTGAATTGTACTGAGATTATTATTATTATATATTTGTTACTTTTAGTTTTCTCCTGTTCATGTCATATTACCTACCTGTTCGATATTTCAATCCGATTCACTAAGGTTGCCTTCAAAAGATTGCTTTCAGTAATAAGCCCGCCTTATTGTAACGGTACATGTGTCCTTTGTTATATTGTTTGTGCTTCTTCTATACTGTATGTTGCAAATAAAGTATATTCTATCTATCTACCTATATCTACTCGTATTGTAAGTATATAACTTGTACATTTTTCTTTTAAAACACTGTAATACTGAAACTATTACACATTTCAAATACAAATAAAAATAATCGTTATTCAAATAAACTTTTGAATAGTCATATTTTTTTATTAATATAATATAATTATAGTCAAGTTTCACGGTATTGGCAGCCCTGTGAAATGGCCAGGCGTGTTCCAACGCGGGCTCGCCAAGATTATGTAATAAATCCAATTTGCAAACACGGCAGGTTAATAAAGTCTGATGGAGTACAGAGGACGCCCGCTTTGATCATACACCCGCACCCCCGCACCCCCGCACCCCGCATTCAATGGGGATTAAGGAGCCAATCATAAAGTTTTCCCACTCAATCAATATTGGGAACCCACGTGTCCCACACGTGGGAAAAACACATGATATGATAAACTTTATTTTATCATCGCATTTGCAATAGCATATGCTGGTGGTCACTCTATACTCCCAAATTTGAGTTAAAATGAATCTGTATTATTGTAAACATGTATAACATTTATTTGAAAAGAATACAAGCTGAGTTTCTTGTCAGTTCTTCTCGTCTCGAAATCATTCCGAACTGACGGTAGATTTGACATATCATAAGTCTGTAATAGACCTACATTAATAAAGATGTTTCGAATTTTGAAATTTTGAATCAATATTTAATCAATTATTGATTCAAAATTAATATATTTGAAAGTAATTAATTAATTTATAGCAAAAACTCTGTACCCATTTTGACGAAACTCGAAACAGGAGTATGAAATTACAGTTATATAGTAAGAGTGCAAAATCCTAATTTTTTTTTTAATTATGCATAATCTATCTACACATATAAATAAAACTGGTGTGTCTATTTGTAATATTGAAATAACCGTTTTTTAGTACATGCATATGAATATAAATACCAAAATAACATTTTTTATAATTTTTGTCTGTCTGTCTGTTTGTTCCGGCTAAGCTCTGAAATGGCGGGACCGATTTTTGGCGGGACTTTTATTGACATGTAGCTGATGTAATAAGGAGTAACTTAAGCTACTTTTATTTTAGAAAAATAAAGTTAAATTCCACGCGGACGAAGTCGCGTGTACATTATATATCTCCCTTTTTATGGGGTAATACTTATTATTATTAATGAACATTGACGTCTTACTTGTATCATCATCATCTGCTTCATCCTTATCCCATTTATTTGGGGTCGGCGTAATATGTTTTTCGCTTCCATTCATCCCTGTTCGCAGTCATCGCGTTATTTACTTCCTTTCTTACCATATCATCTTTCACACAGTCCATCCATCTCTTTTTTGGCCTTCCTCTGCCCTTATAACCATCCACATTCATTTGTAACATCTTTCTTAAAATATTATCCTCGTTCCTACGCATTACATGTCCATACCATGATAGACGATTACTCTTCAACCTCTCTGACACCGGAGCCACTTTCATACTTCCTCTAATGTATTCATTCTTTATCTTCCATCCTTGTCACACCACACATCCACCTCAACATTCTCATTTCAATTGCATGCAGTCGTCTTTCATCCGTCGCCTTTACGGGCCAGCACTCTGATCCATACAAGACAGCAGGCCGGATCATGGTCTTGTAAATTTTCCCCTTAAGCTTAAGAGGAACACGCGAGTCACACGTCGTTGCCGTAACCTGCCGCCACTTCATCCATCCTGCGTTAATTCTATGCTTTATGGCCCTGTCTAATTCACCATTGTCTTACTTATATATCAAACGCAATATCAACTAGAAGCGCAAGCGTTTCCGCTCCACTTGTGCCACTCAATCCGCTGCCTCGTCTAATATACGTTTGGCAGTGTTCGACACGTCGACAGGTATCCGATATGATTTTATTACGCCTCGCCAAATATTTGTGCATCCACCTACACCCTGCACCCCGCGCCATCCCCAGAACCACCCTCATTTCGTCTCTAACTGTACTAAAATTGATTTTCATGTACAGACGGACTTATATTCAATTGGTTTATTATAGAGATGTATATATTATTTCAGTTTAAATATTTAGGTTTAGGAAAAAAATCATATGCTTTTAGTGAGAAGCAGTTAATTTGAAATTACAAAACAAACACCTCAATGTTATTTATTTCTATAGATATATTAGCTGTGCCTGCCTGTCTAATATATAAGCTATATTACTGTAAAGTTTCATTAAAATCCGTTCAGTAGTTTTTGCGCGTTATATTACAAGATTTTATCCGCGGCTTCAATTTCATTGAATAAAATTTTTTTTTTTTAATAGAAAAAATATCCTATGATAATTCTAAGAGTTTCATGATGATCGGTTCAGTAGTTTTTGCGTGAAAGCGTAACAAACATCCATACTAACAAACTTTTATAATTTTATTTTTATAATTTCAATACTCTAGTACCACAGATAAGAGAATATTACACTTTAGTACCATGGTACAGGCTCTGATTAGTTTTAATTCTACATAACATGTTTCAACATGTCAAAGTGGGGAAGGTGATGGTTAGTAATGGGAACTAGTAATCTCATTGCTAGCAAGTATACCATGTTACGTCGACCTCCACGCTGTGCCTCCTGGAAACCATCAACATCTGCTTCTTCCTTATCCCATTTATTTGTGATCGGCGTAATATGTTTTTCTCTTCCATTCATCTCTGTTCACAGTCATTCCGTTATTTACTCCCTTTCTCACCATATCATCTTTCACACAGTCCATCCATCTCTTTTTCGGTCTTCCTCTACCCTTATAACCATCCACATTCATATGTTACACCGTCCTTAGGATATGATCTTCATTCCTACGCATTACATGCTCATACCACGATAGACGATTACTCTTTAACCTCTCCGACATCGGTGCCACTTTCATAGTTCCTCTGATGTATTCATTCTTTATCTTGTCTATCCTCGTCACACCACATTCCATCTCAACATTCGCATTTCAGTTGCATGCAGTCGTCTCTCATCCGTCGCCTTTATGGGCCAGCACTCTGATCCGTACAAATTCCTAGTGAATTTATCACGATGGGCTAACTGACCTGACCTCATGTTCATCTTATCATCCTCCACTGGTGCCCTACGTAAACCGTTTTCGCAGGCACCATTCCATTATCATCTATAAAAAAACATGTTCAAAGGTTATATTATGAACACGCAGTGAATAATTTCATGGTAATTGCCTATTACTGTACACATTGGTAATATAAATAGAGCAGGTCGTCTGTCAGAACTCAATCAAATCGCACGCCGGTAACAAAGCGGTGCCTCATCCACGGAAAAATGGCCGGCAGGCACAAAACCTGGATTGAAGTGCAAATGGAGTAATTTCGCCGTCGCGAGGGTGGCGCCGGGGTGGGGGGTGGTTGTTCTCAAGACGAACAAACATAAATTTGATTAGGGCAGGTTCCGCCGGTGCTGGCAATCAACAATGCTGCCAGATATTTTGTTTGCACGTGGAGAGCTCGCTTGATTGAAACCCAAGTGACGGGAAGTATTGCGCGTTATTTGATACCGTACTGCACAAGGGGGAGAGGGGTTCGTGTACTGTCTGCAGTGTGTACACGCCTAATGCTAGTTCAATTACAGTTTGAATATTATTTTTATAATCATAATATATAATACTAGCTGTGCCCGCTACTTCGTCCGCGTGTTCGTAGCGACCTCGACCAAACAAAGAAAAAATATTCAATAATGTAACCCAAAAAAAGCAAATAATATGAACGATTTTCCTTACAAACTTCAATCCCGTTTAGGTAAAATTTTTTACCCTCTTAAAGGTAATAATAATAATAATCTCAGGACTATTCACACAGCGCCATCTAGACCCAAGTTAAGCTAGCTAAAGCTTGTGTTATGGGTCCTAGACAACTGACACAAATACATAGATATTTTTTATTTCGTAATTACATACATATTATACATAGAAAATACCCAGACCGATACAAACAATCATACTCTTGAACACAAATGTTTGTGTCGTGCGAGGAATCGAACCCGCGACCATCGGTCGTAAAGCGGTATGCTAGACCGCTAGACCACCGAGGTCGTCAAAAAAAAGCTAATTTGAATTTACAAAACAAACACCTCAATGATTAAATAATAATAAATATGACATTCAAAGTTTGTAAATAAACTTTGAATGTCATATTTATTATTATTTAATCAATAGCCTCAAACAAGTTTCAAGCTTCTAGCTTCAAAAATAACGAAATAAATATGACATTCAAAGTTTGTAAATAAACTTTGAATGTCATATTTATTATTATTTAATCAATAGCCTCAAACAAGTTTCAAGCTTCTAGCTTCAAAAATAACGATTCTTCCATACAACCTTTCATCCCATATTTTTACTCCTTATAACCCTTTTTTAGCATTAAAAAGTAGCCTATATCCTTTCTCAGGGTCTAGACTATCTGTGTACCAAATTTCATTTAAATCGGTTCAGTAGTTTTGACGTGAAAGCGAGACAGACAGACAGAGTTACTTTCACATTTATAATATTAGTAAGGAGTAAGGATTATAATTCTGTAAATAAATAAATTTATAACTTTATTTAAAATTTTACATATTTTAATAAAAAAAAATTAAATTCATGTGGACATTACTTTATGGCTACTTGTGTATTATTATTATTATAGCTTTTTATACAGACGTTACATTTTAATTTTTTTTTCTTGCTGTGTACACTATATGTGATAATTGTTGGTCATCTGCTTGCTTCCAAGCAAAGTCCTACACTTAACTTTCTATTCTGTTTGTCTTACTTAAATATAAATGTTAAAAAAACATACACATACAATAAAATTTATATGAGTTTTGTTAGTATATATAATTGATAATATTATTATTACTAACATGACACAATTATTAATTAGAATTATTCATTCATTCATAACATAACCTCTTGTCGGTGGAGCTCTCGCCACCTTCCACGATCTTCTATCAATCTTTTTAGTTGTTGATACGACACGACTCCAACTTTTTCCTTAACCTGCTTGATATAGCTGTGTCTTGGTCTTCATAGATAATGTAATAAAACTAAACTTATTGTAAATTTAGTAATGACATATTGTAATTTAAATAATGTAAAATAAATATTGTAATGGGTGAAAACTGTGATTGATACAGTTTATGCTGTAAATAATATAAATGACGTAGTGGAGTAACTTGAAACAGTCATGCTCGCTATAAAGTTGTGTTCATATGGTTGAGTGCAATGATGACTGGCTCATCCGTCATGCTCGTGAACGGGTGCTGCTTGTGGAGACTGGTCTGTTCAAGTTGCGAACACTGATTAGATTTTTTGTTTTTAATAGCATATGCTGGTGGTCACTCTATTCTCCCAAATTTGAATTTAAATGAATGTATTATTGTAAACATGTACAACATTTAGAAAATATACGAGCTGAGTTTCATGTCAGTTCTTCTCATCTCGAAATCATTCCGAACTGACATTAGATTTATAAGAGTCTGTAATAGAACTACATGAATAAAGATATTTTGAATTTTGAATTTTTTCCTCTTCCTCTCGTTCTCAAGAGCCTCAAATGTGTTCTCCGCCTTGTTGCAACTTTTTATATTGCAACACTAAAATAAAATTTATATTTTATCTAATATGGCAACATTCTTCCCTTCTTCTCGCCGCTACATCAGAGACAATACAGTGCTGTGAACAAATATTGGATTTTATTTAAAATACCATCATCTCATCACGCCAGCTTCCTTCAAAGCATCTACAAAATTTCTCTGCTGCTAAGCCTATTCTCAATAATATTTATGACCAGTCTCTTCTTTTCCTTTCAAGTACTTCTTCATTTCTTACTTTATCTTTTCCGCTAATTCTTTCCATCCTTCTCCGACCCCACTTGTTTGTTTATAAATAAATACTACATCATAATCTTAGAAACTGTTTTAATTACATTACTCGACTGAATTCAACGCTATACATTTTTAAATTAAAGACCGCGTTAACTGAGTGTATTGAAACAGGGCTGCGCTACAGTGTAAATATGTACATCAGTCGGCTAAACAAGAGATGGCCAAATATTTGCACATATGTGTCCCCACACGTTCCTATTAGGGACACACCTGTTTCCATTAAAATTTCAATTACAGATGAAACGAGACGCGACGTTGGCGACGTCAAGCGACGTCGAGCGACGTCGTCGCTGGCATAAGACTTCTGTGCATACATTAGGTTTATGACTCTGCCACAGAAGATATATATGAGTAGGTAACTCACAAAGAAAGTAGCACTATATTTATTATGCAGAAGCATTTTTTTTACATAGCTTTCTTATTAAAGATCTATCTATATTAGAAAAATTATTACAAGGTTTACATTTTTTTAATATAAAATATACTTCACGTAACTCTTTGATAAAATAGCGTTCTGTAGATGGTTCTGTTATTAAGTTATAAAGCATAAAATAAAGTAATATAGACAGTTCGTTAGTGTAATAAACTTAAATTATAGCACTTTTGAATAGTAATTTTTTTTTTTTAATCAACCGACCATTTTTAAACACTCTCATTATAAGAAGAACGAACAAACATGCAAATATTTCGAGCTTATCCATTAGATATATATAAATAAATAGTACAATTTATTCTTAAAATTATTTGATTTCAAACATTAAGAAACAATTTGTATTGTTTATAATAATCGAAAATATTGTTTAAAGTTAAAATTAATATACATAATTTTTTTTTCCTAGGTTCACGTAAAATTCATAATGCCATTTCAAATGAAAAAGCAAATCGTATTTTTTTGTGTAGTCTGTTTTTTTTTATTTTTTATTTCAAATTGAAATTATTTATTTAGAATTTTAAATATTTTATTGATTCATTTTAATTATATTTAACAAATTGATTGCTTATAATATAATAATAATAATAATAATCTCAGGACAATTCACACAGCGCCATCTAGACCCAAGTTAAGCTAGCTAAAGCTTGTGTTATGGGTACTAGATAACTGATACAAATACATAGATATTTTTTTCGTAAATAGATAAATTTTATACATACTAGCTGTACCCGCGACTTCGTCCGCGTAGAAATTTACTTTATTTTTCTAAAATAAAAGTAGCTTAAGTTACTCCTTATGACGGGTCTAGCGAACTCTGAAAAGGGCGAGCACAATAGATCTATGTAGGTCGCAGTGCTACAGGTGCTACACATCTGACAATAGCCCAAACAACCCAATAAAAAAAAATATATAATACTCCTTATTATATTAGCTACCTGTCAAAAAAAGTCGCGTCAAAATAGGTCCAGCCATTTCAGAGATTAGCCGGAACAAACAGACAGACAAAAATTGTAAAATTGTTATTTTAGTGCATGTACCGTATTAATATTCATATGCATGTAGTAAAAGACGGTTATTTCAATATTACAAACAGACACTGCAATTTTATTAATATGTATAGATATCACCCAAACGGATACAAACAATCATACTCATGAATTTAAATATTTGCGCCGTGCGAGGAATCGAACCCGCGACCATCGGAAGTAAGGCAGTGTGCTAAACTGCTTAATCACTGACCCCCTTATATACTAACAGGACACAAAAAAAGTCACATAAAAACACAACATGGTCGGGTAAAATGTATAGCCTAGCCAGTGTGTGAGGTACTGAGGTCAGCAGTGCCACAAAGAGGTCAACCCTCCAACCCGCGAGCCAAGACGGGCCCTCCTTTTCCATGTCGCGTGTGTCGCGTCTTCCGCGACCGCGGCCGACAGAGGGTTGAGTGCGCAAAAAATTTATGTCCCGCAAAGGTGACAGTAGTGGAGGGTAATGGTATTGAGTTTGTTTTGTTTTTGTTATTTTGGGTATATTTATACATATATATAATTTATATATATATATATATATAATTATATAATAAGTGTATAATATGAATGTGGGATATAAAGGGAGGGGACGCCCTAAGAAAAGATGGATGGATTGTGTGAAAGATGATATGATTAAAAGAAGAGTATGTTCAGATATGACGACCGATAGAGAGCAGTGGAAGAGAATGACATACTGCGCCGACCGCAAATAATGGGAAGGGATGGGGTAAGGTAATGATGATGAATTTATATATATAGTTATCGCCGACCTCGGTGGATTAACGGTCTAGCACACCGCTTTACGTCCTATGGGCGCGGGTTCGTTTGTATTCATGAGCATGATTGTTTGTATCGATCTGGGTATTTTCTATGTATAATATGTATGTATTTACGAAAGAAAAATAACTATGTATTTGTATCAGTTATCTAGTACCCATAACACAAGCTTTAGCTAGCTTAACTTGGGTCTAGATGCCGTTGTGTGAATTGTCCTGAGATTATTATTATTAACTACATATAGGTACATACGTGAATGTATAGCTAATCTCATCTATTTATCATTACATAGTATAAAACAAAGTCGCTGTCGCTGTCCATCCGTCTCTATGTATGATGCGTTTTTTTAATAGATAGAGTGATTCATGAGAATTGTTTATATACATATATATACCTAATACATGTACACCCATACGAAGCCGAGGCGAGTAGCTAGTCTATATATATAAAAATTAATTGCTGTTCGTCAGTCTCGCTAAAACTCCAGAACGGCTGAACCGATTTGGCTAATTTCAGTCTTGAAATATCCGTGGTAGTCCAGGGAAGGTTTAAACGGTGATAAAATATAAAGAAATTGGATGTAAAATAGTAAAAATGACAATTATATTTTTCTATACAAACTGCTGATACCTGTCAAACAGGATGCGTTCAGAAATTTATTGCGCAACTAAACTTCAAAAAACATTTGACATATTTAATTTTGAGGCGGAACAGAGTTTGCGGGTTCAGATAGATAATATTATAAACGCGAAAGTTTGTGAGTACGGATGTATGTTTGTTACTCTTTCACGCAATAACTACTAAACGGATTTTGATGAAACTTTACAGTATTTAGCTTATACATTAGAATAACATATAGGCCATAAATTTTTTCTACTCTTTCACAATAACTAATAAATAATTGATGAAACTTTACAGTATTTAGCTTATACATTAGAATAACATATAGGCCATAAATTTTTGCTACTCTTTCACGCAATAACTACTGAACGGATTTTGATGAAACTTTACAGTATTAAGCTTATACTTTAGAATAACATATAGGCCATAAATTTCACGCAGGTGAAAATACACAGATAGTAATAAATAATTATACCTCAAAACAATTTCGAACCCATGACCGTCAGAAGTAAGGCGTTCTAAACCGCTAGACCACAGAATAGAATAGAATAGAAAATAATTTATTCAAATAAACTTACATTGAAGCACTTTTGAATAGTCATAACATTTTTTTTTTAATCTACCGCTCATTCCATTATCATCCCTTAAAAAAAACAACATGTACCTACTTAAATAAAAGTAGAAGTGATCAGCTGCTATGGCACTGTTCTTATTACCATTCTGTTCACAATACTGAGTGAAAAATTAACTTTATAAAATCTTAAATGTTTTACTTTCAAAAACCACATTGTGGAATCACCTTCCAGCAATGGTATTTCCGAACCGATACGATATTGAAACCTTCAAGAAAAGAGCTTATTACTTTTTAAAAGGCCGACAACGTACTTGCAATTCCCCTGGTGTTGCGGGTGCTCATGGGCGGCGGTAATCACTTACCATCAGGTGAGCCGCATGCCCGTTTCTCCCCTGTGTTATAAGAAGAAAAAAACTATACTCACATAGGTTTTGTTGCAGCGTGCCTACAGCTACCTACTATGTACCTGTAATATATAGGTACTTGTGGTGCAGCGCATACTGAGTCACGATTCGCGCAACAGGTGTGTCAAGGTTTGGTACGGCAGGTGTGTCACGTGATCGCAGGTGACTGCGGGGCGTGGTCACCTGCGCCACGCCCGCCGCCGCGCGCAGGTGCCGCCACACCTGACAGGTACGTGCCCACCTGGACACGCCCCCGTCACAACAGACTGTAGTAGTGTCTGTTTGTAATATTGAAATAATCGTTGTTTACTACATGCATATGAATACATATAAATACGGTGCATACATATAATAACATTTTTTACAATTTTTGTCTGTCTGTCTGTTTGTTCCGGCTAATCTCTGAAATGGCTGGACCGATTTTGACGGGACTTATATTGGCAGGTAGCAAATGTAATAAGAAGTAACTTAGGCTACTTATTATTATAAATGATTTTCTATTCTATTCTAAAATAAAATAAGCTACTTTTATTTTATTATATTTTAGAATAGAATAGAATAGAAAATCATTTATTTAAATAAATTGAATTGAAGCACTTTTGATTAGTCATAATTTTTCTTTTAAACTACCGCTCCTTCGGAATGCTGTCTCATCACAAGAAGAACGAGCAAGAAACTTGTGTGTTGCTCTTTTAAATAATCCTTGTAAGTTTACATTTTACAAGTCGAAACGTGTGAATACAAACTACCAACCAGCACTATTTTATCAGAAAAATTCTCTAATTAATTTTTTTGTAAATTCCACGCAGATGAAGTCGCGAGGGCAGCTAGTATGCAAGATATTAATCAGTTATCGTAGTAGGTAGAGCTATTTTATGTACTTGTCATACGATACAATATATACGATACCAAAGGATATATTGGAATTACCCTTAAATAAATTCAAAACATCTGTTAAATCATATATACTGAGCAAAGCCTATTACTCACTAAACGATTACTTGAATGACGAGCGTGCATGGCAATAGTTGTTCATTCACTGGATTTTCATTTAATGTTAGACATAGGCAGACACCTATAATCTCTATAGAATAGAATATTATGACTATTCAAATAAACTTACATTGAAGCACTTTTGAATAAATGATTTTTTTTATTCTATTCTAATCACTATGAATGCTTTCTCATATTAATTGTTTAACCAGTTGGTTATGTATTCAATATTTTTTCTTTTTGAGTATTTAATTGAATTAGTGCTAATTGGTGGTGTGTATTCACACACTTAAACTTAAAAATGTAAAGTAATAATAAAAAATTTCAATATACAACAAGTTTCTTGGTTCTTCTTTGATGAGACAGCTTTAACATAGTAGATTAAAAAATGTAATGACTATTCAAAAGTGCTTCAGTGTAAGTTTATTTGAATAAATGATTTTCTATTCTATTCTATTCTATTCTATTGGAATTACCCTTAAATACATTCAAAACATCTGTTAAATCATATTTACTGAGCAAGGCCTATTACTCACTAAACGATTACTTGAATGACGAGTGTGCATGGCAATAGTTGTTCATTCACTGAATTTTCATTTAATGTTAAACATAGGCAGACACCTATAATCTCTATAGAATAGAAAATCATTTATTCAAATAAACTTACATTGAAGCACTTTTGAATAGTCATAACATTTTTTTTTTTTTAAAATACCGCTCATACGGAATGCTGTCTCATCATTAGATAAACAAGCAATATATTTGTGTGTTGCTCTTTTAAATAATTTATTCTTTTAAAATTTAAGTTGGCAAGTGTGTGAATTTATATTGTGTTAATTAAATAATTCAATGAAATAATAAAATAGTCTGTAAAAAAATTCAATATACAACAACTGGTTAATAAATTAATATGTTAGAAAATAAGTGGACTGTGATCAGAGCAGACCAATCCACACAAGCAGCACCCGTTCACGAGTATGAGGATGAGCCAGCCATCACTGCGCTCGACCATAATATAAAAACAATATGGCATAAGAAAAACAAACGCTATATAAAGTCTGGACATTTTAGTGAATATAAAATTCAATATATATAGAAAACGTAAAAACTATCGACAATTGCCATCTAATGGTTATAGTATTCACATTTCACATAAGAATGAATCTATAAAGTCCTACCTACCTACCTAACCTACCACGCTAGCAATTCTCCTACTATGAGAGCATTGCAATTATTAAATTTATTTTTAGGTAAGGTCCAAGATGCTGACGTATATACAGAAGCCTTGCCTTCCATAATTAATAAACTAAGAATATATTTATCATCGTATAACTTTAAGTAGTATAAATAGTTTTAAAATATAAACGTGTTGGCAATTAGCTGTAAGTTTATATTGTGTTAATTAAATAAATAAATAAATAAATAAAGTCTGTAATGCGAATAAATGACTTACTACTACTTACTATATAAATACATATGTTACGGAAGGAAGGATGGACTGTATTAAGGACTGGTAAAAAATGAGACACGTTCTTAGGTGAGGTAAAATAGCTGTAATCAGCTCGCAAAAATATAAAGACAATATGGCATAAGAAAAACAAACGGTATATAAAAACAGAACGTCAAAATATAAAATTCAAATATATATAAAAAACATAAAAACTATCAAAAAAAAACATTTGCCATGATACATGAAACTGATGAACAACCGGGCAGTCTACGAGGAAGAACGCATGTTCCGTCAGTGGTTTGACATCGATGAGACTTCTCCATGGACCGCCATCGTTGCCGTTTCTATCCATTTGCTCGAAACTCTGCCTTTAAGTTCATTCATGCTCTCTAAAATTAGAATCGACCGACCTCTCTAAACAGAACGTCAAAATATAAAATTCAAATATATATAAAAAACATAAAAACTATCAAAAAGGTTGCCATCGGCAACAACATAAATAAACTGACTTTTAAAAAAAGTATTCAATACAGTTCCTTGCCAGTTCTTCTCAATTTGATCTATATACTGAATTGGACGGTAGGGAAAAAAATATAATATAAAAAATTTGACGTTCATAAGCGGCTAAAATGTCCTACATGAATAAATGATACTTGAATTTGAATTTGAATTTATTTCTATTCTATTCATATATACAAAAATCTCTATATCCGTCCTGATATAAAGGTAAATTGCTACGTATTAAGTAGGTGCTAAGTAAGGTCCAAGGTCGGAGCCACGCGGCGCCCACTCTCCTTAATTAGCCGACAAACATCGACTTTTGTAAACAAAGCCGGGAAATTTAATTATATCTCAGCAATAGAGACAACTAATTTGTTAATAGCAACTAATGCACCTAGTTAACTCATTGCAGTTAATTGCTTAGTGTTTAAACTTAACTGCAAAAAATATGTACTTACCGTATTTATATTCATATGCATGTAGTAAAAAACGGTTATTTCAATATTACAAACAGACATTCCAATTTTATTTATATATATCTCGCGACATCGTCCGCGTGGAATTTAACTTTATTTTTTCTAAAATAAAAGTAGCTTAAGTTACTCCTTATAATATCAGTTACCTGCCAAAAAAAGTCCCGTTAAAATCGGTCTAGCCATTTCAGAGATTAGCCGGAACAAACAGACCGACAGACAGACAGACAAAAATTGAAAAAAGTGTTTTTTTTGGTGTATGTACCGTATTTATATTCATATGCATGTAGTAAAAAACGGTTATTTCAGTATTACAAACAGACACTGCAATTTTATTTATATGTATAGATAACACCCAAACGGATACAAACAATCATACTCATGAATTTAAATATTTGCGCCGTGCGAGGAATCGAACCCGCGACCATCGGAAGTAAGGCAGTGTGCTAAACTGCTTAAATAACTGACCCCCTTATATACTAATGAGACACAAAAAAAGTCACATAAAAACACAACATGGTCGGGTAAAATGTAAAATGTCTCCAATTTTATTTATATGTATAGATGTATAGATAATTTGACGGCCTCGATCTAGCCGATGGTCGTGAGTTCGAATTCAGACATTTACATTCTTGAGTATGATTGTTTGTATCGGTCTGGGTGTTTTCTATATGGGTATATTATGTATGTATTTACAAAAATAATGTATCTATGTATGTACATCAGTTAAACCAAAACCATAACCAAGCTCAGCTTAGCTTGGAACTAGATGGCACTATATCTATGTATTTATATTAGTTGTCTAGTACCCATAACACAAGCTTTAGCTAGCTTAACTTGGGTCTAGATGGCGCTGTGCGAATTGTACTGAGACATTATTAAGTATATACCTAAATAACTTAAGATTATGGTTATAACAATAATAATAATATATCTTTTTTGACGGCCTCGGTGGTCTAGCGGTTAGCACACCGCTTTACTTCCGATTGCAGGTTCGATTCCTCGCATGGCAAAAACATTTGTATTCAAGTATGATTGTTTGTATTATCCTCAGATTATTATAATATCTTTTTCATTGTTTTTGTTTTTTTTGCTCTCGTCTCATCATACTCCTTTACAAAGATAAATTAAAACCTTTTTGTATTCGAATAAAAAACACAATGAAGCCGTTTCTACGTTTACAGCGAGGTAGAACATTTAATTAAAAGGCTGTTGGTTGCCGATGGAGTGCCATCTGGCGGAGCGGTGGCGGCGCACCTCAACTCAACCCTTCCACCAAAAATTATATAACAATAAAATACTAATTACTCGAGACATTCCGCCTATAAAGCCAACGCGGCGTTCCGCTCGAAAAATAATAAAATTAATTAATTAAAAACAACGAAAGACCGCTCTGCCGATACGACCTCCGTTCAACTATCGCGGCCTCTCCCTCGCACTTCACACATAAGACACAGGCGCGATAGAGATGCAAGACGTCTCCCAAACGAACTCGAAATAGGCTTAGTATAACGGATTCGACAAATGCGGCTCTCGATAAATATTTGCGAAAGATTTTCGCCTTGCTTCCGATATAATCAGTTGGAAACGAGAAAAGTTTTTCAATTTTCACACAATACAATGATTCCAGTTTAGGAACGACAGACAGATCAGTTTCTATACCAATTAAATATTTAGACACGTTTAAAAATATACGAATAATTCAATTTATATTACAAACTCTTACAAAACACTAACACAAGGAGCCGAAAATCTCCTCAAAAAAATCACCTTTATTTAGATTCCGACAAAGTAATAACATCTTTAGCCAATTCGAATTAGATTTACAGAAACAACGTAAAGATTTTAATCGAATTCAATAAGGAAAGGGGTTGCAGTTTAATTACAATCAGAAAAAAGAGCAATTGTGAGAGGAAAGTGTAGGAGCGGGAGGCGTCGAGCGGCGCCACGATGCGGTCGCGCGTTGGCGGCGTCCGGGAGGGAGATAATCCAGATTGTAAATTCAATAAAATCTTAAACAATAACCGACTTAAGCCAGTTTATTCAACATTAACATTCTACGGCGTCGGGTTAAAAAGAATTATTTGGCAGAGAACAAAGGCGAGCGCTGATAACTGTATGTACACTTCGGTTGATAATAAATACCTTTATAAACCGTATATCTGTATAGATGTATATCTATACAGATAAAAAAAAATTGGAGTGTCTGTGTGTAATATTGAAATAACCGTTTTTTACTACATGCATATGAATATAAATACGAGAAACTACATGGTAAAAGACATGTATTTCGAATTGACAATAAAAAACAACATAAAATATTTAAATATATACAACTTTTGTATGTCTGTCAAATATAAAAGTACATACACTAAAAAAACACTTTTTACAACTTTTGTATGTCTCAAAAATAAAGAATTTGACTTTATTTTTCTAAAATAAAAGTAGCCTAAGTTACTCCTTACTACATCAGCTACCTACTAAAAAAGTCCCATCAAAATCGGTCCAGCCATTTCAGAGATTAGCCGGAACAAACTGACCGACAGACAGATAGACAAAAATTGTTTTTTTGGTATACGAAAATAACACTTTTTACAATTTCTGTCTAGATCTACAGTACACATATTCATATGCGTGTAGTAAAAGACGGTTATCTCAATATTACAAACAAAAACTCAAATTTTAATTATATGTATAGATATCTATTATTATAAAACAATTGCATGCATTCGGATCGGTTACATTTAGAATACGAACTATAGGTATGTGTCTAAAAAAAAACACAGAAACTTGTATATAAATTATTTTACCGCAATACTGCAATTATTTTATAAATTAATTTACAATAAAACATATTACATCTCAATACAGATATTAGGCAACCAATAAAATCTATTGTGAAATTCAAATTATAACTCAACAAAGCCCGTCGAACTTCTCTATGAGAACCGAGTTTCTGATCTTCAATTAAAAACAAAAACTGTTTAACAAAACCCCTCAGAAGACATACAAAAAGTTGGGGGAGATCAATAATCGACGATAGAATGAGCAACCTGCCTGTACACCCAATTAGCAGACTTATCTCTTAATAACGCGATCAAACGCTGCTAGGAGCTGGAGGGGGAAAAGAGGAGGCTGCGGCGCGGGGACAGGCCGGCAGCTCGAGAATTTGTAGTTCGGACCAGTCGAGAAAGAGAAATCAATCTTTGAACGAACCTGCCGGATTGAACAGCCTTTTACACCATCCGACACGATCACGATTCAACGATTTTTCTCTTTATTATACCTGAAATTTAAATCCTATATGTTTTTTTTTTGTTTTTTATATTTAAATACATTTTTCCACAGACATTTCGTCCGTGCCTTTTTTAATTTACTTTAATATTATAATATTTATTTAATTTCCATTTGTGTACCACTCCAGCCGAGATGTTACAATTTGCCTAACAGTGACACCGAGGCAGACCTTATCCGTCTGGCCCAGAACCACCGCTGGCCGGCCGGGTGAGTTGACAACATGCAGTGTCACCCATCTTTATTTGGAGGATTAGATTTATCAATATGCATATACAATTATATAAATCTTACACTACTACTAATTTCACAGTTTTCATTACATTGTGCAATGTAAGAATTCATAATGTAACAATACACATTATGAATTCTTACACTGCATATACAATTATAATCCTATATGTTATTGTGATATGTAAACTTATGTCACTGTAAAGTTTTATTAAGGGGGTCTTTTTGATGGGTTGAAAAAATCGTTTTTTTTTTTTTCATAAATTGCTCCCTTAACATGTCTAGAATACTAAAGCGATTTTAGAAAATTCGAAGTCGTTTTAACCCTTTCCACTCCAATATCGAGTCTCACTCGACATTGATTTTGTGTGAATCTGCACGAGATGCGTGGATGTATTAGTTGTAAATAATTATAAAACATTAAATTGTAAATAAAATCGTAATTATATATATTTATTAAAATGTCGATATAATTAGCTGTGTAACGAAAATATTGAAGAACAGAAAAACAAGTGACAATCGTAACACAGCGTTGTATATTTGAATATTATGAAATGAATAATTGAGGAGATTTTAATACCCATTTTTGTTGGAGTTTCCAACAGATTTTGTTCCACCAGCTCCACTGTCGAGTGACACACGACATAGTATAATCATTCTTTTAGCGGTCAAATTTAAAAAAAGCAACAATTTAAAAAAAACACATAGTATACACATATATACATGTAGTAGTTATGTTCCCGCTCCAGTCACAGCTTGTATTATGGGTAATACACAAATTAAAAATTACAAATTCAAATTCTTGGTTTGTGAATAGGTAAGAACAAACAAACAAGACCTGTCTCCTGCAATTAAGTTTTAAAAGTACAGCTAATGTAAACACTTAAATACATTTTTGTTTTGTAAATACATAGAAAACGCCTAACCGATACAAACAATCATACTCATGAATACAAATCCACGTGCCGTGCGAGGAATCGAACCAGCAATCGTTGGGGGTAAGGCGAAACCGCTAGACCTCCGAGGCCGTCAAATCCACATAAAAAAAGTCGTCGCGTGTAAAAGGTACCCCCGCTATAGCCGGCGGCAGGACTAATTTAAATATCAAAACTAATTTGCCGAGAATGACGCAGTTTGATTGTGGGCCGAATTAGGTGAGGCATTCGTCCTCGGGAGCACCGGGAGCGGGAAGAAAAATTAAAATAACTTCCGCAATTGAGGGAGACAAAGGGTTCCAAAGGGTTCACTCGCTCCAAAGTTTTTAAGTGTCCATTGAACGAGCTGTTAACAATTGATGGACATTTCTCTTAATAATTAGCTTTATAACACCTGAACTTCGTTTACAACTATATTTTACGGTGAAATAAGTAAATTTAATATATAATAAAGTAAATGGAAGTCTTTGGGGAGATCTATGTCCAGCAGTGGACGTCTGTCATCATCATTGAAGTAAAGTAAATTTAGTAAAAACTACCTGTACTCACGACTTTGTCCGCATCGAATTTAACATTGTTTTTTCTAAAATTAAAGAATTTTTCTAAAATAAACGTAGCCTAATTTACACATAATTATATCAGTTACAAAAAAAAGTCCCATCAAAATCGGTCCAGCCTTTTCAGAGATTAGCCGAAACAACAGACAGATAAAATTTTTTAAAAAATGTTATTTTGGTGTACCATATTTATATTCAAATGCATGTAGTAAAAAATGGTTATTTCAATATTACAAATAGGCACTCGAATTTTATTTATATGTATAGATTAACATCTTATCTTTCCGTTTTTGATAATCTTTACGTTGTTATTGTATGTTGATAAAACGAAGGTATCCGCATCCTTCATCTCATAATCAGCATCAATTTCGATCTCAAGTTTAATAATAATCTATAAGTTTATTTTATCCATTCGGTTATGAAGTTTTAAATAGTTATATTTAGCTGTTCCCGCGACATCGTCCGCGTGGAATTAAACTTAATTTTTTCTAAAATAAAAGTAGCCTAAGTTACTTCTTATTACATCAGCTACTTGCCAAAAAAAGTCCCGTCAAAACCGGCCGACAGGCAGACAAACATTGTAAAAAATTATATTGTGGTGTATGTACCGTATTTATATTCATATGTATGTAGTAAAAAACGGTTATTTAGATAAGAAACAGACACTCCAATTTTGTATATATAATAATAATAATAATCTCAGGACAATTCACACAGCGCCATCTAGACCCAAGTTAAGCTAGCTAAAGCTTGTGTTATGGGTACTAGATAACTGATACAAATACATACATAATTTTTTTTTTCGTAAATACATACATATTATACATAGAAAATACCCAGACCGATACAAACAATCATACTCATGAATACAAATGTTTGTGCCGTGCGAGGAATCGAACCCGCGACCATCGGACGTAAAGCGGTGTGCTAGACCGCTAGACCACCGAGGTCGTTGAGGATATATGTATAGATTAGTTAACATATCATCTCACATATCATTTCAACACAAAAAGAACCGCATCACAACATAGTTTCTGCCTTTTTACGTACGGACGTTACACAGTACGTTACTCACACGTTGTTTGTGTTATATTTTATGGAATTACCAATTTTTTATACTACTGTACTTTGTCTTTGTGTTTTTTATTACAAATAAAACTTTTATCAATCCATCTAAACTATATTTCAAAACAATTTCTTTTTATATATTTATAAGTATTACATATATACAATTTATTTTATCGCCAAACTGTTTAACAGTTTGTTGGTGAATACGGACATTCATTTTTACTTATACTTAATTTACAATTTAACTATAATATAGATATACTAATGCAGTTCGAGTAACCATCTTTTCAATTTATATTCAAATATTTCTTTACTTAAACAATCGATTCACAGTTTTAGTGTTAATCTCAATAATGAAAACTATCTCCCGATTTCCTGGAGATCATAATTCTCTGTTGGGTAACTTTATAGGTTGAATAATAGTTACCGATCACCTCCTCCAACTGGAAGGGTTCCGCTCTCTCTCCCCTTTAATTAGTAAAAATCAAGCGACATTTCATTGGAGCTGTCAAAGTTGGCCAAACTGGCAGTCGTTATAGAAATGGCGACGGGGCGGCAAGGCTCGCCTCCAGTTAATTTGTTTTGCTCCAAATGACCGGCGTTTAATGAGAATTAAGGTGTTTATAGAAGGCGCCGATAATAGAACGGAAGTTGATTTCATTCCGGAAAATTAATGAAGGCCCAGTTAATTGTTCAAGGAGTATTGGATTTATAGCGGCGAGAGTCACCAGCTCCGAGTGGTACACAATGACAATTTATTTACCCTTACTTTCGAACAACCCAATTCTGCTGATTTCAATTTCTATCTGCATCACAGGCATTGCCTGATTACACAATTAGTATTAAATAATAATGTTATATATATTTATATATTTTATTTCGTATGTAAAACAATATGTAAAAAATATATACTAAACGTAAGTACATGTAATCACATGCAATGTTTATGAAGAAATGAATAAAAGAAGAATGAGCAAGAAACTTTTGAATATCTATTCTATTATAGTAACTAACTCGCCCCGGCTTCGCCCGGGTGTACATGTATTATACATATAAACCTTCCTCTTGAATCGCTCTATCTATTAAAAAAACCACTACAAAATCCGTTGCGTAGTTTTAAAGATCAAAGCATATATAGGGACAGACAGACAGCGACAACGACTTTGTTTTATACTATGTAATGATTACACAATAACAAGTAAGAGGCGTGCGATGATCAACATAGAAACCACTAGACTCATTCTTAATGTAATCAGATAATATTGTGAGCGCTAAGAATTTTAGGTTTTTCTATAAAAAAATAAGTTCTCGAACAAACTCTTGTGGTATCCCTTAAATAATATAAACAGTGGGACCTAAAGAGAAAGCAAACGCAAACGTTTAAAAACTCGGACAAACAGAATAATTCATCCGTTGATTCAATAAAATCTCCTTCACCCTTCAAAGTGAATCTCAAGTCTTGAGCAGTCCGAGATTTTTCCTGGACCGATCGACGCTCCGCAAGGCATTAGCGTGGAGCGATTTTCATTTATTAACATTTCTGTTCAGTAATGCAGGTAGAGCCAAATAAAAGTTAGGTACACAAAATATAATTTTTTAAGACTATAAGTTTAGTGTGATCACCAAATAGTCAACACTAGGCTTCAAAACTATAGTTTGGATATCCAAACTCCAGTAATTGCATGATAAAGCTTAATTCAGAGGTGAAACGTATATTTTTACCTACCGTACAGTTCGGTTTATATAAAAATAACAAAATGTCCTAACATTATTTACTTATTTATACATACATTTGAAATTCACTACACTATTCATTATACGTACATTGAAATTCACTCGAAATTCACTTGAAATTCACTCATCTCGGCGAACTATACTTACAGTATCTTCACGTACACTTAACACACTTTCTGATCGCGTTTTCTGTTTTTTTTTATGACCGTGTCAAATTTAAAAGAATATATATTTATTTTTATTTATAATCTAAATCTATATAAATCAAAGGTGATTGAAGTAGTGATCTATCAACGCACAGCCCAAACCACTGGACGGATCGGGCTGAAATTTGTCATGCAGGTAGATGTTATGACGTAGGCATCCGCTAAGAAAGGATTCTGATTAATTCTACCCCCAAAGAGAAAAAATAGGGGATAAAAGTTTATATGAAACTTTGTCATTTTTAAACCGTCCAGGCTGAGACTTTGCATGCATAAATCTACTATGACGTAGCATCCTCTAAGAAAGGATTTTGGTAAATTCCACCCCTAAGGGGATAAATTAACGCGAGCGAAACCGCGGGCAAAGCTAGTATGATATAAATAGATACAATAACGATACTAAGATAAATGTTATACATATAGCATAGTTTTCTTTAACATTATGCACCCTGAGTGCAGTGGTAACAGTGGCACTGTTACCCGTTCCCGCGACCGGCCGTGACTCGTACCATCTCCTGATTTATATTTGAAACGGTAGAGCGGCAATTACTCGCCGAACTGGAATCATTGCTTCTGCCCTCCACTAATTAATTCCTCCCCTCTTTTAATGTTCAAAAATCGTGGCGTCTAATTAGGTTTTAATTCGTTTTATTGGGCTAAGTAATGAAATAATGGGCGGCCCGCGCTCAGTTACCAACTCGCGCCCAGCACCGTGCACGCAGCCCGCTTTTATTGCTCCCAAACCTTTCAAATATTTCAGGAACATTATGATAATAACTCTTTATTAGGCATAGAGAACGAACAGAAAAAAAAACAGTCCATAACGACCTTGAAATAACAATAATCTAAGTTATAAACACAGCGCCGTCAAGTCCCAAACTAAGGAAAGCAGATAGAAATACAAAAATACTTTTTTTATATTAATTAAATTAAATTAATTCAATACATCTCTTAAATCATATTTACTGAGCAAAGTCTATTACTCACTAAACGATTACTTGAATGACGAGCGTGCATGGCAATAGTTGTTCATGCACGGGATTTTCATTTAATGTCAGGCATAGACACCTATATAAATATACATTGTAAATAAAATGGCTTTTAAAAAAAAGTAATTCAATTGAGTTTCTTGCCAATTCTTCTCAATTGGATCTATATACAGAACTGGACGGTAGGGAAAAAATTAAAATTATAGTGTAAAAAATTTTACGTTCATAAGCGGCTAAAATGTCCTACATGAATAAATGATTTTTGAATTTGAATTTATAAATACATACATAATATATATGAAATCAAACATACTTATATACACAAATGAATCGTAGAAAAATTAAATCCACAACCATAAGTTAGAACATCGTTTAGTGGCGGTATGTATTGATACGAGCATAAATATTGCTATAATCGAATCGAAATTAGATAATAAATTCAGAGTTTCTTAACTTAAAAATGAAAAAAGGGAACAGTCACTTTTAACCTAAACCTTCAAAATTCATTGTTTTAGCCCAAAATTGCCCAGCTGAGTTTCACCACCGAACCACCTACCAGAAACTAAAGTACCATCCTGATCACCTGGATCTATGGCAGTCCTCCGCAGTGCGGTTTTCTAGAAACATTTTGCCGGGCAAAACATTTTTTTTTATACCACAGGGGACAAACGAGCATGCTGCTCACTTGATGGTAAGTGATTACCGCCGCCCATGAGCACCCGCAACACCAGGGGAATTGCAAGTACGTTGTCGGCCTTTTAA
Source organism: Achroia grisella (assembly GCF_030625045.1). Lineage (NCBI taxonomy): Eukaryota > Metazoa > Arthropoda > Insecta > Lepidoptera > Pyralidae > Achroia > Achroia grisella. The sequence goes on from NW_026712776.1 coordinate 504,668, forward strand.
AAAGGAATAATCTCTTCTAGAAAGTTTCAAAGGTGATTTTACAATGTGGAATGACCTTCCAGCTATGGTATTTCCGAACCGATAGGTATTGAAACATTAAAAAAAAGGTTTATACCTTCTTAAAGGGCCGGGAATGCACTTAAAATTCCCCTGGTGTTGCGGGTGGTCATGGGCGAAGGAAATCACTTACCATCAGGTGAGCCGCAAGCTCGTTTGTCCTCTTTTCTATAAAAAAATGTACTTTAAATTTGGTTACTGAATTATAATATTAGTATTTACGTAGGTCAATTTAAAAATATAGAATTATAACTAAATTATTTAAAAGAGCAACACACAAGTTTCTTGCTCGTTCTTATTGTGATGAGACAGCTTTCCGAATGAGCGGTAGATTAAAAAAATAAGTAATGACTATTCAAAGTGCTAAATGTTAAATTTGAATAGAGAATTTTCTATTCTATTCTATTCTATTAACGTGATTATTTCTAATAGTTCATCCTAACTAATATTATAAAATTGAAAGTAGGATGGTAGTTACGCTTTCACGCAATAATTACTGAACCGATCGTCATGAGATTCTGTACAAATGTTCTTGGAGGTGTTAGAATGAGCATAGCGTACTTGTACGGGCAACCGCACAAGCCTGCTTACACACGAAATGAGATCTGTAGAATATATATTATTTTAGTAATATTAATTTTAAAAAAATATATATTTTTTTACAAATGTGTTATGTGAAATGTGAATAATATAAACATCAGATGGCAATTGTGAGTAGCTATGACGTGGTCTGGTGTTTTGAGTAGTCATGCTCACTAAAATGTCCAGACTTGTGAAATGGTCGAGCGCAGTGGTGGCTGGCTCATCCGTCATACTCGTGAACGGGTGCTGCTTGTGTGGACTGGTCGTCTAATCATCTAAACTTATTTTCTCTTATTAATTGTTTAACCAGTTGTTGTATATTGAATGTTTTTTCTATTTTATTATTTCATTGAATTAGTGCTAATCGGTGGTTTGTATTCACACACTTAAACTTAAATTGTTCATTCATTCATAATTTAAGAGCTACGCTCTTGTCGGTGGAGCTCTTGCCACTTCATGGAGCACGAATGAAATGGAAAACTTAAATTGTAAGTAAGAATAAATTATTTAAAAGAGCAACACACAAGTTTCTTGCTCGTTCTTCTTGTGATGAGACAGCATTCCGAATGAGCGTATATAAAAATGTTATGACTATTCAAAAGTGCTTCAATGTAAGTTTATTTGAATAAATGATTTTCTATTCTATTCTATTCTTTTTCAAAAACCAACAAATAATAAATGAACGTTTTGCTACTTCCGCGCCATCCAGCAAAATAAAGAAGTTATAAATCGTATATTTATTGCTATTTTCCTGTCACTCATAGATAATACCATTCAATGCGAGTGAAGTCGCAGGTCAAAGCTAGTGTTTAATACATTTTGCTTGGCGTGTTGTGATGAGGCTCCGTAGTACGGGCGGCGGTGGGCGGGCCGGTGACGTCACCACACCGCCGAACTGTGCGATTTTTTCCGGTGATTGGTAATCGGCGAAGTCATTAGGAAAGCCGCGCTTTGTTTTTTTATCTGACGGGAGTAATGGCGCGAAAAATGTCGTTAGCGGCCGCAAATTGTCGACGGAGTGGGCCAGTTGGCAGGTGACGACTGTCTCTGCAAACCTACTGCGATCTGATGATCACTATATCAGACTTTCGCTATTTGCACACTATGTTTACCGTGGTAAACTTTTATATCCAGTATTTTTTTTAATTGATGATATTTATATATGAGGCAATATGATAATGGCACCCGCCTGCGCTAACGGTTTACGCTGGCGGGGAACCAGTGGAGGATGATAAGATGAGCTTGAGGTCAGGTCAGTTAGCCCATCCTGACAAATTCACCTGGAATTAATCACGATGGTTTCCAGGGGGAACCGCGTGGAGGTCAACCTGACATAGTACATTGCTGGCAATGGAATCATCCGTTCACATTACTAAAATCCTCTTCCCTCCAGCAATACGGAGTATATCCCTTGTATCCTGTATCCTTTAGCGCAGTGATGGCTGGCTCATCCGTCATACTCGTGAACGAGTGCTGCTTGTAGGGACTGGTCTGCTCTTATCACTACGACTGATTTAATCTTATTGTATATTTATATTTGACCAAAAAAATTAGTGCTTGTTGGTAGTTTGTATTCACACGTTTCGACTTGTAAATGTAAACTTACAAGGATTATTTGAAAGAGCTACACACAAGTTTCTTGCTCGTTCTTCTTGTGATGACAGCTTTCCGAATGAGCTGTAGATTTAAAAAAAAATGGTGACTATTCAAAAGTGCTTAAATTAAGTTTATTTGAATAAATGATTTTCTATTCTATTCTATTCTTTAATACTCTGTTCGTGTTGGGCATGGTGGGATACAATGATCTACGAGTGCGCAGAGAATTGGCACTTGTCTCCTATATGTTTAAAGTGCTTAATGGTATAATGAGTAATCCTCTGATGCTTGGGTTTATGGTATTTAGGGTACCAAATAACTATGAAGGCCCCAGCTGCTGGTAGTAGCACTCGTCCTCGCGGCAGGACAATTTTTTTAACGAAAGCACCACTGACGACTCTCAATCAAATAGGAGATAGAATGGCTTTATTTGTTGGTTGTCGAGGTCGTCAAAAAAAACGGATTGATTATGACGACCTCGGTGGTCCAGCGGTATAGCACACCGCTTTACGACCGATGGTCGCAGGTTCGATTCCTCGCACGGCACAAACATTTATATTCATGAGTATGAATGTTTGTATCGGTCTGGGTGTTTTCTATGCATAATATGTATGTATTTACAAAAAAAAATCTATGTATATGTATCAGTTAATAATAATAATAATAATCTCAGTACAATTCACACAGCGCCATCTAGACCCAAGTTAAGCTAGCTAAAGCTTGTGTTATGGGTACTAGACAACTGAAATCAGTTATCTAGAACCTATAAAACAAGCTTTAGCTACCTTAACTTGGGTCTAGATGGCGCTGTGTGAATTGTCCTGAGATTATTATTTGTATGTGGTCTGTGTGAATTCACAAGGACCGTATTGTATTTGATATGCTATGTTACCAAACCGGTGTTGTAATATTGGATGCACTGTTGTATTGGGCATATGTCTGTGATGATAGTATGTATATAAATAAAATAAATAAATAAAAAAATAATTTTAATCATTTATTTCAGGCTACTAGACTTATATTATACCAGCTTTTGCCCGCGGCTTTGCTCGCATTAATTTATCCCCTTAGGGGTGGAATTTATCAAAATCCTTTCTTAAGGAGGCATTCCTTATATTAGTTTTATTCATGCAAAGTCTCAGCCCGATCGATTGAAAATTGACAAACTTTCATACAAACTTTCATCCCCTATTTTATCCACTTGGGGGTAGAATGAATCAAAATCCTTTCTTAGCGGATGCCTACGTCATAACATCTATCTGCATGCCAAATTTCAGTCCGATCCGTCCAGTGGTTTGGGTTATGCGTTGATAGATCACTATGTCAGTCACCTTTGAATTATATATATATATATATACTAGCTTTTGTCCGCGGCTACGCTCACGTTAATTTATCCCCTTAGGGGTTAGGTGGCATCTACCTCCAAGAACATATGTACAAGATTTCATGATGATCGGTTCAGTAGTTTGTGCGTGAAAGCGTAACATACATCCCTACTTTCATCTATACATATAAATAAAATTGGAGTGTCTGTTTGTAATATTGAAATAACCGTTTTTTACTGCATATGAATATAAATACGGTACATACACCAAAATAACATTTTTTACAATTTTTGTCTGCTCTTTGTTCCGGTTAATCTATGAAATGGCTGGACCGATTTTGACGAGCCTTTTTTTGGTCGGTAGCTGATGTAATAAGTAGTAACTTAGGCTACTTTTATTTCAGAAATTTTCTTTTTTTTTTAGAATTATAAAGTTGAATTCCACGCGGACGAAGTCACTCTATATTACTAAGAATTAAGAGCAAGCCTGTAGTAAACAGTCAGTAGAAACAATAAATGTAATGAATATACCTGAGTCAATTATGCTACAGCGTGCATGTTAAATTGAATCAACAGTTTGCCTCTTGGTTGTTAAAAAAGGAGCATGCTGTATAAACAGAACGTTAATTGCATACCGCGGCGCAGCGACATCTATCGCGACTAACTACCGGCTTCAACTTCCCTAATTAAATATTATTTTTCCGTTTGCAATGTTTAAAACTTGCCCGCATTAGTAGGACGGTCATGTGCCGAGGTTAACTAGTTATACAAGGCTCGCCGCACCCGATCCACTTTAATATTCGCCACTGGACGTCTCCAATTAATGCTTGAACAATTTCATAACTCTGCCTTTGAGCGAGGGCGGTCGAAAAAAGTGTATTAAAAATATATCAGTTCGCGGGGCAAAGGAAATAAACAAACAGCCGACGGCCCCGGCACAAAGGCGAACCGTACCGCGTAATTAGATTAGTGGAGCCGAGATCTCGATTGCGAGCAGACTCTTATCGAACTTCTTTATAAACTGTACATCCCTTTTGCGAACTAAGATTCTAATGGCATTATCGTTACTTGTCTTTGTTGGTCGTTACTAAAGCAACGAGTACCTACTGTTGTAGGTACTTTAGCTTAATTAATGATTCTCGTACGTTTGTCATACGATTTGATATATATAAGTTGAATTTCTTGCTAGTTCTTCTCAATTGAATTTGTATACTGTAAGTTAGTAAGTTAGTTAAATGGACGGTAGTTAAAAATTGACTAACATTAATTAAAATATGAATAAATGACTTTTGATTTGATTTGATGTGAAATAGAGATTTCTCAATTGAATTTGTATACTGAAGTGGACGGTAGTTAAAAATTGACTCATCATCTTCATCATCGCAGCCCGGAAGACGTCCACTGCTGGACATAGGCCTCCAAAAGATCTCCACAACGATCGGTCCTGCGCTGCTCGCATCCAATGCCTTCCAGCGATCTTGTCCAGATCGTCGGTTCACCTTGCTGGAGGCCTTCCCACGCTGCGTCTTCCGGTCCGTGGTCGCCACTCGAGGACTTTACTGCCCCAACGGCCATCTGTCCTACGAGCTATGTGCCCTGCCCATAGCCACTTCAGAGTCGTAATTCTTAATTAATTTTTTAATTCTTAAATATCAGGCGACCGAAGCCGCTTTCACAGCTAGTATAGTATAAAATATTTAACCAATATTGAACAACACATTCCAACATTGTCTTTTTGATAATTTGCTAAGATAGCGTCAAGTTGAGGACCATCAAAATTGGTATAGCCTCACGGCGTCACGCGATCAACAGATAGTACCGGTCGTCAACCTTCGGCTGTCCCTGGCGGGTGCCTATCGCTAGCGATATTCTGAATCACCATCCCGGCCGGGGCGACACTCTATCGACATCGCGGATCGCGTCAATTGTCATTTTCAACACGTGCCATCCTACTCATATGTAGTTTCCAAGAGAGATTTTACTTGGTACATCTTGAGTCCCTCTTGGTACGTACCTATATATTATATATTCTTTTACTTTGGTACATCTTGAACTCCTCTTGGTAGGTTAGGCCTATATATTATATATTCTTTTACTTTGGTACATCTTGAACTCCTCTTGGTAGGTTAGGCCTATATATTATATATTCTTTTACTTTGGTACATCTTAAACTCCTCTTGGTAGATACCTATATATTATATATTCTTTTACTTTGGTACATCTTGAACTCCTCTTGGTAGGTACCTATATATTATATATTCTTTTACTTTGGTACATCTTAAACTCCTCTTGGTAGGTACCTATATATTATATATTCTTTTACTTTGGTACATCTTGAACTCCTCTTGGTAGGTTAGGCCTATATATTGTATATATTTGACTTTTTTATTTTAATAAAAAAATGAAGTTAAATTCCACATGCACTAAGTTGCAGGTAACAGCTAGCATCTACAACTTCATCCGCGTAGAATTCATCTTCTTTTTTATTGAAATAAATAAGATTTCGTAACTTAAAATAGCCGTAATTTCAAAAATTAATAAAAAAGTTACTGCTTATAAAAATATCTATCTGTCAGTGAAAGTCTCATCAAATTCGGTACAGCCGTTTCAGAGATTAGCAAGAACAGACAGACAAAATTGTTCAATGTGTTGTATATACTTATTTCATATCACGTTTACGGTTTACGTTAACCAATGTATATAAAAACTTTTTTACATATACTTTCATATATATTTAGTGATATGATAATTAATTCGAAATTACAAATACAGACACTACAATTTTATTTATATATAGATTTTAAATGTAGTTACTTTTTCGTAACTACATTTGAAACATTACAATGTACCTACTAAAAGTTTCACATTCATAAGAGGCTAAAATGTCCTACATGAATAAATTATATTAATTTGATTTGAGTTTTAATGTATATAATATAATGTATACATATAAATAAAATTGGAGTGTCTGTTCGTAATACTTGAAAACAAATTTTTATTTTATTTATTTATTTAAAACAGAGTGTACTAATTCACTGAAGAGACATAACTTAAGTATAAAACTGTGTTGTGAATATCGCCGCCCTCCACCGAGTTTATATAATTCCAAAAAATACATGTTCCGACGTCACTAAGATAACGTTTATATAATAAAACTTATATTATATTTAAATTTAAAAACAAAGTTTGAGTATATACTGAGTATATAATTTGATAGAGTGGAATAGAATAGAAAATCATTTATTCATATTCTGACAGCCTCGGTGGCCTAGTGGTGTAGCATACCACTTTACTATCCGATGGTCGCAGGTTCGATTCCTGCCCCTCCGATCGATCCCCCGTCCAATTCAAACGGTGATCGAAATTACGACGGCCTGAGCCGGGGTCGAACCCCTAGTGGTGCCCTCAGACTAAAGTCGTATCCGTCAGGCAGGAGTTGGCCTTCAGCCGCTCCATAAGTCCTTCCGCGGGTTTGGAGTGCCATCTGCACTCGCCCCGTAACGTCCGGTGAAGCTGTAAAGGCCAGCTACGGCCAACAGCATTAGAGTAGTCCGAAAAAAAAAAGGTGCGATTCCTCGCACGGTACAAACATTTGTATTCATGAGTATGATTGTTTGTATCGGTCTAGGTGTTTTATATGTATAATATGTATTTATTTACAAAAAAAATGCATCCATGTATTTATATCAGTTGTCTAAAACCCATAACACAAGCTTTAGCTAGCTTAACTTGGGTCTAGATGGCGCTGTGTGAATTGTCCTGAGATTACTATTTATTCATATAAACTTAATTTAAGCACTTTTGAATAGTCATAACATTTTTTTTATCTAATCTCTCATACATATTGAGTGTATAGTACCTGTTTATTATAATAATCAATACTTATATAATACTTACTAAGTATTTTCTTACAGAGAGTGTCCATGCAGTTTCGCGGACAGCCGCTTGTCGAGATAAAGCGACATAGGTACCGCCCGTGACCCTCGCCAGATAACGCATTTAATGCCCTATTGGAAACTTGGACGATATATTGCCATCAGATTACTCGCTACAGCAAATTACTCTAAAAGCAATTTTAACGCAGACAAAAATAAACCCGAATTATCCTTCAAAACTTATTTTCGCTTTACGGCCAGTTACATTCGGAGATTATATCGCTGAGCGAGAGGCAATCTAGAAAAAACCGGTGACAGCGAAATTTTCAAATATCCCACCGGCCCGGGGCGAAGATATAAAAAAGAGAGTTGAACGGTCCCAGCCCCGCGGCCCGCAACCCGCGACCCGCGGCCCGCGCTTCTGCTCCGCTGGTAACCGCTACGACGCTACTCGCGTCGCCTCGAGCGCGAGGTGTGTAGTTACACAAAAACTCAATATCACCACCTCTCATATAGCCTCCACCCACATACACATATGTTACTAGCTGCACCCGCGATTTCGTCCGCATGGAATTTATCTTTATTTTTCTAGAATAAAAGTAGCCTAAGTCACTCCTTATTACATCAGCTACCTGCCAATAAAAGTCCCGTCAAAATAGGTCCAGCCATTTCAGAGATTAGCCGGAACAAACAGACAGACAGAGAAAAATTGTAAAAAATGTTATTTTAGTGTATGTACCGTATTTATATTCATATGCATGTAGTAAAAAACGATTATTTCAATATTACAAACAGATACTAATTTTATTTATATGTATGGATTAATTATGGGGGTACTACGTGACTCGGTTGTTAAATAGCCAGTTGTGACGCGTTATGACGTCTTACATATACAAATATATAATATTATTTAAACATAATATATTCTTAACAAATCATAATATGAGTATATTACAGTATAGTAGTGGTTTTCCCATAAACCACAGGTAGTTATCACGCTACACCATATCAGCAGTTACGTGTATTTTTACCTACAATTTAACTTGTATACACGAATGGGAATTTGTTATTTGAATAAAAATCCACTAATATTATAAATGGTATATGCAGAGTGCATATACCATAGGCTATGGTAAACGTTTACCATCAGACAGGTTTCGTATTGAGTCGACAACGCGCACGTGACACCTCTGGTGTTTCAGACTGTGGTAACCGTTTACCATCAGGTGAGCCGTATGCTTGACACCGTAGTTAAAAAAAAATGCGAAAGAATTCCGATTATTGTGAAATTTAGTTTTTATAATCAATAGAGCTGAGAATATAAAGTAAATAATCCATCTTCGTCAACATAGATTTTCTTTTGTTCTTCATTTAATGTTATATATATTTTCCTAGTCTGATGTCTTTTCTTTAGGCTATTTTTAATCTTTATGTAAGTACTCGTCTTTGTAATTTCTTTACGGTTATTTATTGGTTTCAACTCGTCTGGTATCGCAAAACATCTTCCGTCCTCTGTAGTTAGAGAGGTCATAGCTTGTACATTAGATTTACAGTAAATTCAAATTGTAGATGGTTCATTTTGTTTTTTTGTAACAACAAATGTCGTTTTATAATGATATTTTCAGGGTATCTTTATAAAATAAACTAAAATTTGTTTCTCTGTAAACAAAGAAATGTTTTATTTAATTTTAAAATACTACAATTATTTAACACTGAAATAATGAATCACACATATAACTCACCTGTAAACAAAGAAACGACATTTAAAGTTTATTACAATTATTATTCAACTATTACTGTCTTTTTATAATATATTTTATATATCCTTATTCATGCACACTTGTTTTTTCACGATCCATTTTTATGTTATTTCTATTGACAGCTCCCTTTGACACTCCTTGCATTTAAAACTTGAATTGTTGAAATATTTAATTATATTATTATAAAGAATTTCTTTATATATATATATAAAGAAATAATAATAATAATTTATTTCTTTACCAAAATTGTTTCAATACAATCACACTACACTGGGCCTGTCCTGTAGGAGCCAGAATACGAATTATCTTGTAAAAATTTTATATCTAAAAATACAAATATTATTTTTAAGATTCGGCACTATAAATACATATAACCGAAAATTTTACTCTTCTACCGCCAATCCCTTTTTTTAATAGCCATCTTGGTGCTTTATATGGTAAAATGTTTGCCGGATCAGCTAGTAATATTTACTCCAAATTCATAATATCTTTATTCATGTACGTCTATGACAGACTCTTATGATATGTCAAATCTACCGTCAGTTCGGAATGATTTCGAGATGAGAAGAACTGAAAAACTCAGCTCGTATTCTTTTCAAATAAATGTTGTACATGTTTACAATAATACAGATTCATTTAAATTCAAATTTGGGAGAATAGAGTGACCATATGCTATTGCAAAAACAAGTAGTCCAATCATTGTTAATAAATAAAAATCGTTGAATAATACCTATCCAAAACATCATCAGGAATTACCTGCTATAAATAACAATACATACCTGCTCATTATATATATTGTATTTATGTTAAATAATTAATAATATATACCTAATGTAGTCACAGGAAAAACCTGTAGCAATTCAATAACATTGATATTCGTATCAAGTATTTGAATGTAGACCGTGATTCAAGAAGCCCAGTAAATTACGTACACTATATCACACTAGGTCACACAAGTGACCATTTGCCTGTTTATATCTCAGAAACTAATACGCCAATATGCAATTAATTATTTGTTAATAATTATTTTATTATACACATGATTATTCAATAATAAATTGGTACTTTGTTGGTGGGCGGTTAATTGAAAAAAACAATATACAACGTTGTTTTTTACACGAAAAACATTAACTAACTGTTACGCGTGAATTCCTCCGCGTGATATTAAAACGAATGAAACTTCTGTAACTAAAGTTACGTAAGTTAGTGTTTATAAAATTAGATTAATTTTATACGCAACTTTAACGATTAATTAATTATTTTCGAGTGAAAGTGCCATCAGGTTTGTCCCTATACCAAACAAAAAGGAAAATTTTCATTGCAGCATGTTTTGTATGGAGAATAGTCGTATGCAATCGTGCGTAAGTGTAATATATATATAAACATGTTTATTGGGACACGAGGCGTGTTGACCTCCATATCTTGTACAGAACTGATTACAGAACACGTATGAGAATCGTACGTCTGTACGTTTGTACGTTCTTGTTTATCTCTATCACTATTAGATATTTCTGTTCATAATATTGTTGTAAATAGATGATTTAAATAGATATATATAATGATATCTCGGGATAATAAACACAGCGTCATTGAGTCCTAAACTATGCAGAGCTTGTCTTGCTGGTAGCTTGTCTACCATTATATTTATAAATTTTATGTTTTTCTAGCTGTTCGATTTCGTCCGCGTGTAATTTAACTTTATTTTTGTAAAATAAAAGTAATAAAACTAATATATTTACATCCTGCATCATCCCTTATTTTATCCCCATGGGGGTTGAATTCATCAAAATCCTATTTAAGCGAACGTCTTCATCATAGTAGCTCCAATCTTTAATTTCAGTTCAATCAGACGAAAGTCTAAGAAGATTTATACAAATTTTCATGTCCTATTTTATCCCCAAAGGGGTGGAATTTATAAAAATCCTTAGGGGATGCCTACGTCATAGTAGCTTTATGCATGCAAAGCCTCAGCCCGATCGGTTTAAAATTGACAAAGTTTCATACAAACTTTCATCCCCTATTTTATCCCCTTGGAGATAGAATTAATTAAAATCCCTTCTTAGCGGATGCCTACGTCATAACATCTACCTGCATGCCAAATTTCAGCCCGATCCATCTAGTGGTTTGGGCTGTGCGTTGATCACTATGTCAGTCACCTTTGATTTAAATATATTTAGATATCTGATTTTTATATGTCATATTTGACTTCTTGTTACTTCTTGTTAAGCAGGATTTCATTCAAGAGTATAAAACTTGAAGCTTGTATTTATCACACGAAACTATAAGCGTGATACTGTAGTATCAAATCGTTCGCTAATCAGAAAGGATTGTACCCGTTACCCAGCGATAGCGGCCGGTGCCTGCTGGCAGCTACCAATAAAACTTATCGCGTTTGCCTCTCGCCTACCTTACAGACCACCAGGGCTGCCACCAACAATATATCAAAACTCAAATATTTCGTTCATCAAATCAAGTCAAATAAAAATATCTTGAATCAAATCAAATGAGAATCTTGACGACCTCGGTGGTCTAGCGGTTTAGTATATCGTGTTACTTCCGATAGTCGCGGGTTCGATTCCTCGCACGGTACAAACATTTATATTTATGAGTATGATTGTTTGTATCGGTCTGGGTGTTATCTATGTATTTGTATCAGTTATCTAGTATCCATAACACAAGCTTTAGCCAGCTTTACTTGGAACTAGATGGCACTCTGTGAATTTAAAAAAAAAACACACTCTTTTATGTCAATCTACCCTCAATTCGTAGTGCTATCGAGCTGAGAAGGACTGACAACAAACTCAGCTCTTATTATTTTCAAATGCCTTTACAAATATATAGATACATTTTGACGACCTCGGTGGTCTAGTGGTCTAGCACACCACTTTACGACCGATGGTCGCGGGTTCGATTCCTCGCACGGCACAAACATTTGTATTCATGAGTATGATTGTTTGTATCGGTCTGGGTGTTTTCTATGTATAATATGTATGTATTTACGAAAAAAAAAATATCTATGTATTTGTATCAGTTATCTAGTACCCATAACACAAGCTTTAGCTAGCTTAACTTGGGTCTAGATGGCGCTGTGTGAATTGTCCTGAGATTATTATTATTATTATTATTACATTATTAAATTCAATTTAAGCTTGACCATCAGCATACGCCATTGCGATGTTGTCAAAAGGAAATAGTCTAATTAGTGGCCGCAGTCCACATATGCTGCACGCGTTCACTAGTATGACGCACAGTAAAGATACCAGTGATAACATTTTTAAATTCAATCAGAATAGAGTGACCATCAGCATATGCTATTGCAATTTTGTCAAAAGGAAATAGTCTAATTAGTGGCCGCAGTCCACATATGCTCCATGCGTTCACTAGTATGACGGACAGTAAAGGTATCAGTGATAATGTTCTCCTCATATTTCATACAGATAAACAAAAACTGATATCTTTACAAAGAATATACCAGAGTTGGGTTGTCAACGGACAACTTAAGTCCAGCCAATCATCAACCTTACCTCTCACGTTTAAAGTTGAAAATGTGATGAATAAAAAATGCTGGAAAACGTGAAGGACATGTGGACTAAGATGATCTAAATGGACGAATCCAGTTTTATGGCGGCATTTGAGCGATCAGCTCCTGCCGATCCCTCAACGCCACCTAAGGGACACACGGTTTTATGTCATATAGGGGAAACTATTACCCCCTTAGAACAAGAGCTGATAATACGATAACGAACTCAGATATTGACGGCCTCGTGGTCTAGCGGTCTAGCACACCGCTTTACGTCCGATGGTCGCGGGTTCGATTCCTCGCACGGCACAAACATTTGTATTCATGAGTATGATTGTTTGTATCGGTCTGGGTATTTTCTATGTATAATATGTATGTATTTACGAAAAAAAAAATTATCTATGTAGTTGTATCAGTTATCTAGTACCCATAACACAAGCTTTAGCTAGCTTAACTTGGGTCTAGATGGCGCTGTGTGAATTGTAAAAAAAAAAAAAGATATAGGTAAGAAAAGTTGGTATTAAGTTTCATAATTTTTTTATTAGAATAGAATAAAAATAATTTATTCAAATAAACTTACATTGAAGCACTTTTGAATAGTCATCAAATTTTTTTTAATCACCGCTCATTCGGAAAGCTGTCTCATCACAAGAAGAATAAGCAAGAAACTTGTGTGTTGCTCTTTTAAATAATTTTATTCTTACTTTACAATTTAAGTTTAAGTGTGTGAATACAAACTACCGATTAGCACTGATTCAATTAAATAATTAAATAGAAAAAATATTGAATATATAATCAACTGGTTAAACAATTAATAAGAGGAAATCAGTCATAGTGATTAGAGCAGACCAGTCCCTACAAGCAGCACCCGTTCACGAGTAGTAAGTCTAGATTTATATGTTAAGGGTAGCCCACCCCTAAATTTTTTTTTTATTAAAACAAAGTTTGCCGGGACAGCTAGTATATATATATATATATTTGTATATATATATATATATATATATATATATATATATATATATATTTGTATATATATCACGTCTAAAGGTCGCGAATATGAGGTCACACCAAACGGAATAAACGGAGTATGTTATTAACAACATACTGTTATACGTATTAGAAATCGGGCTGAAGTTCAAGTTGTACGTAATTGTTAATTACTATGACGTCACGTCATTATCTACAAAAACAAACCTAATTCACCACTATCTAACGTACACGTAAATAGATATAGGTACCCTAGAAGAGTGTGCAGATATCTTACTATATTATTGGTTGACAGCCTCGGTGGTATAGTGGTGTAGCCGCTTTACTATCCGATGATTGCGGGTTCGATTCCGCGCACAGTACAAACATTTGTATTCATGAGTATGCTTGTTTGTATCGGTCTCCGTATTTCCTATGTATATTATGTATTCTGCTAAAAAAATATGTATTTATTTCATATTTATTTCAGTTGTCTAGTACCACATACAAGCTTTGCTTAGCTCGGCACTAGATGGCGTTGTGTAAATTGATATATTATTATTTATTTTTTTTAATTTATTTTGGTACAAACAGTCATTACAATTATAATTACAAATATATATATATATATAGATAGTTGATAGACAACGAGTACCGAAAAGTATTTAGTAGTATTATATTAATAAGTAGTGTTGATATAATGAGCCTAGATATTAAGGTTAGAATTTTTTTTTACATTTTATATTTTACTATAAACAGACGATACAGTAACATGAAATATAACAAAACATTATTATTATTAACATATTATTATTATAAACGTGAAAGTTCGTGAGTATGAACAGAATAGAAAATCATTTATTCAAATAAACTTAATTTAAGCACTTTTGAATATATGGATGGATACATAACGCGTCTATTTCTGTGACAGATAAAATCTAACCTTGTTGCTCGGGTCGTGCTCAAACTATTTTTACGCAATATTAACCTGCATTTTGATTATACTGCAATGTGTATGTATTTTCCTCATTGAATCCTTGTCACGTGTTTGTGAGATGGAGAAGAAGAAAGATCAAGTATACTTTTCTGTAGACGCATCAGATCTTTCTTATAATAATTTTTAAACTAACTGCGTCCTCAGTTACACCCGCGTAAAAATTCCGCTTAAGGGTGGAGACTCATGTAAAATTTTCAAAAAGACTTTTTTTTTTTGATATTCTGAAAGTATACTATGTTGAGCGTGTACTGACGAGCCGGAAAAAAAATCTCGAATATTTACAAAGTTATAGCTAATACAGTGGAGCGGGCCGAAGTACATATAAGTATTATCGCATTATCTATCCCTGTAATAGAATAATAACACGTCCTCTCGTCCATTATTATGTAGTATATGTATGTATATTGTATGTATTGGTGTGTAAGTTTATTTATTTATGTTTATAAAATGTATGTTTATCTATAATTGTATAATAAATACAGTGTTTAGTGCGCCTCCTACCTTCTCTCTTTATGTAAATACTCTCTGTTAGCACCGGGTTGTCTGTAAGAGATTGCTGATAGCGATAAGACCGCCTTTTGTAAAACATTTATTTTCATTGTTTTATATCTGTCCTATGTTTATGTATGCGCAATAAAGAGTTATTATTATTATTATTATTATATTGTAAAGTAATAACCCGACAGAATCGTAAAAGCCATTCAGAGACCAAAGATGCTCGTTCAGCTTGCAGACAACATCAAATAGATGAAAATCAACTTTTTGAGGAGGCAGAAGGACTGTTATATGGACCTGGAATTGCAAATTAGTCGGTAATTAATTAATAATTCAGTAAAACTACTCATTTTCCTGTACTGAAACTTTAAACGCGATTATCTCGAAACTACTTTTTGAAAAACTGCTCGTGTTGTAGCTCAAAAAATTATTGACCGATTTGTTTGAAACTTGGTGAGGCTTTTCTCTACATTACTACCGGAAGGATAAACTTAAAACTTCAGGTATTTCTGATTGATTACTTATTTTTTTTTGGGGTCAAAAGGGTAAAAAAAAATAGCCCACATTCGTAACTTTTTTTAAGGCTATTTTTATATTGTATTTTATCCTTTTCTTTTTAATTTTATAGGTTTATCCTTTCCGTTTATATGTCCTGAAAAAAAAATTTTTTTTTTTGTTGTTTCAGATCAATGGTTTATGAGTGACAAATGGAGCAGTTTTGGACCTCCTGTCAGAGGCAGCCTACAAGACATAATGCTGAGCCGCCATTTTTAATTTAAAAAAAAAAATTTTTTTTTGTAAACTTAAAATGTTTAATAAAGTTGTTTTAAAAGTTCTAAACAATTAAATTATTTTTTCACTGTAAAAAAAAATATTAAAAAATGACCGATTTCAAGGCATTTACATAAGTCTCCCCCCATAATTCAGTATATAGATTCGATTGAGATTAATTGGCAAGAAACTCAATTGAGTTTTTTTTATGCTGTATTTTTATGTATGGCTAATTAGACTCTATGTATCTCTATGATGAGTGTCTATGTCTAAAATTAAATGAAAATCCCCTGCATGAACAATTGGATCTATATACTGAACAGGATGGTAGGGAAAAAATTATAATATAAAAACTTTGACGTTCATAAGCACATGAATAAATGACTTTAGAATTTGAATTTGATAGATATAACTTACAATAATGAGACAAATGCGTTAATATAAGGGCAGCAGCCGAGGAGTGTTGGGGCTGCGGACGAGGCAGGTGCGACCTCCACATATCTCACCCGGGTTCCGCACCACCAGCGGTCAGAGGGCTAATTGATAATTTATTCTACGTTTCGTATTAATTGGGATAATGGTTTCTAGAGAGACTTCAATGTATTTCCTGTTTAGTACAGCTATATCAATATATGTTTGTTATTAATTTAGTTTACTCCTGTTTGCATATTATCTGTTCATTTTTCAATCCGTTTCACTAAGGTTGCCTTCAAAAGATTGCTTTTAGCAATAAGTCCGCCTTATTGTAACGGTACATGTGTCCTTTGTTATATTGTTTGTGCTTCTTCTATAGTATATGTTGCAAATAAAGTATATTCTATCTATCTATCTATATAAATTGATAGAAATAGAAGTAATCTTTATTCAAATAAACTCAATACAAGAACTTTTGAATAGTCATATTTTGATTCTACCACTCATTCGGAATGCAGATTCATCACAAGTAGAATGAGCAAGAAACTTGTGTGTTGCTCTTTTTAATTGATTTTTTTGTTATATAAATAATTACAGTATAACAAGTAAGAGGCATGCGATAATCAACATAGAAGTCGCTACGCACTCGTTATTAATGTAATCAGATAATATTGTCAGTGCTATGGATTTAAAGTTTTTCTATAATAACATTATATTGATGTTTTTATATTACATATATCGAACGATATTGTGTCGGACGAAACTGTTGTATCAATAACGTAATATATTGCTTTGTAACCTGTTTTTTTTTTTAATATTAATTCCTGTAGATTTTTTTATGTAAATAAATTTTTTATATGTTTTCTTTTGACATTCGGATTCAACTGTTATTTATATTAAGCTAACAAATAATTATTAGGCTTGTTAAGTAATTGAATTTTATGGATATACATATATATACATATTACTGTGTTTTAGGTATATATTATATACAAATTTGGGATATATTTACTTTATAAATTTCAAAGTACTAACCAATTTACCTTCAGTTATTAAAACAACTGTATCTATAAAGATGACCAAGCAAAACGGCAAGTATTTCTCGTAAGGAAATAACAACTAGCAGAGCCCGCAAATGTTTTTTTGTCAAAATAAACTTAATTCTCTATTGAAAAATAGGGGTTGTTGATAGAAGGGTAAAAATTTTGGGTTGTATGTATTTTTAATGCCACATTATAAATAATAATCAAAAATCCAAATAATTAAAAAAATGTTAGGGATACGACTCATCACTTAGGGGTATAAAAAATAGATACTAGACCTACTGAATATACAAATAAAATTTAATAAAAATAGGTCAAGCCGTTTCGGAGGAGTATGTAAGAACATTGTGACACGAGAATTTTATATATAAGATTTAACGATCTTTTAAGGAAATATAAATAAATATTTAAATCAATTACATCATGAATACATGTTATAATACTAATAATAATCTCAGGACAATTCACACAGCGCCATCTAGACCCAAGTTAAGCTAGCTAAAGCTTGAGTTATGATTGCTAGAATACTGTTACAAATATATAGATTTTTTTCGTAAACACATACATATTATACATAGAAAACACTCAGACCGATACAAACTAATGAATACAAATGTTTGTGCCGTGCGAGGAATCGAACCCGCGACCATCGGGCGTAAAGCGGTGTGCTAAACCGCTAGACCACCGAGGTAGTCTAAAGTCGAGGTCGTCTCGTTTATTTACAATACAAGCAAATAGCAAATTTGTTAACACAAGTATTATTTTACACGCCACCGTGTGTAGAGCCGTTCAACAGCACAATATCGTTAAGTGTAAATTAAAACGCACGATGTAAACGATTACAGTAAAATTAAACCAATAATTTATAACACGTGTAAGGTCGGCGCGTCCGGTCCGGCGTCCGGCGTCCGGCGTCCGGCCGTTCGCCGGCAACTTTCGCGCGCCGTCCGCGCTAATTGTTGTTCATAATTTGTTGGCGACCACCACCCTACTGTCAAGGTGATATTTTAACGTATCCTTATTTAAATGTAAATGCGCAAACTTCCACACAACCCCGGTTTTGACGGCTACCTACGCACATAATTCTCGTACGTCCAAGTTTTACCGCGCGCCCGTGTACCGGCGAGTTAAAACGCCATCGCATTTAAATTCAAAGTGTTTTTAACAATCGCAAATAAATATTCACCTAAATAAATAAACAGTGTTAACAAACTGGCTTTTTAGGTTAAGAAATTCCATTGGCATAAGACATATATTTATATTATAAAAAATGCTATAAACATATATAATACTAGCTTTTTCCCGCGGTTTCGCTCGCGTTAATTTATCACCTTAAGGGCGGAATTTATCAAAATCCTACGTCATAGTAGCTTTATGCATGCAAAATCTCAGCCGGATCGGTTTAAAATTGACAAAGTTTCATACAAACTTTTATCCCCTATTTTATCCCCTTGGGGGTAGAATTAATCGAAACCCTTTCTTAGCGGATGCCTACGTCATAACATCTACCTGCTTGCCAAATTTCAGCCCGATCCGTCCAGTGGTTTGAGCTGTGCGTTGATAGATCACTATGTCAGTCACCTTTGAGTTATATATATTTAGATAACATTTATAATCATTACATAGTATAGAACTAAGTCGCTATCGCTGTCTGTCCGTCTCTATGTATGCTTAAATGTTTAAAACTACGCAACGGATTATAAAGCGATTTTTTAATAGATAGAGTGATTCAAGAGGAAGGTTTATATGTATAATACATGCATAATATTGTAGAGAAACACTGATCAATATAGAGGTTTCTAATGTGATGTCGTAAATAATCACATTTTTTACGCTTTCATTGCAAACACTAAACCCCATCTGATATTTAGTATCAACATTGCACCCGTGCGAAGTTGGGGCGGGTCACTAGTATATTTATATTATGAAGAAATGCTATACATATCTAAATATAATATTTATAATAAATATATATTATTTACTATATAAATACATACCCGGATGGTGGTGGTATATCACACCGTTTTGCTTCCTACGGTCGCGGATTCGAATCCTCGCATGCAGAGCAACACGCAAGTTTCTTGCGATGAGTCTGTGAATCTGATCCGATGCATCCCATCCGAATGTGTGGTTGAATAAAGAAATAAGACTATTCAAAAGTGCTTATATTAATTAACGATTATTTCTATTTCTCGTACAGAATAAGAATAGAATACAAAATGTATGAGAAAAAAATATTTGTTTTTGGATGGCCTCCCGACCTAGAACCATACAAACAATCATGAACATATAATAAGTATGATTGTTTGTATGGTTCTATCTGTCCATATATATACTTTTTTTTATGATTATAATGGAATGGTGCAGATGTCTGCGTTAACCGATTACCCTGGCGCAGCATCAGTGGAGGATGATAAGATGAGTATAAGGTCAGGTCAGTCGGTCCACCGTGGTAAATTCACCAGGAATTTATCACGATGGTTTCCAGGGGAAACCATGTGGAGGTCAACTTGACATGCTTGATGCATCTATGAGGTCATCAGTCCACTTTATTGACATCACTTTCTTTGCAGTTACAGTAAAGTTAAAAACGTGTAACTCGTATTTCACAAAATTCAATTGAGGTGGCCCTGATTTAATTGAATATGACAGGACAGTACTGGAGGACGGTTATCTACTTGGTTTTACGTAGCGAAGGTAGGGCCCTTAATAGCCATTGAAATTGAACTGAAACGTGAGTGGACAAATTGAAACGGCCGGGTCACGATAAGGGCCAGGCCCAAGGAAAGGGGAGTATCCATAAACAAAAGGCGACTCGGTCCCAATTAATAAAGCAGCCAGCACTGAAGTAGAGCAATTAATTCTGCGCCTTCCTAGATTTTAATAGTTCCCATAAATCAGCGGCCGGTGGGTTAATCGTCGTTTAATATGCCGGACCGGAGAGCCGAGTGGGGCCGCGGCCGCGAACTATCTCGCCTATATATTGCGCACCACTAACAGATAAAGCACGATACGTGATACGGAAGCGAGCAATACAATCGTTTCTCCTCTAATTTCTTTTGTGATTGCGCCAAAGTTACACCCTGTATATACAGATATATCTTTTCGTATGTATGAAAGAACATCTTTCTCGAGGTTACACCCTGTATAATACGGTATATACAGACTTATTTTCGTATGTGTGAAAGTACATCTTTCTGAATGACTCAAGATGTATTTCTGCAATTGAAATAACAATAAAACTGACAGTAAATGGTAAACGAGGCATTCCAATCGTTAATCCTCTAATTTTATTTTGTGATTGAGCCGAGGTTACATCCTGTATATACATACTTATTTTTTCACATGTGTGAAAGTACATCTTTCTCAATGATTCAAGATTTAAATATGCAATTGAAATGACAATCAAACTGACGGTAAATGGTAAGCGAGGCTCAGATCGTTTCTCCTCTAATTTTCCTTTGTGATTGCGCCAAACTTACTCTGTATGTATATAAAATATATCTGTATATATGTAGATATATTTTTTCGTATATGTGGAAGTACATCTTTCTCAGTGATTAAAGATTTAAATATGCAATCAAATTGACGGTAAATTGTAACTGTCGCCTATATACATGAACAGCATCATTGACATCACGTTATCCACTAAACTCGACCCATTGACTTTGCGGCGAGATATTGCATCTCTGTGCATTTTCTACCGCATATATCACGGGGAGTGTTCTGAGGAATTGTTCGGATTAATACTAACTGCTGAGTTTCACCACCGTACCACCCGCCAGAAACTGAATACCATCCTGATCATCTGGATGAATGGCAGTCTTCCACAGAGCGGTTTTCTAGAAACTTTTTGCCTCGCACAACCACATTGTGGAATCACCTTCCAGTAATGGTATTTCCGAACCGATACGATATTGAAACCTTCAAGAAAAGAGCTTATTCCTTTTTAAAAGGCCGACAACGTACTTGCAATTTCCCTAGTGTTGCGAGTGCTCATGGGCGGCGGTAATCACTTACCATCAGGTGAGCCGCATGCTTGTTTGTCCCTCTGTTATAAAAAAAAAAATCCAGCGTCTGCCGTGATATCACTCCATTGCCATTCCAGAGGACATAGACGTCATGCCTCCCATCTTGGTTAAGTCTTTAGCTAAAGACTTCTTATACATCACCGAACTGAGTTAATACGTTTATACAAAGTTAAAGTACCACAGTTAGCCTCACATCTGGTCCGTTATGCGTGTAGAGCCGAGACTACTGAAGTAGACAGCGAAGCTCCTACCGAAATGCAGAAGCCTCGTGGTATCTTCACAGGCTTCACGGAGCGACCTCACCGTTCCGAGGTTTGTGAGCATTGTGTGGTCATTGCAAGCACTCCAGGATTAATAAGCTATGGTAACTAGAATTGATGAAGTAAGTCTTCAAGAAGACAAGCATAAAATGTGACACAGGCGACAGTTGGCAACTACCATCTAGTGCAGTGGTTCCCAAATAGTTTTTGCTGGGTACCACTTCAAAAAAGACATCAAACCTTGCGTACCCCTTATTGTAGCAATCATATTAATATTATAAATAAGAAAGTTTGTATGTTTGTTTTACTGATAGCAGCACGTACCCCTTGATGCAACTTCACGTACCCCTGGGGGTACGCGTACCACTAATTGGGAAACGATCTAGTGCTATATTAGTCAGGTAGTACATAAATTCAAATTCAAATTCAAAAATCATTTATTCATGTAGGACATTTTAGCCGCTTATGAACGTCAAGTTTTTACATTATATTTTTTTTCCCTACCGTCCAGTTCGGTATATAGATCCAATTGAGAAGAACTGGCAAGAAACTGAATTGAATTACTTTTTTTTAACAGTTTATTTACAATGTATATTTATATATGTATATGTCAATGTGCATAAACAACTATTGCCATGCACGCTCGTCATTTATTCGTTTGCTCAGTAAATATGATTTAACAGTTGTTTTGAATTTATTTAAGGGTAATTTCAATATATCCTTTGGTATCTTATTGTATTTATCACAAAATACCTATTGACTTTTTCTAAACGATACTTGGGGACAGCAAGTTTGTCGTCAAATCTAGTATCATCAAAAAAGAAAAAAGGAATCTGTGCTGCGACACAGGAAAAGAGAAACTTCAAGGAACTGCCACTGCCCTCTCTCCACTGCCAACCAGCCTTTCTCTCTCTCACACAACGCGATATATTGTCTACTCGTGAAGATCCCGATTTTTCATGACCGAAAGATAAGATTTTGAAGTGACAAGTTCTATGTAGACTGAAAACCCCTAGTACATATAATACGGGGTGTATTAGGGTTTTTTAGTCTACATAGAAGTTTCACTTCAAAAGTACCTATCTGATAAAATATTGTTACAACTATAAAATGAATATTAAATCGTAGATTGTAACATTGGTCGCATTCCGAAAGCAGTTCAACTTGCCGAATAGCAATTTCCCTCAACTGCGTGCTGAAATAACGGCCTCCACCTGCACCGTATTCAATTACCGTACATATTTAGAACAGGGGCACTACAAATTCAATTCTGGCGGACTTCGCTTCTGGTTAAGTGGTTATATCCCCTGTAGCGGACGACAGCCGTGCAGGCAAGTGGACACTAAACACGCGCTGGCCAGGGGGAGGGTGCTGCCCGGAGGGGGCGAGGGGGGCAGTGCTGCCACCTCAACAGTCCTACCACTACATTAGCAGATTTGATATCTTCTGATCGGGTGAAACTTGTCTTAAACAAATTAAATTAATATTATAAACTGCTTTTTCCCCATCCCTTTCATTTGTGGTCGACGTATGTTTTTCTCTTTCATTCATCCCTGTTCAGTCATGTTGTTATTCTTTCTCTTTCTTGCCATATCATCTTTTACACAGTCCATCCATCTCTTTTCGGCCTTCATCAGCTCTTGTAACCATCCACTTTCATATATAACAATATTATAAAAATAATAGTTTTGTGTAGATGTAAGTAATGATTGAGTACTTGAGTTTTACGCTCAAAATTGATTTTTTAATTATTATTAACTTCACTAAATAATTCAATCTTTATTTAGTACTAAAAACTTTCTTCTGTGTTCTTTTTTAATTAAAGATATGCATGGTCTTCACGATTTTTGTTGTTGTTGATCTAATGTAATTCATATTTAACATTAACGACTGTTTTTATAGAAAAACTTAAAATCCATAGCACTGACAATATTATCTGATTACACTAATAATGAGTGCGTAGCGATTTCTATGTTGATTATCGCATGCCTCTTACTTATTCTACTGTAATTAATATATAAAAAAAACATCTATTCATAAGAGCAACACACAAGTTTCTTGCTCATTCATCTTGTGATGAATCTGCATTCCGAATGAGTGGTAGAATCAAAATATGACTATTCAAAAGTGCTTGTAATGAGTTCATTTGAATAAAGATTATTTCTATTTCTATTTCTACATTATATATAAATATAACATTAATATTTTTATTGTTATTATTTGTATGATAATATCAAATATTTGTTGAACATAGGATGTCCAGATAGTTGGCAACACTGCGAGGGTGTCCGCCGACACCTCGGGATATTGAATTTGCGGCGAGTCTCATTGTTATCTAGCGGTGCAAGGTCGCCAATAGCACCCCCTGCTTCTCCACCCACAGGTACTACAACCCTTTCTTTTACACTAGGGTTGATACTTTCATTATCTGTACTTTTTTTATATCTATAATTACTCTCTTATAACTTAGCAATTAAGAACATTACGGTGTTTCCAACTTTTCATATTTTACATATAAATATTTGTTATTTCCTTGAATAGTCTTATAGCGCTAGGACCCCACTGACCAAGGGTCTCGACACCCGACACTCTCAATTAAGTTATGTAAATACATTAACTTATCTTATATATAAAATTCTCGTGTCACAGTTTTCGTTCCCTTTCCACTTTAAATTAATTAAATTTTGTGAGCGTATTGAGTAGGTCTGAGAATGGACCAACATCTATTTTTCATCCCCCTAAATGTTAGAGGTACTCCACCCCTATTTTTTTTTATTTTAAGGCAAAACAACGTTTGCCGTGACAGCTAGTAATATATAAAATAAGTAGATTTGTCCTACATAAATAAATGATTTCCGATTTCATTTCATATAAGGGTATAGAAATTGTTAGCAGCCCTGAGCACGTCGCTCGAGAGCCGTCATTGGTCAATTTATTTCTTGCGCGGCGGACACCGGGCCGCAGTTATCATGATTGAATTAAGTAACTCCGGCCGGAATTGTACCCGCACCCGTGATTTAGAACCCACCGTCGGAATCCGCCGGCCCATTGTGCACCTCCACCGTGCGAACACAAAAACGGAATACGAAATTTTAATCGTGGGAAAGCACGCGTGTGGATCCCGCTCACTGGTCCGCCAAAGTTTATTTAAGGTTAATTTGGAGTCGACCCGGGCGGTCAGTTAGTTTGTGACCGGATTCCAATTGGGGTTAATCTTTACCGTTCGACCTATCCGCTGATTGCTCAACGATTTGACTCGGAAACATTGATTCAGTTAAGATTCATTTGCATAAACTTGGAAATTAAATTATTTTTGTGTATCGTTAACCCGAGCGTGTCACAACTGTGGTAGTTACTGATTACACTTATCGTAAGTTTACGTTCTATCTACTTGCAAATGTCAATTTTTTATTACTTTTTATTTTATCTATTAAACATAAAGTGATAAACTGAATATCATTTCTTTTCTGCTAATTATAAACTGATATCAAATATGTACCTACTGTTAATAAAATAAAACATAAATATTCTCAAATCTGTAATCTTAGATAGGATTGCCAAAGGTCAATTGATCTGAAGTATTTATGAAAACTTAATAACAAATTAATAAATTTAGTTAAAAATAAATTACTTATACGCTTAACTAAAAATTTCGTTATCCGTAAAAACTTAACAAATGGATACTAATCGGCAAATTAATAAGGAATTATTCCATATTAGTTAAAAGAAAACACGTTAGGGTTTAGAAATAAAATACAATCGTTAAAATTAAGAATCAAGTTAAGATTTAAAAGTAATAATAATAATAATAATCTCAAGACAATTCACACAGCGTCATCTAGACCCAAGTTAAGCTAGCTGAAGCTTGTATTATGGATACTAGGTAACTGATGCAAATACATAGATTTTTTTCGTAAATACATACATGTTATACATAGAAAATACACACACCGATACAATAATTTAAGTTGAAACTCTACGTCCAAAAAAGGAATAATCATCAAAACAGAATATTTTGTAAAACGTTAAGCATATTAAAAATTGCTTGATCCCTATACATATGTTTAGGCAACATACTGGTATATAAAAAAATGGATCAAACGAGACGATCGTTGCCGTAGTGTCGTAGCACTGCTACGCATCTCGTAGACATCGCGGCAGCCTCTACGAAGGCTGTCGTAGCGCTCAAGGTACCCCACTCTCCCAATCTCTCAGTCACATTTCCAAAGTTTATATCACTCATTCCGCTTGACCGGCGCCAAATTATATTAACCAAATATATACCCTCTTTTTTTTATTGGTGGACACAAGCGCTATACTAAAAGACTGTTCTTTACGCAGATAATGTCACAATCGGCCCATTCTCATTCAGGCTGAGTGGCTGTTTTTATAGAGAGGAGTCGCTAAGTATGTACAAATAATCCATAATTTATTACTGTAACTAGGAACATTCGGAGCGAGCATTTGCATACAATATCAATAGAGCGAGAGGAACAGAGGCCTACATAAAAGTGAAGCATCCAATCCTGCCCACGTCAATGGCAGCGTTACATCAAATTATTCCATTCCATTTTAGACGAAATGTATACAGAGCAAACATGAAAAGAGAACAAAATTAAGCATTACAGCGAGGCGCGAGTCACGAGCGGACAGCGGGGAGCGGTTAGCGTTTACCACGAGCGATTGACGAGCGTGCATGGCAGTAGTTGTTCATGCACGGGATTTTTATTTAATGTTAGACATAGACACCTATATAAATATACATTGTAAATAAACTAGCTTTTAAAAAAAAGTAATTAAATTGAGTTTGTTGCCAGTGCTTCTCAATTGGATCTATATACTGAACTGGACGGTAGGAAAAAAATTATGATATAAAAAATTTGACGTTCATAAGCGGCTAAAATGGCCTGCATGAATAAATTATTTTTGAATTTGTATTAGCGACGAGCGGAGGGTAGATGGACCGATGTTGATAAAGTAGACTACCACGAGCAGATAGATACAAATAGTGCCAAATTAATTGAGCGAAAATAATTAGTATGAAAAGTAAATATGTATCAATCGATCAAAATATACATGTTGTGGACTTCACAATATATTGCTGGCCACTTAAAAGCTACTTTTCACCTTTAAAAAGAATTGTATAAATTTGCCTTGTTAATTTTGTGACATAAGAAAAATATATGATTTTTATTTTACTCTTTTTTTGCATCGATTTATTTTACGTAATTATAGAGTAGATGCAATAGCTTTTTGCACATAAAGAACCGACATACAAACAATACAATTCATATTAACCACCACAATACATTTTGATTAACCGATCAACCGATTGATCAATTTCAAAAAGTCTTTCACAGCTTAAACGATAGAATATTGCTCAGTATATAGGTTATATATCACGTGTTGATTTAATATATGTATATATCAACTAATTAAAATTAATCAGTTATGAACATCCGACCAAAGACAGGACGGCTAGTTATGAATATCTAAACTTCTTAAGTATACAAAAATAATTCATTTCTTTTGATAAAATTCATATTTAAAAAAAAATACATTACATAATTTTTACTCAATGCAAGAGAAGCGAGTCGCGAGAATCTTTTAAGTACAATCAATTACTAATGACTACATTTTTTAATTATATTTAACATTCTAAAGTTCCTCCCAAAACCCACAAATTAATAATAATTATATATTTTTTAATAGTTTCAACAGGCACTAAACCCGGAGTGGTACCTCCGTCGCTCCACCGCGTGCACCACACTCAGCTACCGCGGCCTGGGCGGCGGGCGGGCGGGCCCGGGCGGCGGCGGGAGGGGGGCGACATCAATAATCCTCCTTGTTATTCTTATGCAAATGCCCACGGTACGATAATAAGTGAAACTCGAATCACCAGACGTTAGACAGATTGGAAGAATTCGCTGACAAACGACGCGGCACACACTACGCGAAAATTCACCCCGCACGCTTCACTCCCTAGCAATGGCTGTTCAAAATCTACCCTGTACCATCGTAAGCACAGATTATTATATTAGAGTCCGTTAGTTTTCTGTTCCCGCGCTTTCACTTCCCCTCCCTTACCTAGTACTGAACTGACCGTACGGCGGCCATGACGCGCGCGCATTTGTTGTGAATTAAAATAAATTAGAACTGAGTGAAACCTACTGTGAAACTGGAAAGCTAGCGAAGATATCTTCGAGACCCTGAAGCCCAAGAAATCCGCAGAACCATACAGGTACGTGACAGACGCTTCCACATATTTTTCCCTATATATATACATAGTACTTTCCCTAACATTTTGGTAGCAGAGAGTAAATTCCCTAACAATGGCTATTAGGGAAACCAAGAGATAATGTATTTTATAAATACGCTATAGAAGAGTAGAGACTACCCGAACTGACATTTTTATGCTTAAAATAGAAGAAATTTTAATCCAAATTCAAATTCAAAATCATTTATTCATGTAGGATATTTTAGCCGCTTATGGACGTCAAATTATTACATTATAATTTTATTTTTTTCCCTACCATCCAGTTCGGTATATAGATCCAATTGAGAAGAACTGGCAAGACACCCAATTGAATTATTATTTTTTTAAAAGCCAGTTTATTAACAATGTATATTTATATAGGTGTCTATGTCTAACATTAAATGAAAATCCCGTGCATGAACAACTATTGCCATGCACGCTCGTCATTCAACTAATCGTTTAATGAGTAATATTGTGTATTTATTTTTGACCCTAATAAATTAGTCTAGTTGATAGTTTGTAGAATAGAATAGAATAGAAAATCATTTATTCAAATAAACTTAATTTAAGCACTTTTGAATAGTCATAACAATTTTTTTTATCTACCGTTCGTTCGGAAAGCTCACCACAAGAAGAACGAGCAAGAAACTTGTGTGTTGCTCTTTTAAATAATCCTTGTAAGTTTACATTTACAAGTCGAAACGTGTGAATACAAACTACCAACCAGCCCTAATTTTTTGGATCAAATATAAATATACACTAAGATTAAATCAGTCGTAGTGATAAGAGCAGACCAGTCCCTACAAGCAGCACTCGTTCACGAGTATGACGGATGAGCCAGCCATCACTGCGCTCGACCATATTTTAGGGAGCCCAATGACCCGGCCCAGCACGCCGCCACATGTCTGGACATTCTAGTGAGCATGACTGCTCATTGCACTCGACCACATCACAGCTACAAAAATTACTATATGGTAGTTACAGTATTCGCACTTTACATCAGGATGCATGCGGCAATCAATACAAAAGCCGCTACGCTATCATATATCAAGAAATGAGTATGAAAAATAAATTATAACGTTGTCCGCAAATAAACTTATTCTTGCTATATATTGCTATCATCTATAAATTCATCTATCTTATAATAGGCTTTTTTACATAACATTTGTTTAATATAAAATTTGAATTGCCTGTCTGTAAGATTTAGCGTAGACTCTGGCAGTTTATTATAGAATCTTACGCAATTACCATAAAATGAATTACTAACTTTGTGTAGACGGCATTTAGGTAAAATTAGCTTATTTTTATTGCATAAGTTTCTACTTGTACAGTCTTTAAGTTTCTTGAAACTATCTAAGTTTTTTCTTGTATACATAATATTTTCATAAATGTTCTGTGAGGCATTTATATTACATGTTTCGATTTAAAATGTAAAGTTACAACGATTACTTAAAAGAGCAAAACACAGCTTTTTGTATCAGCGGTAAATATAGATAGTGTTGAATTAAAAAGTGATTTAAATTAAGTTTAAATTAAATTAAGTTTATTTGAATGAAGGATTTTCTATTCTGTTATAAACAATCTCACTTTCCTCCCTGACTGTTTGATTAGAAATAGATTTGAATACATATAGCTAAACAATTTTTATCTAAAATATTATTATTGGCTATTATTGTATTAGACAGACAAACCTACGCGATAAGATAATAGCATCAGTAAAAAATATATTATTATTATTATCAATTTGTGTTTATGTTTCTATTTGCGTTGCTTTAATGGGTAATAAGTAAAGAAATAACAGTTTCTATAGTTATTAATATTATAATTGTGAAGTTTATGAGTATGGGTGTTTCTTAGTCTTTCACGCAGAAGCTACTTATGATTATGTTGAAATTTTATTAACTAATACTACTTGTTAATATTTTGTATTTCTGTTACTAAGAAGCTTAATATATAGACTGTTTCTATTGAAAGGTCGATACGACAAATTCTATGCATACAAATAAAATTGGAGTGTCTGTTTGTAATATTGAAATAACCGGTTTTTACTACACGCATATGAATATAAATACGGTACATACTCGAAAATCACATTAATTACAATTTTTATTTGTCTCTCTGTCTATTTGTTCCGGGTAATCTCTGAAATGGTTGGACCGATTTTGACGGGACTTTTCTTGGCAGGTACCTGATGTAATAAGGAGTAACTTAGGCTACTTTTATTTTAGAAAAAAAGTTAAATTCCACGTGAACGTAGTCGCGGGAACAGCTAGTATATATATAAAATTACATGTTACGAGGCATGAATTTGTCCAATTTGTCCATTGCAATGGTAACGCATTTGTGGTATGACGGCGACATAACCGTGTCTTTATTTATGTATACCATTTACCATTAGGTGAGCCGTAATCTTGTTTACCAATTGCATAATAATAATAATAATAATAATCTTAGGACAATTCACACAGCGCCATCTAGACCCAAGTTAAGCTAGCTAAAGCTTGTGTTATGGGTACTAGATAACTCATACAAGTACATATATAATTTTTTTTTTCGTAAATACATACATAATATACATAGAAAACACCCAGACCGATACAAACAATCATACTCATGAATACAAATGTTTGTGCCGTGCGAGGAATCGAACCCGCGACCATCGGTCGTAAAGCGGTGTACTAGACCGCTGGACCACCGAGGTCGTCAAATAAAATACAATATAATAAAATACAAAATATCACCCCGTGTGTGCGGGGCGCGCGCAAGCGTGCGTACACAATGTAGTCTCGATGTAATGTACGAGCGGTACTTATTTGGTTTAATCAGTACAACGCACGAAGCGACGTCACGCTACTATTAGCGTGATGCCAACGATATCGGCACACACGAGAGCGTCTCTTATCAGCGCTTATCGGTGTAACACACCCGCCGCACCGTATCAGCAACGTAGGACTTTTCTGGCGGAGTTCGCCCGCGATGAACCCGTTCTGTGATAAGTTATTAATATACAGACGCAATAACAACTTTTATTACTGAGGTCTCACTATATCTACGTTGAACGTAGATTTTGAAAATGTTTAGGTAAATTTTAATCTTTGTAAAGATGCATTAGTACGCGATATCTACGTTGATTTTCAAAATGTTTAGGTGAATTTTAATCTTTGTAAAGATGTATTCTTACAAGAGATCTACGTTGATTTTCAAAATGTTTAGGTAAATTTTAATCTTTGTAAAGATGCATTAGTACGAGATACTAGAATAAGATGCCCTTTAAACTATCAAAGACAAATTGGTTTTTGTTTAAAATTGTACGAGTATATTTCTAAATATATATAACTCAAAGGTGACTGACATAGTGATCTATCAACGCACAGCCCAAACCACTGGACGGATCGGGCTGAAATTTGGAATGCAGACGTTATGACGTAGGAATAGAATAGAATAGAAAATCATTTATTCAAATAAACTTAATTTAAGCACTTTTGAATAGTCATAACAATTTGTTTTTTATCTACCACTCGTTCGGAAAGCTGTCTCATCACAAGAAGAACGAGCAAGAAACTTGTGTGTTGCTCTTTTAAATAATCCTTGTAAGTTTACATTTACAAGTCGAAACGTGTGAATACAAACTACCAACAAGCACTCATTTTTGGGTCAAATATAAATATGCAATAAGATTAAATCAGTCGTAGTGATAAGAGCAGACCAGTCCCTACAAGCAGCACTCATTTCACGAGTATGACGGATGAGCCAGCCATCACTGTAGGCATCCGCTAAGAAAGCATTTTGATTAATTCTACCCCCAAATGGATAAAATAGGGGATGAAAGTTTATATGAAACTTTGTCAATTTTAAACCGATCGGGCTGAGACTTTGCATGCATAAAGCCACTATGACGTAGGCATCCCGTAAGAAGGGATTTTGACAAATTCCACCATTTTAGCAAAGCCGCGGGCAAAAGCTAGTCATGGAACGTAACAGAAGTAGATTTTTTTTAATTGATATATGAAATCAATAAATAAACTAAAGGTAAGGACAATTTTTTTTTAAATCACATCCACAAAACGTACCAGAGACTTTGTACTGATCAAAAATCAAAATATCTATATTCTCTACTAGCTGCGCCCGGGGTTTTACACGCGTGAAATTCATAGCCTATATGTTAAATATTACTGTAAAGTTTTATCAAAATCCGTTCAGTAGTTTTCCCGTGAAAGAGTAACAAACATCCATCCATACTCATAAACTTCCGCGTTTATAATATTAACTAGCTAGCCTGCACCAGCTGACTTCGTCCGCGTGGAATTTAACTTTATTATTCTAAAATAATAGCCTAAGTTACTCCTTATTACATCACCTACCTGCCAATAATAGTCCCGTCAAAATCGGTCCAGCCATTTCAGGGATTATCCGAAACAAACAGACGGACAAAAATTGTAAAAATTGTTATTTTGGTGGAGGCATATACGTACCGTATTTATATTCAAATGCATGTAGCAAAAAACTGTTATTTCAATATTACAAACAGACACTCCAATTTTATTTATATGTATAGATGTATAAATTATCCGGTATTGCCTTGGGTAATTGGCTATTAAAACACCCAAGGCCTCAACGAGTTAAGGAATCCATATTTGACCACAACTAAGTCTATTTTTATTTATTTATTTTAATTCGGATTACATCTTTTTTAAAAGGCCGACAACGTACTTGCAATTCCCCTGGTGTTGCGGATGCTCATGGGCGGCGGTAATCACTTACCATCAGGTGAGCCGCATGCTCGTTTGTCCCATG
Source organism: Achroia grisella (assembly GCF_030625045.1). NCBI lineage: Eukaryota > Metazoa > Arthropoda > Insecta > Lepidoptera > Pyralidae > Achroia > Achroia grisella. The sequence continues at coordinate 537,409 of NW_026712776.1, forward strand.
TGTCATATAAAAAAAATTAAATAATAAAAAAAAATCCATATTGTGTTAATAAACGACTTAAAAAACTATGTTAGTAACTTATAATATACAGATTAACTTAATTCATATATCTGTGTCCACGTCCAGAAGCTCTGGGTCCACAATGCAACGATATCCAGTGCCTCTGGAGCGGACAATCAGGTATACTCGCAACAGTTGTTAGGATGCTGTTCGTGCTCTCCCGAATTCTAGACATCAGTGATGCAGCTCTTTTATGCATTATGGCTTGAAATTCGTCTACCCGCGCCGCTGCAAACATCTCTGATGCGCTATAGAACCGAGGGAGCCCTAACAACATCCTAAACCCATTATTGTACTGTACACGAAGAGCGTTGTATGCCCTCTGGGTATCTACCTTTTACCATCGCACCGCTCGCCATCGACAGGGAATTCATCCCCACACGCTGGAACCTAAGTAGTCTCGGACAGTGCGGTTTCAGAGGAGCTTCCTCCCGCGTACACTTAGATTGTGGAATGAACTATCTGCCGAGGTTTTCTCGAGAAGGGTATATTAAGGTTTCTTAAGGGTCGGCAACGCGTATGTGATACCCCTGGTGTTTCAGGCGTCCATAGGCTACGGTAACCGTTTACCATCAGATGGGCCGTATGCTTGTTTGCCACCTAAGTGGTATAAAATAAAATACCCAAACCATAGGCCGCACGTGTAAAACAAATGACAATACTCTTTATACAACGTTGTCTTCATGTCGTTATTATACTATGAACTAGTGATGGATGAGCTAGGTTTTAATACACAATAGCTATGATCGTTTACAATGTATCAACAGTATAGAGAGTAGGTAGCTGTGCCGTGATATCAGCGCCGTGTTCCTGTGATAAGGTGACCTGTGGCAATTCAGCAGCGCAGCGCGTGGGCGCAGCGGCTGTATCCTCTCGTGTTACTTCCTCTTTCGCTGTATGATACAGCGCACAGATAAAATAGGTAACGTTTTGTTATTATATATTTACCTATCTAGCTGTAACCGCTAAAATAAAAGTAGGCTAAAGTACTCGTTATTACATCAGATACCTGCCAAAAAAAATCCCGTCAAAATCGGTCCAGCCATTTCAGAAATTAGCCGGAACAAACAGACAGACAGACAGACAAAAATTGTAAAAAAATATTATTTTATTATATATTTATTCAAATATATTAGTCTATGTACCGTATTTATCATAAGCATGTAGTAAAAACCGGTTATTTCTATATTATAAACAGCCCCAATTTTACCCCCCCCCCCCTCCAAATTTTATTTATATGTATAAATTATCCTGAACAAGCATTGATACTTTATACATACATATAAAATATACTTATAAACCTGTCATCATTTCATTACTCATCCATATTTTTGTCAAAACTGTTATCTCAGAAACGGTTCAAATAAAAAAACTGTGTAACAGTTTAGTAGATAAGCGAGGTCTGTGGGTTCGCGTCCCGCTTTATATTTAGAGGTAACAAACTGTCGTATCACAACTCTGCATTTGTTTCTATACAAATTGAGTTTGAAAAGAGCATTGTAGCGTTCTATAACTCAGTAAATTTCTTTACACTACGATGGTGGCACACATGCATACGGCCCATCTGATGTTAAAAGGTTACCGTAGTTATGAACGCCTGAAATACCTGTGATTGAATTTGAATTTAAATATGTATCATATTTAATTCAAATTAAATTCATTTGCAGATATTATATAAACGAAATATTTAGTAATAATATTATTAAATAAACTTCCGATAATTCAACGATATTATTATTACATCCAGAGAACTTCAATGATATAATGAGAATATATGTAAATATCTCAAATGTATAATGTGTGCAAATGTAAACAACCGTGTAAGTTATATGTAAATTAAATGTGATAAAGATTATTTTTTGACGCCATCTATATTATTTATACGTTATTATTATGATTATATGAAATAATCTAAATTAGAATTATAACATTGTTATCAAATTATACCTCATTCAAATATATGTACATATATGTAAAAGTATTTATAATGACTGGTAAAATAAATGTCCTACAGAGACTTACGTCTCAACATTATATTATATCCTTAGTACGTCATTTATGTAGTTTAAAACAGTGCATAAATCATTGTGAATAAAGTTTAAAACAATGTATAAATAAATGTAATAAATATTTATTTACATTATATATACGAGTACATGTCAAAAACTATTATTTTATAAATAAGGGGTTGCATAATCTTACTGTAAACTAGATACTTAGAGATTATCGGCGTCCTAGGCTATGATAGACACTAGCAATTACTATCTATAATAATATAATGTGAATATATGTAAATATATCAAATATATAATGTGTGCATATGTAAACAACCGTGTAATGTATATGTAAATGAAATGTGAATAATGTTTAAATAGTATATAAATATATGTAATATAAATTTATTTACAATATAGGAACATAGTTCAAAAGTATTAAAGTAACGTAATATATAAAAAATATAAATAAGGTGTGCTATAAGCTTACTGTAAAATAGATACAGATAGTCATATGAATGGATTATCTATATCCCAGGCCATGAATGACACTGGTAGTTACTATCTATATATGAAGTTACAATATGTTTATATACTCGACTTGAATCTATGAATGAGTATGACTGATAACACACACAAGTCGATGTAGATGCTGGGGATTTTACCTTATCTTTACATATATTATAAATATTATGTTTGTTTGTCTGTTAACTATCAGCACGTTAGTAGCTCAACCAATCGTCATGTGATTGGATGATACGTTTTATTTACTATACTAGCTGTACCCACGACTTCGTCCGCGTGGATTTTTTTTTAAATAAAAGAATTTTTCTAAACTAAAAGTAGGCTAAGTTACTCCTTATTACATCAGCTACCTACCAATAACAGTCTCGTCAAAATCGGTCTAGCCATTTCAGAGATGAGCCGGAACAAACAGACAGACAGACAGACAAAAATTGTAATAAATGTTATTTTGGTGTATGTACCGTATTTATATTCATATGAATGTAGTAAAAAACGGTTATGTCAATATTACAAACAGACACTCCAATTTTATTTGTATGTATAGATTGTGTCGGTTTGTCTGTTGACTATCAGTATGGTAGTGGCTCAACCAATCGACATTTGGATGATATATATTTAATATTATTATGGGTCGGGTTATATTGAAATAAAATAATTCTTTACGATACTAGATACAAAATTCAAAATTCAAAATCATTTATTCATATAGGACATTTTAGCCGCTTATGTACGTCAAGTTTTTACATTATAATTTTTTTATAATATAAATTCAACGATATATTTTATACTGCATAATAGTGTCATTTATACAGTACTAGCTACACGCCCTGGCTTCGCACAGGTACTTGTATTATATATATAAACCTTCCTCTTGAATGACTCTATCTATTGAAAGAAACCGCTTCAAATTCCGATGCGTAGTTTTAAAGATTTAACCATACATAGGAACGGACAGACAGCGACAGCTACTTTGTTTTATACTATGCAACGATATCTCCCTTTGATGGGGTAATAAAATAGTCATTGCGGGAAAAATTATTATGAATTACGGAATGCATACAATTTCGTAACACCGTATATAACATGGTAATTTTAATTAAAATGTTTGCCTCGACCAATTACTTGCATTGTATATTTGCTCTTTAAACAGGTGGGTACTTAGTGAAATTTAACATCACCAAAAATATAAAAGACATTAACGTAAGTGATGCGCAGAACTAGGTGAGTTTTGTGCGCGTAAATCTGTCGCACTCGAGTGTTGAATGTGCGAACGATATCGCACATAACAATAAACACCTACTCACACCGACAGCTACGCTATACTATTGATTGTAGGAGAGGAAAGGCGATTTTTATTAATGGACTAATGTTAATGAATAGAATAGAATAGACTAGAAAATCATTTATTCAAATAAACTAACATTGAAGCACTTTTGAATAGTCATAACATTTTTTTTTTTTTTTAATCTACCGCTCATTCGGAATGCTGTCTCATCACAAGAAGAACAAGCAAGAAACTTGTGTGTTGCTCTTTTAAATAATTTATTCTTACTTACAATTTAAGTTTAAGTGTGTGAATACAAACCACCGATTAGCACTAATTCAATTAAATACTCAAAAAAAAAATATTGAATACATAACCAACTGGTTAAACAATTAATAAGAGGAAATCAGTCATAGTGATTAGAGCAGACCAGTCCCTACAAGCAGCACCCGTTCACGAGTATGACGGATGAGCCAGCCATCACTACGCTCGACCATATTTTAGGGAGCCCAATGACCAGGCCCACCACGTCGCCACAAGTCTGGACATTTTAGTGAGCATGACTACTCAAAACACCAGACCACGTCATAGAATGATGTAGAAGTAATAACTCTATTGCGAGCAACTTTGTCTTTTGACGTCTTCCGGACTGAGATGATGAGCAACTTTATACTATGCTATCTGTACCCGCGACTTCATCTACGTGGAATTTAAGTTTATTTTTCTAAAAAGCTCTATTCAACTTTGTCTTTGAACGTCTCCCGGGCTGAGATGATGATGATGAGCAACTTTATACTATACTAGCTGTACCCGCGACTTCATCTACGTGGAATTTAAGTTTATTTTTCTAAAATAAAACTAGCCTATAGAACTAAAAATTATTTTGTTCGTCTTAATTTATTCGTTCCATTACGTACTGATAGGTTCAAACTAATACATTTATATCCTGCATCATCCCTTATTTTATCCCCATGGGGGTTGAATTTATCAAAATCCTATTTAAGCGAACGTTTTCATCATAGTAGAGTAGCTCCAATATTTAATTACAGTTCAATCAGTCGAAAATCTAAAAAGATATGTACAAACTTTCTTCCCCTATTTTATACCCTTAGGGGTGGAATTTATCAAAATCCTTCTTAGCGGATGCCTACGTTATAACATCTGCCTGCATGCCAAATTTCAGTCCAATCCGTCCAGTGGTTTGGGCTGTGCGTTGATAGATGACTATGTCAGTCAGTCACCTTTGAGTTATATATATTTAGATTTCAGTACATGACACAATAATAGAAAAACAATACAGAAAATATGTAATGTCAAAAATTGTAAATAAAAAACATGGATCAAGACAAGAAAATAACTATAGAAAAGGAGGTATATCGCCAAAAATCCATATAAAAAATTAGTATAGTTGTGGCTCGGGTTATTAGTCTCACAAAAAGATAGTCGAGCGCAATGATGGCTGGCACATCCGTCATATTCGGGAACCGTGCTGCTTGTAGAGACTGGTCTGTCCTATCACTACGACTGATTTATTCTCATTTAGTTACTTAACCGGTTGGTTGTGTATTTATGTATTATTTTGATAATGTATTAGTACTAGTTGGTAGTTCGCATTCACACATTTCAAATTAAAAATGTAAAGTTACAACAAAATTATTCAAAAGAGCAACACGCAAGTTTCTTGTTTGTTCTTCTTATGATGAGACAAATGTGTGGTAGATTAAAAAAGTAATAACTATTCAAAAGTGCTTCAATGTAAATTTATTTAAATAAAGAATTTTCTATCCTATTCTATTGTGTATCCCAAGCTAGCTAGAACTTGGACTATGAGTACTAGACAACGATACATATATTTTTTATAAATACATAGAAAGCACCCAGACCGATACAGTCATATTTATGAATACAATTGTTTGTACCGTTCGAAAAATCGAATCCGCATCCATCTGAAATAAGGCGGTGTGCTAAACTGCTACACCACCGAGTCCCTTAAATGTATACGTACATATACATTTACATTCTTTCGCCATATTTTCTCTTACAGATACCTCCGCTTTATACAAACACGACACCGTCCTCGCCGGCGAAGACGACGACCCCAAACACAATACTGCGTAATCAACAGTGCGCCTGGGCGCGCCCGGGCGCTCCACACCGGTGCCCCTGGTCGCCCCGATCGATTCCCCCTCCAATTCAAACGGGGATCGTTATAACGACGGCCTGAGCCGAGGTTCGAACCCCCGGTGCCCTCAGACTAAAGTCGTATCCGTCAGGCGCTCTATAAGTCCTTCCGCGGGTTTGGAGTGCCATCTGCATTCTTCCCTTATTGTCCGGTGAAGCTGTAAAGGCCAGCTGCAACCAATAGCATTAGAGTGGTCCAAAAAAAACCTCCGCTTCAGTTGGCACTTACCATCAAATGGGATGCTATTTTTGTAAAAAAATTAAGTGTAGCATCGCTTGTAGTGTGTAAGTAGACTAACAGCGGTCACAAATTTGACGTGACACGTCACATCAACAACGGTTGCACAACTACGCGACACGACAATTGCGATGCTACACGCGACACTGCGACACGACAAGACACGACGCACATCCCGACAAACATATAATAGTGACAATTAGTTTTTATATACAATCCGTAGCTTTTTAAAAAAAACTGTCCATATACCAGTTACTCGCCCCGGCTTCCCGCGGATGTACATGTACTCGTATTATAATTGTATATTATATATAAACCGTCCTCTTGAATCACTCTATATACTAAAAAAAAACCGCTTCAAAATCCGTTGCGTAGTTTTAAAGATTTAAGCATACATACACGGACGGACAGACAGCGACACCGACTTTGTTTTATACTATGTAATGATATATAAAATTCTCGTGTCACAATGTCAGTTACCATACTCCTCCGATACTTGTTTAGGCTTGTCCGATTTTTTTATATTTTATGAAATTTCATATTTAGTTTTAGTTAACAATCGGCTACTATCTATTATTCGTACCCCTAAGTGATATGGGCTGTCCACCCCTAATATATATTTTTTTTGGATTAAATTTCATGCCCCTAAATGATAAGGGTTGTCCACACTTAACTTTTTTTTATTTTTATTTATTGGACAAAGTTTTTCAGTTAAATATTTTTATAATGCGGCATTTAAAAATACATGCAATACTAAATTTTCACCCTTCTACCATTAACCCCTATTTTTAGTGGTGATATTAATTTATATGGCGTAGCAATGTTTGCCTAGACAAATAGTTGGAGTATAAAATTCTTCCAGATCCAATAAGTTTTTCATCCAATGTATGGTCTTATAAGACCTTAACTGAAATTTAATGGACTTGTGTAAATAAGTGGAAAATATTAAAGATACTACTAGTAATTAGTACCTAATATAAATTTTGTATGTACATATAAAATATACTATTTCATCTCAAAAAACAGAGTCTTCCCATAACATTATTTACCATAATACAGTACCTTCTCTCAGACTTTATAAATACCAGAGTTTGTTAAATATCTGCCTGAAAAAAGATTTAAATGTCATATAAAACACTTCCTTTGCAAAAAAACTTACTATAAAATTGAAGAATTCGTTAACGACAATAATGTAACTTAAAATCCATAGCACTGACAATATTATCTGATTACACTAATAATGAGTGCGTAGCGATGTCTATGTTGATTATCATCGCATGCCTCTTACTTGTTATACTGTAATTATTATATATAAAAAATAACTATTAAAAAGAGGAACACACAAGTTTCTTGCTCATTCTTCTTGTGATGAATCTGCATTCCGAACGAGTGGTAGAATCAAAATATGACTATTCAAAAGTGCTTGCAATGAGTTTATTTGAATAAAGATTATTTCTATTTCTATATCTACTCTATACATATGTATAATTGACATACTTGCAAAAGATTGCAACTGATATATTTAGGTTATGATACTTAACTTAATAGTAAATTACTACTCGATGTATTCCGACCGTTATTGAATTTGATCACCACTGGAGAAGGTCGTAGCGCTGGTCAGGTTTCCACACCGAATATTCGTATTAACACATGTTAATTGTAGCGGAATTAAATAAAATTATATAAATCCATCGAGTAGTGAAGAAATTGACTTCCGGAAAATAACACCTAATTCGATTAAATTAATAGTAAATATCATTTAATAGCAAAAATCAAGAATAGAAAGAAGAGCAGATCAAAAAATAATGATAGAATATAATATTTTTCTATCTTACTAATGTTATAAACCCGAAAGTTTGAATGAATGCATAGATAAATGGTTATATATGAAACTAAAAGGTATACCTACATTTTTTTTTATTTTTAAATGACCTGTCCACATAGATCTCTGTTTGCCCAATGGTTGACTGGGAGAAACTACCTCATGGTGTTTAGTCCACCATATGCATCTATATTTGTGTATTTGTGCATAAAAGATAAATAAATAAATAAATATGACTCTTTTATGCAAAAATTACTGAACAAATTTTGATGAAATTTTAGAGTATAAGCTATACATCAGATAATACATAGGCTAAATGTTATTCTGATGTGTATGCTCGATTCGCTCCCGCGAGTCAGACCGCGAGCACAGCTAGTATGAAAAATATACAAATTTGTAATAAATCAAATTATCGTTTTATCTATCTAACAATACGTAACAAGGTTGTGCATATATTATTTAATTTTTTTACAGTTGCCCCGTGTCACAGCTGAGTGTTATTTAATTTTATTACGTACGGACGTAAAGATGTACTTATTTATGTTGACTTAATAGCTGTTGTTAATTCAGAGACACAGAATAACAGACGTTTGTCGGAGCTAAATGTCTCATTCCACATCAATTACACCGTGCTATATGTTCTGTACATACATACACACATACATACATAAGCTGTAGGTGACTCGGTATATATCTGAATGACTTTGTTTTTTATAACACAGGGGACAAACGAGCATGCTGCTCACCTGATGGTAAGTGATTACCGCCGCCCATGAGCACCCGCAACACCAGGGGAATTGCAAGTACGTTGTCGGCCTTTTAAAATACCATTGCTGGAAGGTGATTCCACAATGTGGTTGTGCGAGGCAAAAAGTTTCTAGAAAACCGCACTGTGGAGGACCGCCATTCATCCAGATGATCAGGATGGTTTTTCAGTTTCTGGCGGGTGGTACGGTGGTGAAACTCAGCAGCTGGTATTAATCCGAACAAGTCCTCAGAACACTCCCCGTGATATATGCGGTAGAAAATGCACAGAGATGCAATATCTGGCCGCAAAGCCAATGGGTCGAGTCTGTCACATAGACGTTGATTACCAATGATTCCTGCTGCTCGGTTCTGAATACAGTCAAATGGAAATAGCTGGTAAAACTAATAATATTCACGAATTTAGTTAACAAATCTATATAAAATATCGACAATTACGACAGCGATAATCAGAACACTTTTTCGACAACGACAAAGGCGAAACGGCTCCCACCCTCGTAATATCTTTTTTTTTGTTTTATTTTTTACGGCATTGGATATCGATAATGTTGCCGTGCGTATTATTGTGAATAGTGAACAGTTACTAAAAGGCTAGTATTTTTTGTTGTACCAAAAAAACATCGCGCCATATTGTATTCTAACATACAGGTTGGTCAGTGGCGCATCTAGTGCTTATCGTGTTATATAGAGCAAACATGATAGCGTGTGTGTATTAGAGATGCTATACATATAACATCGCTTGCCGCACTTGTCAAGGCACTTTAGTACATATTTTTTAATCGAGAGCCTTTCAAAGTCGACAAATTTTGAATTTTTTTAATTAATAACACATAGTCTTAAATCTAGAAAACTTGGGGCAATTTTGTCATTTTTTTTACTGGGGTTCTAGAAATGTGGGTTATGGTTCCAAAATTCAAATGAACGAAAATAACAAAAATTAATCATAATAACTGAAAAATAGTTACAGTGTGATAAAATGTCACACTGTATGTGTGTGTCTTAAATAATAATAATAATAATAATAATAATAATCTCAGGACAATTCACACAGCACCATCTAGACCCAAGTTAAGCTAGCTAAAGCTTGTGTTATGGGTACTAGACAACTGATACAAATACATAGATTTTTTTTTTTCGTAAATACATACTTAATATACATAGAAAACACCCAGACCGACACAAACAATCATACTCATGAATACAAATGTTTGTGCCGTGCGAGGAATCGAACCCGCGACCATCGGACGTAAAGCGGTGTGTTAGACCGCTAGACCACCGAGGTCGTCTAGTTAAATAGGTAAGTCGTTAAATGCCCATAATTTTCAAACTGCATGGGATAGATTTTTTTTCTCATTTTTCCCATGATAGTTACAATCAATACTGTTTCTGCTTGACGATGAGTTCTGAGACACCCTGTATATAAATATATATGTATATTATTTATACCTTTACTATCTGTCGGTTATGATTTACACAAAAACTGGAGAGAGAAATCATTACACAAATAATAATAGTCTCAGTTTAATTAACACAGCGCCATCTAGTCCTAAGTTAAGATTGTGTTATGGGTGTTTTTTATGTATAATATGTATATATTTACAAAAAAAAAAAATATCTATGTACTTGCATCAGTTATCTAGTACCCATAACACAAGCTTTAGCTAACTTAACTTGGGTCTAGATGGCGCTGTGTGAATTGTTGTGAGATTATTATTATTATATAAAGTTTACAAATACAGAACACAAACTCTGCTTAGCTAGGGACTAGATGGCGTTGCGTGAACTATTCAATGATAATATAATTATTATTGTTATGTTGGGATTGCTAATTAGTATGATCACTGACTTCAATAATCTAGTATGAGGCCAGTAAAGAAATATGAGGAAAGGAAAGTGTTTGACGCAGTTGTGTGATACGTAAAAACTTGTTAGTTCCAACTGATAAAATGTAATCTAAAGAGTCACAAATAATGGCCACACAGTGCTCGATTATTCTTTAGGGTTATTGCCTTGGGTCCCAACTATTATTGCGTCGTAATTTAATTTATGAACCTTGCGAAAATGAGGCCGTCTTCGGGCCGAGGTTGTGTCGCGAGGTAAACGCTATCACCGGCCCGTTGCAAAATGTGTTTTAATCATCTGATAATAAGGGTCACTGCCGGTTAGTGTTACCTACGTGGAGCACTGACGTCAATCGGTAGCCTATTTGTGTGGCATTATCACAGTTTGATAACGGGGCGTGAGGTGAAGGAGCGAAGACGCAACGTTCACGTGTCCATAATACTTTTGTGCAGTTCACGAACGAACTAGTACGAAAGAGCGGTCCAAAAAACGAACTACTAATTAGTTCACAGATCCATCATCCTTAAGTTCATTTGTTAAAATACTAGGTACTACTCTATTTATAAAAATAATTACAGGTAAGAAAGCAAGAACGTGCAATTGAGGCCTAAACAAACAGAACCACATCTGCGACTTAAAGAAACAAGACCAATTAGAGGACTAGAGACTAGCGTTTCTCTTGAGTTGGGATCGAATGAACTAAAAGAACGAGCCAGTTCGCAGAAGAGCAGCGAACTATATAGAGCAATCTCAGTCGGGAAATAATAAGATGCGCAGGACTAGTCCACAATCAGATCACCGCATTTCTAGGAAGATGTGTCTATTTGATTGATAGCTCTTTGTTCGCAGTTATCTACCGTAACTTTTCAATTGATTGCTTATTAACGAGCATTTTCAATCACAATTTCCAACGTTAATTAATCCTAATTAATATTATGAAACTATGACTAGGTTGTTACGTTTGAAATGAGTTCATAATATATCTACATTTTGGGGTAGGTGTCCATGTGCATGTCAGGTTGACCCCCACAAGTTTCCTCCGAAAACCATCGTGCTAAATTCTTGATGAATATGCCATGATGGACTACCAGACCTGACATCATGTTCCACTAGTGCCCCGCGAGCGTAAACCGTTAGCGCAGGCAGGTGCACTATACTATTTATTTATTTATACGCAACGGATTTTAATGCTGCTTTCATCAATAAATAGAGTGAATAAATATGAATATTTATATGTATAGTACATGTGTAAAGCAAAGCCTATTACTCACTAAACGATTACTTGAATGACGAGCGTGCATGGCAATATTGTTCATGCACGGGATTTTCATTTAATGTTAAACATAGACACATATATAAATGTACATTGTAAATAAACTGGCTTTTTAAATAAATAAATAAGTAATTCAATTGAGTTTCTTGCCAGTTCTTCTCAATTGGATCAATTGAACTGGACGGTAGCAAAAAATTATTATATAAAAAATTTGACGTTCATAAGCGGCTAAAATGTCCTGTCCTACATGAATTTTTAATTTAAATTTATAATATAGTATAGAACAAGCCAAGAAATTCAAAGCATCGGTGCAAAGTCGGGACAGATCGCTATTACACTATAAACAAAAATATATCGATAGCTCTTTTACAGCATCAACATCCATACATCCATATATCCATCCAAACCCACAACTTACGTATTTATACATTTAGTTAGATTCTTGAAAATTTCAACATTTTCAACTTTTCGATAAACGTCCATAAACTTTCCAAGCGACATGAAACTGATTGTAAAGTATCACGATATAGTCGTTATTTGATTGTACGAGGCGGCCGCTGTACTGGTAGAACGGCGATACGGTCCTCACCTTTGCCACAGTTGGCGGGCGGCCAGCTCGAGACCACACGTTCACACCTACTCATTCTCGATTCCAATCACATTCCGCTCCGATGCGGAAAAATGCTGCATACTGTGATACCTTTTAAAAATTTATACACCAGAATTCAACTAACTAGTTTGTACGGTATAACAGACGACAGGTTTTCTATCTTATATATATAATTCTCGTGTCACAGTTTTCGTTCCCATACTCCTCAAAAACGTCTTGACCGATTCTTATGAAATTTTCTGAGCGTATTGAGTAGGTCTGAGAATCGGCCTACATCTATTTTTCATCCCAAATAGCGGTCCAGCACACCGCTTTATATCCAATGGTCGCGGGTTCGATTCCTCGCACGGCACAAACATTTGTATTCACGAGTATGATTGTTTGTATCGGTCTGGGTATTTTCTATGTATAATATGTATGTATTTACGAAAAAAAAATATATCTATGTATTTGTATCAGTTATCTAGTACCCATAACACAAGCTTTAGCTAGCTTAACTTGGAACTAGATGGCGCTGTGTGAATTGTCCAAAAAAAAAACATGTTAGGGGTAGTCCACCCCTAATTTATTTTTTATTTTAAGGCAAAAATTTTGCCGGGACAGCTAGTTTTATCTAATTACGTATTTTATGGATGAGAATAGAATAAAGCATCCGCTTGCCCCAACGGTTTATTCTGGCAGGGGATGCCCTGCGCTGATCCGGAATTTTCTTAATAATAATATCTCAGGACATCACACAGCGCCATCCAGTCCCCAATGAAGCAGAGCTTGTGTTAAGAGTAGCAGACAACTTATAATAATACTATAAAATATATATAGAAAACACTTAAACTGATACAAACAATCATACTCATAAATATAAATGGCACCGTGGCAATCGAACCCGCGATCATCGAAAGTAAAATAGCGTGCTAAACCGCTAGACCAGTGAGACTCAATGTAGACCAATTAGGCACTAAAATTACAGGGCAATATCTTAGTCTTTTGGAATGACAGAATTAGACTTGTACTACTGTTCATGTTGAACGCGCCAGTAACGTTTACCATCCATCGTCAGCTTGTTTACCGTTCCAATTAATTATACAACTCTATGTAGGTACTGATAAAAGCGTGTTTTATGGGATATCCCCCAAATGGTCTGAGATCTGTTCTCTGTTTTCCCATTATATGGTAGCAAGTTTCAAAAGGCAAACAATAGTTGTGGTTACTCGACACGTAATAATTACTTCATTACTCAACACCTATCACAGGAATATATTACAAAGAGAATGAAATTAGAAGTAACCAAGGATTAGTCACAGCTTGTTAGATAATGTGTATCATTATTTAATACTTTATTAATCTAAATATATATTATATAACTCAAAGGTGACTGACATAGTGATCTATCAACGCACAGCCCAAACCACTGGACGGATCGGGCTGAAATTTGGCATGCAGGCAGATGTTATGACGTAGGCATCCGCTAAGAAATGATTTTGATTAATTCTACCCCCAAGGGGATAAAATAGGGGATCAAAGTTTGTATGAAACTTTGTCAAATTTAAACCGATCGGGCTGAGGTTTTGCATTCATAAAGCTACTATAACTTAGGCATTCCCAAAGAAAGAATTTTGGTAAATTCCACCCCTAAGGGGTAAGTACATATAAATAACTATACAAGATAATACCTATTATTATTTTTTAAACATAAAAAAAAAATTATCTCCCCTCTTAAGGAGAGGAGATGGCAACTTACCCCCGGCAGAAGCACAGTCGGCCGGGATTCAGGGCCCCAGGGAGAGAAACCGGCGTACAATGCGGGCAGAATCTATTATTATTATTACTATTATTCTCACTATCTCAGCTTTTACTGGTTTATTATTATTATTATATAGTATTAATGAGCAAGTCTTTAGTGACTGTTGGTTACATACGTGTATTATATATATTTAATTTAACAAATAGAATAGAATAGAAACACACATATATGTATATGTGTGTAAACAGTGTACTAAACGGCTAGACCATCGAGGTAGTTAATATAAATGAGTTTATTAAATACCAAAAAGCAGTAGGCGAATGTACCCTCATCTCTCGGACTACTTTGGTTTGTTATCGGTACTTCGATTAGTGGAAAGTTAATCAGACATATATATATATATAACGTTGCATGTCAGTTTTCTTTTGAGCTGATCAGATTTGAAATCGAAACAGTGTGAAAGACAAAACGCTCTGTATTTATTTTTTTTGTTCATAAAATTATTAATATGTATATGTTTTTAACATGCCACACACACAATTAAAGTAAATTATTATTTACTTAAAGATATCACAATCAGTCTGTTAAACATATTATCGCTAATTAGTTGACCAAACATAACAGTTACCTACGTAATAAATCGAAATATTGTAAGTAACAGATATTTTATCTGTACCTCACTGAATACGCATATAAAACAAGCCCGGTAACAAGTATCTAATTTTAGATCGTTATTTTTATTATAGTACTCAAATAAAAAAATAATTGTTACTTCTCAATTGGATCTATATACCGAACTGGACGGTGGGGGAAAAAAAATATAAGGTAAAAATTTTACGTTCATAAGCGGCTAAAATGTCCTATATGATTTTTTTTTTTTTTCCATATTCGTCCATCTCCTTTTCAGTGATGGAACAGGCAAAGATCCTTAGACCGTACAGCCTAGTCTACTTTTAAACTTCTTCATATTTGAACAAGTGATGAGGCCAAAGGCCAATTCTTATGTATATTTATTTATTATGTTTTCATTCGTGTTCAAAATTTAAGTCTTATCCGTAGTCCATATCCTTGTATCAATTATTTAAAGTTTCATCGATATCGAGGTAACGTATAAATATATAGGTATATATGTTTCAAAATTAGTTAGCATGTCTTGGATGTCGCGCGGGATTTTTTCCGGTTTCTTGTAAATGTTCAGTAAATTATCAATAAAGACCAAGCGTTGAATATTATAAGCGGAACATTCGAAAAATATGTGATTTAGGGTCTGACTGCTGTTATTGCACTCTTGACATGCATTTGAATCAATTATTTTCATTCGGCACAAATGACTATTGAATCTAGCGTGACCAAAACGAAGTCGTATAAGGAGTGTGTAAAATTTCCGGTTTTTATAAACTCTAGATTTAGTGAACCAGGGTGAGGAATGAATATTTTTGTTAATGGAGTAAAACCAATTACCCTTGGTCTTTAGCGAAAGTTGCCACTGTTCAATCCATTTTTGACGAAAACTCTTGTAAACTATAGAAAGAATGTCGGAATAAGGTATGGCAACATCCTTGACAACGCCAATGTCATTGTTGGTGATAGTTCTTGCCAGGAAATCTGCGTTTTCATTACCGAAAACACCAATATGTGATGGTGTCCATAATAAAATAATATCATAACACTCCAATGAGAGCTCATATAATATTTGCTTAATGCTATCTATGATATAATTGGTTTTATAATGTAGTTTGTTACTTTGAAGAGCAGTTAAAACACTCATACTGTCTGTGACAATTAACCATTTTTTGCAATTGCCCCTATCATCTTTTATATAACAAAGTGCATTTAAAATAGCCAAAGATTCTGCTGAAAAAATACTAAATTCTTTATGTATTCTAGTTCCATGACCGGTTCTGATACTTGGTAAGTATAGAGCAAAGGATGTTCTCGATTCGTTTTTAGAACCGTCTGTAAATATGGATTGATGAGTTGAAAATGTAGACAACTTGTTATAAACTTCTTGTTTGGTCCTTAACTCAGAGTCAATTACAATATTAATATTTGGAAATTTACTTTCAAATGGTCCATGGTAACAATTTCAAAATCTATTGCTTTTGTGAATTTTGTATTGCTGATCAATATTGATTGAGTCAGAGAAATCATGAAGTATATAGGGAACTGTTTTAGAATTAGAAAGGGGAAATAAAGAAGTAATATGTTTGAGCTTTTGTAAGAGTGGGTCTTCAGAAAAGGATAATAATTTTAGGATGAATCTTTGTTTTAAGTACCAGAATCTCAGGTTTAATGGTGGTATACAGCACTCTACTTGTAAGGAATTTATAGGGGTTGTTTTCATTGCACCAGTTATGTATCTTAAATTATTATTCTGAAGTACTTCAAGTTTATGAAGCTTGTTTTGGTCAGAACCAAAACATAGATAGCCATATTCAAAGTGGCTGCGAACCAAGGATTTGTACAGCATTAAAAGGATCTTAGGATCACATTTATATAGAGCTTTGATAATATTAAATGCTTTGGAAGCTTTACCTAGTAAATAATCAACATATTTGTTCCAAGACAAATTGCTACAAAAAATAACACCTAAAAATTTAACTTCAGCAGTAATAGGTAGTTGTGAATTATTATATAATATTTTAATGTTTTTGTATGATTTATTAGTTTTAGAAAATATTACTACTTTAGATTTGTCAGGGCTTACATCTAAATTGAGGTATTTAAAGTAATCTGTTAATCTTAACAATGCATTACTTATTATTTCTGTAACTTTATTAATGTCTGGGCCTGAAAAGTATATAACAAGGTCATCTGCAAATTGAAGATTCCTGACATGTGGTCCTAAAATTAAATTAAGTTTGTGTATGTAGAGGATAAAGAGTAATGGACTAAGTATTCCACCTTGACACACACCTTTATAAGAAAGACGAGGTCCTATTAACTGCTTGTTAACTTTAACAAAAACTTCTCTACCATTTAAAAAGTTATAGACCCAGTTTATAATTTTTCCAGGTATACCAATAGAAACAAGTTCCAGAGTGAGAATGTGATGATTGACATTATTGAATGCACCGATAATATCAAAGAATACCCCAATCAAAACTTCATTGCATTTAAGTGCTTTAAATATATCAATATGAAGATGAGTAACACTCTCAGAGGCAGATTTACCTCTACGAAAACCAAACTGATTTGCTGGTAATAAACAATTACTCTCTATGTAGAATTCTAGTCTTTGTTTTAATAATTGCTCAAATATTTTTCCCATGCAGGAGGTCAGAGTTATAGGTCTATAGGAATCTATTTCATTTGCATTTTTGTTTGGTTTTAAAATTGGAATAATACAATCTTTTTTCCAATCGGAAGGAATAAGTGAATCTTTCCACAGTGCATTATAAATACATAAAACAATATTTTTAGAGTTATAAGAGAGGTTTTTTAATAATTTATATGCTATGCCATCGAGACCAAATGCTGTATCTCTTCGGGTAGATATGGCTGCATTAAATTCATAAAAAGTGAAGGGTTTATTTAAATAATTTAATTTG
This sequence comes from Achroia grisella, assembly GCF_030625045.1. Classification (NCBI taxonomy): domain Eukaryota; kingdom Metazoa; phylum Arthropoda; class Insecta; order Lepidoptera; family Pyralidae; genus Achroia; species Achroia grisella. The sequence continues at coordinate 555,275 of NW_026712776.1, forward strand.
TTACTATTTTCATTAATGTGTGATTTAAATTGGGTCTCGACAGTGTCAGGAGTATATTTTTTAAGAAAATTAGAAATCCAGTTATTATTATTTGAAATCTGACTATATACATAAGTTTTATTGAATTTTTTAACAGTATTCCAAATTTTGGAAATGGGTGTGGTGCGATTAAAATTTTCACAAAACTTATTCCAGCTAATTGTTTGTTCTTTTTTAAGTATTAATTTTTTTTTGGCTTGTAACCTTTTAAAAGCAATATAATTTGCCTCTGATGGGTCGTTTTTAAAATTAGTATATGCCTGTTTAGAGTTATCTACTGCAAGAGTACATTTTTGATTCCACCAAGGTAATGGAATCCTTTTATTTTTAAAAGAAATATCATTTGTAGAGCTTATGGGTTTTGATTTTGATATACAAAATTTGTCTATAGCTAAATTTAAAATATCAATTAATTTAGTATAACACTGCAGGGGTGAATTACTATAAGTGTAAAGTGTAAAATCTTGTAACAAACTATCTGTGGTCTTCTTATACACAGTCCAATCTATAAGATTGTAATTATGAAATTTGGGATAATCTAAGGATTCTGGTAATCTAGAGCAATTGTTATTAATTACTATTTTTGTTATTACAGGTAAATGGTAGCTACCTAAGGGATCATTATGTACTATCCAATGTGAAGCAAGAGATATGCAAGGGGATGCAATAGTAAGGTCAAGCGCATTACTCTGCCATCTGTGTGATCCTACTGTAGTCGGTGTACCATCATTTAAGAGGACCAAGTTGTTACCATCAATACATTCAAGAATGTCACGACCGCGAGCATTAATAGACGAGCAACCCCATGCTGTGTGATGAGCATTAAAATCACCAGCAACCAACATGGGCTCTGGAATACTATTAAGAAGATTACTGAATTTATTTTTGTTAAAACGTGGACTACAATTATTTGGGCTATAAAAACTAACAACTGACATTTCTGTGTTTTTATATTTTAATCGTACCGCAATATTCTGTAAGGAATCATCACTATATGTATCAATTTTACTGAATTCTATACTTTTATGAACTAAAATTGCAACGCCGTTGTGGTCATTGCCTGAGTCTAATCTAACAATGTTAAAGCCTTTAATATTTAATTTATAGTAGGCTTTTAGCCAGGTTTCTGATATCAGAGCAATATGAATATTGTTCTCCAATAGAAAATGTGTAAAGATTTGTTGATTACTTACTAAACTTTGTGCATTCCACTGGACTATTACTATATGGTCCATAAAGAAATAAAAAATTAAAGAAAGAAAGATTAATCTGGGTTTTTTTTATTCTGTAATGTCTCTAGGAGAACTTGTTTTATATTTTCTGTACATATTGTTTTGTCATTGGTTCTATTCAATGTTATAATTTTAACAATTGATTCTAATAGGGTATTTAAAATTTGGTCAGAATTAAGTAGGGATATAAATTGTGCCGAAGGTGAAGTTTTGGTACTGCCTAATTGAGGAAATGATTTCTCTCTAACAATATCAGCATAACTTTGTACTTTATTTTTATTCTCCTCTATTTTCTTTTTCTTAATAGGACACTGTGATGAAATGGCTATATGATTACCATTGCAGTGACAACATTTGGCTTCGTTAATATTTGCCGAACAGTTTCTGAAATTATGATTATTTCCGCATACTGAGCATCTTTCAGCGTTCTTACAAAACTTAGCGATGTGACCATACCTTAAACATTTAAGACACTGCTTTACAGGAGGTATGTAAGGCCTCACCACAAAGCGCCAGCTATTCAGGTCGACGGTGTCAGGAAGTACAGGACAGGAAAATGTGATGGAGACGGTTTTAGTTGGCTGCATTGTAAAGGTGTTATCATCACCTTTAATACGCCTCATGAATCTGCGTACACAAACAATATTTTTTGAGCTGGTTATATTAGAGTATATTTGTTCGTTCGATAGATGCGTAGGAACATGCTGAACTACTCCAGTTACTTCCGTGGCTGAAGCTGGTATACTTGCCTTTAATTTAAATCCGTCTAGAAATTTTTTATTAACTAAGGCTGCATTAGCTAAACCGGGGCGTTCAAAAATGACGCCGATCTTAAATTTATTCATCCTTAATAATTGCTTAACTCCTTTATTATATTTTTTCAAATTAGTAGCTAAGGACATCATATCCCTATCACCGATTGGCTTATTACTATCTGTACTCTCCATAAATACAATGTATTCAAAGTTTCCACCATCCTCAGGATAGTACCGAACATAATCTGGTATTTGAAATGCCTTATACTTATCCACATCCTCAGGTGCCGATTCCGAGTCAGACCCTAGAAAATTAATATCATCGGATGTATCATCCGATATTTCCTCTTTCTTTTTTCGCTTCTTCCCGCTCCTCTTCGTCATCTTTACTAGTTTTGACTAAAAAAACTCAATAAAATATTATTTTCCAAAACTAGCGCGAAAAAATACGTGTAGTCGCTTTGAAAGTTCCCGCGCTTTTTTCTGTCCTATATGAATAAATTATTTTTGAATTTGAATTTGAATTTAATTTTTTTTTAAATAGCATGTGCTGTCTCTACATTCTTCTTAATTTAATTTAAAAATCAATCTATATTTTTGTAAACCAGTACAAGGGCATTTGAAAGTAGTAAGAGCAGAGTTTCTTGTCAATTCTTCTTAAGTTTCCTCTCTATTTTCATCTTATTACTTTATCTATGAATGTTATATATACAAAATAAACGTATATATCAGTTGTCTAGTTCCATAGTCCATAACACAAGCTCTGCTTAGCTTGGAACTAGATGGCGTTATATTTCAATTATACAAGCCGCAGATCCGGCCGCACATGGAATACTGTTCTCATCTCTGGGCGGGAGCACCACAATACCAGCTACTTCCATTTTATATTGGCGAGATATTGCATCCCTGTGCATTTTCTACCGCATATATCACGGGGAGTGTTCTGAGGAATTGTTCGGATTAATACCAGCTGCTGAGTTTCACCACCGTACCACCCGCCAGAAACTGAAATACCATCCTGATCATCTGGATGAATGGCGGTTTTCCATAGTGCGGTTTTCTAGAAAATTTTTGCCTCGCACAACCACATTGTGGAATCAGAAGCTGTAAAGGCCAGCTGCGGCCAACAGCATTAGAGTAGACCGAAAAAAAAACTAAAGTCGTATCCGTCAGCCGGGAGTTGGCCTTCAGCCGCTCCACAAGTCCTTCCTTTGGTTTGGAGTGTCATCTGCACTCGCCCTCCATCGCCCGTTGAAGCTGTAAAGGCCAGCTGCGGCCAACAGCATTAGAGTAGTTCGAAAAAAAATCTAAAATCGTATCCGCCAGGCGGGAGCTGGCCTCCAGCCACTTCCTAAGTCCTTCCTTTGGTTTGGAATTCCATCTGCACTCGCCCCCCATCGCCCGTTGAAGATGTAAAGGCCACCTGCGGCCAATAACATTAGAGTGGTCCGAAAAAACAACTCTCAAGTTTTCACGTTTAAAATATTAGTAGAAATAGAAATAGAAATAGAAATAATCTTTATTCAAATAAACTCATTACAAGCACTTTTGAATAGTCATATTTTGATTCTACCACTCATTCGGAATGCAGATTCATCACAAGAAGAATGAGCAAGAAACTTGTGTGTTGCTCTTTTTAATAGATGTTTTTTTTATATAAATAATTACAGTGTAACAAGTAAGAGGCATGCGATGATCAACATAGAAATCGCTACGCACTCATTGTTAGTGTAATCAGAAGATCAGTAAGATTGGATGCTCAATCTTGGATACCGTATTGTGAACACAGATGACCTAAAAATGCAATTATATATGGTGTCGGAGTTTGTAATTACAGAGCGGCGGCGTCGGTCGACGGTCGGCGGGAGTCTGCGGCACGAACACCGGAAACTTGCCGCAATAAAGGTTCGCGGTGCATTGTTTTTACGGCGCTGAGTACTGAGCAGTGAGCAGGCAATACTGCGCGGCTCTGCGCCACCGCACCGCACCGGAAGCGATGTCGCGCCAGATCCAACGCCGTCTCTATCCATAGACCTATCCTAAATAATTCGTTAATTTCATTATTACATACTAGTTGACCCGTGCAATTTCGTCTTCCTTGATATTTAACATTATATTTTGGCTTAGCTTTCACCCGCTGCTTCGCTCGCTTTTTTTTACTAAAAAATATCCTACGTTCATTTCTGATTCAAGGATGTTCTGACGTATAAGCTATATTACTGTAAAGTTTCATCATAATCGGTTCAGTAGTTTTCGCTTGAAAGAGTAACAAACATCCATCTATACTCACAAACGTGCGTTTATAATATTAGTAAGATACACTACTCTTTCAGACTCAAAGTAATCACTCCTCCCAATCAATCGCGATCGACCAAAAACAATCGCGGTCGCTGTCCGTCCCTATATATGCTTAAATCTTTAGAAATAGAAATAGAAATAATTCAAGTAAACTCATTTAAGTACTTTTGAATAGATGTTTTTTTTATATAAATAATTACAGTATAACAAGTAAGAGGCATGCGATAATCAACATAGAAATCGCTACGCACTCATTATTAGTGTAATCAGATAATATTGCCCGCGCTACGGATTTTAAGTTTTTCTATAAAAACATTATTGTCGTTAACGAATTCTTTAATTTTATAAGCTTTTTAAGCAAAGGTAAGTGTTTTATTTGACAATTAAATCTTTTTTCTGGCAGATTTATAACAGACTCTGGTATTTTGTTGTAAAATACAAGTGTAGGTATATACTAGGAGAACATAAGAGGGGTGGTAGTCACATTTGGCTTCGTCATAGCCAAGGGTCGTCATCTCGTCATAAAACAGTACTTTATAATTAATTAACAAATAATAACAATAGTGGCCGCCCCTTTTTTATGGGTAGCACGCCGCGAACAATGGTTTGACATAAAACAAACCCGCTAACTGTGAGCATGAGGTTTTCATTATTTCGCTCGCCACTCTGTTGGGGTGACTTTTAATACGTAACACCTAAACATCGAGGTGCCACCTAATAATGTTTAGCTGGCATAATGCAGTAGGTAATTTATATATTTATTTGAGATGGACCGACGATCTGGTCAAGATCGCTGGAAGGCATTGGATGCGAGCAGCGCAGGACCGATCGTCGTGGAGATCTTTGGGGGAGGCCTATGTCCAGCAGTGGACGTCTTCCGGGCTGCGATGATGATGATGATGACGATGTTACTTCAGTCAGCTCGTGAACATGGCTAGTGCAACCTAGTCGAAACGTCGAGAGAGGTAAATATCTTTACTGCCATAAAATTATTCGTGTTAAGACCCTGTTAATAATATAAACAATGTATATTAAACACGAAAGTTTAAAAATAACTAATTGGAACATTTCGGGTTACAATGCTCAATGATACAGTCCTCACACTATACCATGGTCTAGCGGTTTAGCATCGCTTTACTTCCAATGGTCGCGAATTCGATTGGCATGGTTTAAACATTTGTATTCATGAGTATGGTTGTTTGCATCGGTCTCGTTGTTTTCTATTTGTATTATGTATTTTAAAAATGTGTCTAGTGTATTTCTATCAGTAATCTAGTATCCATAACACAAATGTATGCTTTAGGACTAGATGACGCTGTGAGAATTATCCTGAGATTATTATTCCCACGATTTCCTTCAGCGGTAGTTACATACTAATTTCTTATTGGAATGGGTTGTTTTTATAGAATACGAAATATACGTAGGTGGTAAATGTAAGGTACATGTGTAATTTACATCATGGTCCTCGTCACTACTGATGATGATGATGATGATGATCAAATGATTGCAAACCAACCACGCAGACTATTTTGTATAAAGTCTCTGATAAGTCACCACTTAATATTAAGGTGTTTAAATAAGATTTTTTTTCTAATGTTATTTCTATAATTGAAAAAACGTCTTACAGCAATGTCACAGATATAATGTTGCCAACATATGTAGATTTGAATTTTAGCCATAACTTGTTAGAGCTGGTAACACCGATACTGTAAGGATAAACTACTAAAATGGTTTAAAATTGTCCCATAAATCTTATTAATATTATAAACGTGAAAGTCTTGAAATACCATCCTGATCATCTGGATGAATGGCAGTCCTCCACAGTGCGGTTTCCTAGAAACTTTTTGCCTCGCACAACCACATTGTGGAATCACCTTCCAGCAATGGTATTTCCGAACCGATACGATATTGAAACCTTCAAGAAAAGAGCTTATTCCTTTTTAAAAGGCCGACAACGTACTTGCTATTCCCCTGGTGTTGCGGGTGCTGATAGGCGGCGGTAATCACTTACCATCAGGTGAGCCGCATGATCGTTTGTCCCAAGTGTTATAAAAAAAAAGTTTGTGAGTATGGATGGATGTTTGTTACTCTTTCATGCAAAAACTACTGAATGGATTTTGATGACACTTTACCATAGTATAGCTTATACACCAGAATAACGTATACGAAATATCAAGATTAAACAAGTAAATGTCATGCAGACGAAGTTACGCGGATCAGCTCATCATCATTTCAGCCCGGAAGACGTCCACTGCTGAACAAAGGCCCCCAAATTAGGGGCAGATCGTGAGTTTGTGGGACCCTGGGCTAAAACTCAACTAAAAAAAATACACCGACCAAAAACAAGCGACCAGAAATTCCCCATTCCTTTCGAAAGACGCGCACTTCCATGGGTCGATTGATATCAGGGTTGTTTTTTAACATTCTAGATATCGTTTCAGTGGGGACTGGAGGCCTTTTGTATCCTCGGGGTCCTGAGCTGCGGCCCAAAATGCCCTTAGCCTTATCCGCCCCTGCCCCAAAGGCTCACGCGGTCCAGGTAGTCATTACATAGTATAAAACAAAGTCGCTGTCGCTGTCTGTCCGTCCCTATGTATGCTTAATAGAATAGAATAGAATAGAAAATCATTTATTCAAATAAACTTAATTTAAGCACTTTTGAATAGTCATAACAATTTGTTTTTTATCTACCACTCGTTCGGAAAGCTGTCTCATCACAAGAAGAACGAACAAGAAACTTGTGTGTTGCTCTTTTAAATAATCCTTGTAAGTTTACATTTACAAGTCGAAACGTGTGAATACAAACTACCAACAAGCACTAATTTTTGGGTCAAATATAAATATGCAATAAGATTCTTATAATAGGCTTTTTTACATAACATCTGTTTAATATAAGATTTGAATTGCCTCTCTATAAGATTTAGCGTAGACTTAATCTTAATCTTTAAAACTCCGCAACGGATTTTGAATGTTTTTTTTAATAGATAGAGTGATTCAAGAGGAAGGTTTATATGTATAATACATGTACACCTGTGCGAAGCTGGGATGAGTAGCTAGTATTCAATAATTTGAACAATCAAATGTAAACAATTGTATAAATTACAACACTACGTAATCGCATCCTGTTCCGAATGAACTTTGTTTCAAATCCATTGTCGCTACCCACTTTTTTTTTAAACAAAGCATTTCATTTGTTTTGAAAAAAAAATCGTCTATTCTCATCCTGTAATTATTAAGCACAAGTCAACTATAATATCAGTTACTTTGACACTTCGCATAACAATGCATGCAGACCATCTGGTACGACCGTCTACAAAACTACATCTGGTGTTAATCACCGCATTTTCGACTCTACTGCTTTAAGATTAAGATGTTTGTGTACGGTATTGTTAAGTTTGTGATGGTTTAGGACAAAGCAAGCAATAGCTTTGACAATTAACGTCCTGCGCAGGTCCTAAACGTGACGGTGCGACGGCGGATGGTGGCCACATGTGCGCACCGGCCCACAACTCAAGCAATTGTTCCAACTTCCAATAGCATTTGAGGTATTTATATATACTTCAAGTTTGAATATTACAATTTATATCAGTCACTTATATAGGTAGAGCTTTGTGGCATAATGATTTGCTACCGACTTTCACACTGACGGTCGTGAGTTCGAATTTGGTCGGCAGCAAATAAAATATTCTGTATTAGTTTATACTAAAGTTGAAGTTAAACCATAGTTAAAACAATAAAAAGATCTTTGACAGCAATAACAGTTAAATAAAAGAGTATATATGCTGGTGCTATATACATTGTACTATATCTAATGTTATATTTATTGATTTAATATATTTTTATACCCAGACTAAAACAAAACCCTCCGATCGATCCCCCGTCCAATTCAAACGGGGATCTATATTACGACGGCCTGAGCCGAGGTTCGAACCCCTAGTGGTGCCCTCAGACTAAAGTCGTATCCGTCAAGCGGGAGTTGGCCTTCAGCCGCTCCATAAGTCCTTCCGCGGGTTTGGAGTGCCATCTGCACTCGCCGCCTATCGTCCGGTGAATCTGTAAAGGCCAGCTGCGGCCAACAGCATTAGAGTTGTCCGAAAAAAAAACCAATACAATCATAACATATCAAACATTTGTATTCATATTCATACAAATGTTTGCACCGTGCGACGAATCGAACCCGCGACCATTGGATAGCAAAAGCGGTATACTATACCACTATACCACCGAGGCTGTACATCATGTGCCTTTTATTAAATTAAAATTAATCAACAATCACAAGATTTATATTGAAATTTTTATTTAAAGATTATAATTAAATTTGCTATGAAAATAGAGTGTATTATGAGAATGTACATAGGCTATCTTTTTATTTAAAAAAGCAGTAGAAGTCGCGGGATGCGGCTAGTATATCGTATATGGGCGTGTACAGTATTTGGCTAGTTTGGTTAACTACGTAGGATAGCTGATTATGTTGTTTTTATTACGTTATCTGAACCGTCAGCGTGCTCTGATACCAGCAGGTCTCAACAGCCGCTCGTATCTCCTCCCCAAGATAAGCTCCATCAACTATTGACACGCTTTTTGTGAAACTTTACAACATTTTTACTTTTACTTTATCTTTGGTTCAGAGGAAATACAAACAAACATAAAAATAATATTTTTAAATGTTTATTTATCTTTGAAATATATTTCCAACTAGCTGTACCGGCGACTTCGTCCGCGTGGAATTTAACAAAGAAGTAACTTGTACTCCAAGTTAATTTTAAATAAATAAGCGTGGAATTTAACTTTATTTTACTAAAATAAAAGAAATTTTCTAAAATAAAAGTTGTCTAAGTTACTCCTTATTACATCAGCTACCTGCCAATAAAAGTCCCGTCAAAATCGGTCTAGCCATTTCAGAGGTTAGCCGGATAAACATTTGTCGGACAAACATACATAAATATTCATATGTGTCTACTTGTGATCTAGTAATCATACTACATAGTGGTACGTAGCACACATGAATAAATGATTTTTGGCATTGAATTTAACAAAATTACCCCCGTAAAATTCACGAACAATTAAAAACACCCAATTGTTCAAATGTTATGGGAAAAGTTCCTGTATTGCTGAATTGATAATTTATATCGATGAACAGGACTCCCACATTTGGAAGAAATCCGTTGGTAACAACAATAGTATTTAATAATAGGCCGTGAGTATACGGGCGGTCGCGCGGTCGGAACTGCGTGTACCATTATCGGTTTCTGATCGTTAAGATCGGCGAGATATCGGCCTCGGCAAAACTTTGTGGTTTTACGCAATACGGTAAGCTCGAGCCAATCTTCATTTAGTAGTGTTGCCAGACTTCCCGATTTTTCGGGAGTTCTCACGGTTTCAGATGTACCTTGTAACTACATAGGTACTACACAAAAGTACACCGATTTTTCGGGAGTTATCACGGTTTCGACATAGGTACATTGTAACTACATAGGTACTGTACAAAAGTATGCCTATTTTTCGGGAGTTATCACGGTTTCGACATAGGTACATTGTAACTACATAGGTACTGTACAAAAGTATGCCTATTTTTCGGGAGTTATCACGGTTTCGACATAGGTACATTGTAACTACATAGGTACTGTACAAAAGTATGCCTATTTTTCGGGAGTTATCACGGTTTCGACATAGGTACATTGTAACTACATAGGTACTGTACAAAAGTATGCCTATTTTTCGGGAGTTCTCACGGTTTCGACATAGGTGCTTTGTATCTACATAGGTACTATACCAAAGTATGCCTATTTTTCGGGAGTTCTCACGATTTTGACATAGGTATTTTGTATCTACATAGGTACTACACAAAAGTACGCCGATTTTTCGGGAGTTCTCACGATTTTGACATAGGTAATCTCTATCTACATAGGTACTACACAAAATAACGCCAATTTTTCGGGAGTTCTCACGATTTTGACATAGGTAATCTCTATCTACATAGGTACTACACAAAAGTACGCCGATTTTTCGGGAGTTCTCACGATTTTGACATAGGTAATCTCTATCTACATAGGTACTACACAAAATAACGCCAATTTTTCGGGAGTTCTCACGATTTTGACATAGGTAATCTCTATCTACATAGGTACTACACAAAATAACGCCAATTTTTCGGGAGTTCTCACGATTTTGACATAGGTAATCTCTATCTACATAGGTACTACACAAAAGTATGCCGATTTTTCGGGAGTTCTCACGGCTTCGACATAGGTACTTTGTATATACATAGGTACTATACAAAATTATGAAATAATAATAATCCAGGATAATTCACACAGCGATATTTCCGACTCTGTTTTATTTGGTCTCCAATTTGGACTGAATAACTGATAGAAACATTAAGATAATTTTTTTGTTGTAAATATATATTTAGATTATCTAAATGCCGCCACTCTTGCCCCCAAGAGTTAATAAAGAAGACTGTTAACCCCATTGCTAGAAATGTCTAACATTAAATGAAAATCCAGTGCATGAACAACTATTGCCATGCACGCTCGTCATTCAAGTAATCGTTTAGTGAGTAATAGGCTATGCTCAGTAAATATGATTTAACACATGTTTTGAATTTATTTAAGGGTAATTCCAATATATCCTTTGGTATCTTATTGTAAATTTTTATATCTATTCCCATAAAAGACCTATTGACTTTTTCTAAACGATACTTGGGGACAGCAAGTTTGTCTTTAAATCTAGTATTAATATTATGAATATTGGTGTTTTTTGGAAATAACTCAAGATTTTTATGAACATATAGGATATTTGAATATATAAATTAAGAAGCAACGGTGAGAATATTTGTCTCTTTGAATTTCTCTTTTAATGAGTCACGACTCTTCATACAGTAGATCGCTCGAATGGCACGTTTTTGTAATATAAATATATTTTTAATATCTGCCGCTTTTCCCCATAATAATATTCCATAAGAGTGTAAACTATGAAAATAACTAAAATAGACCAATCTAGCGGTATCAGTATCAGTCTACTGTCTAACCTTACGCACGGCAAAAGCTGCTGAACTCAGTTTCGCTGCAAGACTTTGAATTTGTGCACCCCATTATGTTTTATTATCTAATGTGCCGCTAAATAAATAAATGAAACGTCACTCGCATTCCTTACTGTTAGCTATTATAATCCCAAGAACAATGTGACGTTTATCCACTGCCAAACATACGTACTAATGCGAAAATAGTTATATTTTATAACCGTCATATACCGTGCATCATACTCGTCGTCGCATTACTCTAGTTAGTACCGCACGTGTTTTAGAAGGGCCGTAATAGTACTGTTTCAATGACAGGTCATGGCAGGCCATCATCTATACATATAGATAAAATTGGAGTGTCTGTTTGTAATATTGAAATAACCGTACTACATGCATATGAATATAAATACAGTACATATACCAAAATATCATTTTTTACCATTTTTGTCTGTCTTGCTGTTTGTTCCGGCTAATCTCTAAAATGGCTGGACCGATTTCGATGGGACTTTTCCGTCCATACCACGTTGAAAACACCGGTTCTCGTCCGATCACCGAAGTTAAGCAACTTCGGGCGTGGTCAGTACTTGGATGGGTGACCGGCTGGGAACACCACGTGCCGTTGGCTTTTTAACGAGATGGGGCCTGCCCTGCAACATCTACAGGGCGCGCCGTCGCCGTCGGAGCTGGGGCTGGGGAGGAAATGCACATGCGAATCCCCTAGCTCCGGCATAGGCGCTCCTAGGTACACCGTGTGGTTTTTAGTGAGTACAAATCTCACTCACCACCCAGCCCTCCCTCCGGTGGGGTGACGGTCTTTTGAAGACTTTCCACACGTTAAAAAAAAAAGGTAGCTAATGTAATAAGGAGTAACTTAGGCTACTGTTATTTTAGAAATATAAAGTTTAATTCCACGCGAACGAAGCCGCGTGTATAGCTAGTTTAATATATATTTAAGTTAAATCAATAATCAATCGCTGTCGCTGTCTGTCCGTCCCTATATATGCTTAAATTGTTAAAACTACGCAACGGATTTTGAAGCGGTTTTTTAAATAGATAGAGTGATTCAAGAGGAAGGTTTATATGTACAATATATGTGCACCCGTGCGAAGTCGAGTCGAGGAGGTAGTCATACATAAAAAATCCAGCTTCCTACTAAGAACGAAAGCGATTTGTCCAATATTTCAATTAACATTTTGTACATTAGTTTCACGAAGACTGTCATAATTTTTGTTTATTGCACACCATAAAACAGTATTACCTGTAACTGCAGTTGAACCAGATGTTCTGTTCTACGGTGTAAACCGTGAGAAAGCGTCCCAACTCGTAAATCAATACGTATAAATAAAATTGGAGTGTATGTTTGTAATATTGAAATAACCGTTTTTTACTACATGCATATGAATATGAATACGGTACATACACCAAAATGTCATTTTTTACAATTTTCATGTGCGTCTGTCTGTCTGTTTGTTCCGCCTAATCTCTGAAATGGCTGCACCGATTTTGACGGGACTTTTATTGGCAAGTAGCTGATGTAATAAGGAGTAACTTATGCTACATTTATTTTAGAAAAATAAAGTTAAATTCCGCGCAGAAGAAGTCGCGAGTTCAGTTAGTAATAAACAATTACAATGATTTATCTTCGTAGACAGTTCTAACTCGCGTCGCTTGATGCACGCAGTTAATGATCTTAACTTTTTCTAATGATGTTGTTTATTTTAGTCTATGGTCATAGATATCATAGAGTATGTCATGTTTACTTGTTATATTTTGCAATAAAAGAAAGATTATGATAATAAAAGTAATAATAATCTCAGGACAATTCAGACAGCGCCATCTAGACTCAAGTTAAGCTAGCTAAAGCTTGTGTTATGATACAAGTACATAGATATAGATTTTTCGTAAATACATACATATTATACATAGAAAACACCCAGACCGATACAAACAATCATACTCATGAATACAAACGTTTGTAAGTGATGAATCGAACCAGCGACCATTAGAAGTAAAGCAGTGTGCCAAACCATCATCATTATTACATAGTATAAAACAAAGTCGCTGTCGCTGTCTGTCCGTCCCTATATACGTTTAAATCTTTAAAACTACGCAACGGATTTTGAAGCGTATTTTTTAATAGATAGAGTGATTCAAGAGGAAGGTTTATATGTATAATACACTAGCTTTTGCCCGCGGCTTCGATCACGTAAATTTATCCCCTTAGAGGTGGAATTTATCAAAATCCTTTCTTAGGGGATGCCTACGTCATAGTAGCTTTATGCAAGCAAAGTCTCAGCCCGATCGGTTTAAAATTGACCAAGTTTCATACAAACTTTCATCCCCTATTTTATCCCCTTGGAGGTAGAATTAATCAAAATCCTTTCTAAGCGGATGCCTACGTCATAACATCTACCTGCATGCCAAATTTCAGCCCGATCCGTCCAGTGATTTGGTCTGTGCGTTGATAGATCACTATGTCAGTCAGTCACCTTTGAGTTATATATATTTTGATGTACACAGGGGCAAAGCCGGGGCGAGTAGCTAAGTAACCTATATTGCAACCTTTGTTTTATATCTGTCACCGCGGTCAGAACAATTTGGTGACAACAAATAATGTGACTCAACTCAGTTTAGATACAAAAATGGTTAACTGAAAACCTATTCACATTGATGAACTGAGTACCTACTCTTTGTTTTACAATTTATACATAATTAAATAAACGTAGAAACCTACCTACTGTGTACTGCATTGTTTGTGGTTGCACCGACTACCTATCTGTTTGTTTGTCACGTGCCATTTCACAATTTGTCATGAATACACGAGGAGATAGGTACAACATTAAAAATGTCACAGATTATGTAAGGTCTAATTAAATAATCGTTAAATCTGCAGAAGCTCGATGAAGTTACATAATTAATTAGTAAAATTAGATATTTTTAACATTAAACATCATCCGTCATACTCGTGAACGGGTGCTGCTTGTAGGGACTGGTCTGCTCTAATCACTATGACTGATTTCCTCTTATTAATTGTTTAACCAGTTGGTTATATATTCAATATTTTTTCTATTTGAGTATTTAATTGAATTAGTGCTAATTGGTGGTTTGTATTCACACACTTAAACTTTAAAATGTAAAGTAATAATAAAATTATTTAAAAGAGCAACACGCAAGTTTCTTGCTCGTTCTTCTTGTGATGAGACAGCTTTCCGAACGAGCGGTAGATTAAAAAAAATGTAATGACTATTCAAAAGTGCTTCAATGTAAGTTTATTTGAATAAATGATTTTCTATTCTATTCTATTCTATTCTATTCTATTCTATTCATGTAGCTTTTGTCCACAATTCTGTATATGAAAAGGACCCCTGTATATTTTAATATATGTTTATATACAGGATTCCTGTATCCTGTATATATACACACTTTTTTTTATTGGGTTGGGCTATTGTCAGATGTTTATAGCACCTGTAGCACTGCGACCTACATAGATCTATTGTGCTCGCCCTTTTTCAAAGTTCGCTACCTAGACCCGTCAGGAACAAGAATTGAAGGATATTCTTAGGAGCGATGGTTTTTATCTACTCGAGAAAAAGTGTAAACTTTCCAAAGGAGATATTACGTTTATGCATGAGTGGGCTACAACCACATAGGATGTGTAGTGGCGTTTCCTCTTCAGTTTGGCAGTATCTCAATATACACACATAATTATGTATGTAGGTTTATTTTATTCATGTAGTGATTTTTCCAGTGATAGTATTTATGAAACTTTCCCAAAGTCGCCAAGTGAAAGAATAAACATCATATTTTTAATCGTTCATTTTAAATTTGAATTTAATAACGAATCTGTATTATTGTAACATTTATTTCAAAAGAATACGACCTGATATTCTTGTCAGTTCTTCTCACCTCGAAATCATTTCGAACTGACGGTAGATTTGAGATATCATAAAAGTCTGTAATTGACCTACATGAATAAAGATTCTTTGAATTTTGAAATGTTTGTATCAAGTCAACAGTTTGTCTTTACAGATTTCTACTTTGTTTCTTGTTTTGAAAAGTCAATTAATATTCTACCTGACATCACCCTTACTATAGTAGATATATTGATAAAAATAATTCAAAATTTATTAACAGTGTTTGCGATCGCAAATAGCCATTTAATATATTTAAAAATAAAATTATAAAAATTCTAATTTGGAAAGTCACGCATGGAACACCGAAGTTATTTTATATACATTTTGCACTCCTTCTCGAACATTCTGTGGCGTCATTATTAAATTCAGTGTATAAAATTATATGTGCACCATGTTTGCGATCGCAAATAGCCATTTAATATATTTAAAAATAAAATGATAAAAATTCAAATTTGGAACGTCAGGAACATCTCTGTTATTTTATATACATTTTGCACTCCTTCTCGAACATTCCGTGACGTCATTATTAAAATCAGTGTATAAAATTATATGTGCACCATGTTTGCGATCGCAAATAGCCATTTAATATATTTAAAAATAAAATTATAAAAATTCAAATTTGGAACGTCAGGAACATCGAAGTTACTTTATATACATTTTGCACTCCTTCTCGAACATTCCGTGGCGTCATTATTAAAATCTGTGTACAATATATTCTAAATATTTGATTTATTACCTACAATTAAAACAAATTAAACATTGCAATATTTCTCCAGATTTCGTGGATTCTTGATGTAAGGTCATGAATATTCTATCTGGGGTTTAATATTACCCTTTTACGATAATAGGGATATTGGTAAAGGTATACTGTACACAAGAGGCAGAGATAATAAATATGTGAATAAATAATGTAACAACTCCAGGACAACACACAGCGCCATCTAGTCCCAGCTACGCGGAGCTTGTATTACGGATCCTAGACAGTTGATTTTGTTGTAACTGGCTAATGAAGAAATGTTTTATATTCTAAATTTGTATTTGAATTTATAGTTCTTTTATATTACATTCTTGTTTTTGATACTTCAATTCCTTCTTTCTATTCCCAATTGTCAGTAGTCTATATTAATATATTTTCTCCGTTTACCTAGTCTTTTTTCTTATTACTACAACAGATTTATATACTTAAACACGACAAATTATACTTTTTTTGAAAATATATACATAATATACAAAGAAAATACCCAGACCGATACAAACATACTCATGAATACAATGTTTGTACAGTGCGAGGAATCAAACTTGCGAGTATCGAAAACAAAGCGGTGTTCCAAACTGCTAGACTACTGAGGCCGTCGTGTGAATTAAAAATGAACTATATTAAAATATATAACAATACTAGCAGATCTGACCACGCGTTGCTGTGGCTAAGGTTCTTGAATAAAATAATATTACGACTATAAATTGAGATATAAGGTATCCCATCTTTCGAGTTGGATCAAATTGCACACAATGTGCAAATTAAATTTGCAATGGATTCAGTAGTTTAGGAGTCAATCGCGGACAAACAACGTGACACGTAATTTTTATATACAAAGATATACATAGGAAACACCCAGACCGATACAAATAATCATACAAGAGAATACAACTAATTTTAACTTTGATTACTTAATTTGATTACAACTAGTGTTTTTTTAATTATATTATTTAAATAACATTTTATTGAGTCAAAAAACTAAACTGAGTTCTTGCTACGAATAGTAGCCAACTGCTAGCTATACTTATGATGTTCCTTGGAGAAAAACAGAGCGATTTCCTGACCTGGACATATTTACATATGACTTGTCGAATTTTAGCAGAATGGCAATGGATTTCCTAAATAACACGTAAAATTGTAGGTTATTATTGTTTTAATATATATTTAATACATATATATATATATTTTGTAATTATTAATATTTCATATTTTTCTAAATTTTTTCCTAAGCGAGCATATTGGGAAGCTGTAAAGCTCGCTTAGTTTGATGTCAATAAATAAATATCTCTTTTCATACATTCTTAATTAAAATATTCTTCAGCAATACTATTTCCGAACCGATACGATAATGAAACCTTCAAGAAAAGAGCTTATTCCTTTTTAAAAGGCCGACAACGTACTTGCAATTCCCCTGGTGTTGCGGCTGCTCATGGGCGGCGGTAATCACTTACCATCAGGTGAGCCGCATGCTCATTTGTCCCGTGCTATAAAAAAATCCAAACCAAAATCAACAAAAATCTAGATTAGCACTGCGCGGTAATAGAACCCGCATCGCACAGTAAGGCAGTGTTAACTCTAGACCACCGAAGTCATCAATAATGTAATAGGAACATAATAGAATTTGCAAAACGTGTATATCGAATAACATGTGCAAAGGATGGTAAGACAAAACGCGAGGTGTGAATGAGTGGTAGATGGCGGGTGCATTGTGCTCTACGGTCGCAGGTTCACACGTGCGGCGCACGTGCAACAAGGTATTGTGTGCGAGTGTACCACACCGGGCGGCCGCCTGCACAACCTGTGATTTACAACCGCTTGTAAACTAATCCACTCGGTGCTTGAGACAATGCTGAGATATGGCAGACGCAACGTGAATACCAATAATAAACATTGATACTTATCAAAACGAATGGTAGATTAAAAAAAATGTTATGACTATTCAAAAGTGCTTAAATTAAGTTATATAGAAATAAACTTAATATAAACACTTTTGAATAGTCAGGGTTCTGGTTCTACTGCTCATTCGGAATGCAGACTCATCATAAGAGGAATGAGCAATAAACTTATGTGTTGCTCTTTTAAATAAATATTGTTTTAATTAGATTTACATTAACAAGTATTAGGCATGCGACAATCAACATAGAAACCGCTACGCACTTAATCTCTGTTCAATCAGATAACATTGTCAGCGCTATGAATTTTATGTTAGACATTTTCTACAAAAACTTTATTATCATTTATAAATTCTTCAAATTTGTAATAAGCTTTTTTACAAAGAAAATATTTTATAACACATTAGAATTTTCTATATACCTACCTAAAGGTTAATCTCGGCATCGCCCGGGTGTACATGTATTATATATATAAACCTTCCTCTTGAATCACTCTATCTATTAAAAAACCGTTACAAAATCCGTTGCGTAGTTTTGAACATTTAAGCATACATACGGACGGACAGACAGCGATTGTTTTATACTATGTATTGATAGTGATGATTAAAGAATAACTAAATAAATAACAATTATCTCGTAAGACTACCGTAGAGAAACAGCTGTGAGTGTTGGTGCGACGTGTTGAGCTGTGTCGCGACGCCTAGCGCCATCTTGTGATCGAAAGCAGAACTAAACTTGTAAATATAGGCCTCGCACGTCGTACGCCGTTGTTTTGTTACTACATGTTCCTATATATAATAATGCACTTATTTATATATATAATATGTAAAAAATTACTTATATTGGATATAGAATGAAAAAAAATCGACACAATGACGTTATTGTGTAGATAAATAAAAACTATCTACCTACTACGTAACTCAGGACCAAAGGAATTTAATCGTAGTTCAGAAGCGATATGTACTCAAAGCGAGTTACTGGTGTAAATATAATGAAGCCAACGATAGAGTTGGCATTTGACAAACGCTGTTGACAAACAATTTTGTTAAATGTGATTGTTTAATGAAAGGTGGTTATTGTGTATTATTTAGTGGATGTGCCGATACGCAGTCGGCACTCGGCAGTCGCAAGTCGGCTCTACTAATTAAGTATAGGTGGGGGGTGGCCGGGCGGTGGGCCGCGGCGGGGTGGGGTGCGGGGTGTGCGGCGGGCGGCGCGCGCGGGCGGGCGCGGGGAGCGGCGGGCGCGCAGGGCGGGGCGAGAGGCGGGCCGGAGTCATTCCGCCGCGCGCCGCGCCGCCACGAGCACGTCGACCGCGCGCGGGCCATGGTCGCGAGAACCGATGAGAGCATGTTCGGGTGCTATGGTGACAGCTACTCGTACCGCCTGTGGAGCCTGGCCAACGTTTGGGGCGCCTGCCGATGTGAGTAGTGCCCCGTGAACGCGCCGCGTAGGACTGTTACCGCTGACGTCAGCGGAGGCTGTGAGATCTCGGTGTACGTAGACGAAGTGCGAGCCGCGGTCAGTGCCGTGCGGAACAGAGGTGTACCTCCATGAAAGTGCACAGCTCGCTTATGGGAGTTGGCGGTTGGTACGAAACCTTGGCGGCCGGTTGGCTTGCGGATATGAGGAGTAAGCAAGTCCCAACCTCCACCACCTCGGCCAGGCGGCTCGCGGCCCTCAGTAAGCTTCCTTTCTTTTGTTTTTATTTGCATTTTATCATTGTCGTAAACATTGTCACGATCCTTATCTATTCCATTTTTCACTTCACCATAAAAATTTTAAAAAATCGTGCTTCAATAATAGTTGAAAAGTTTGTGAACTTCCAAAAAGTCGCGAGTGAATTTATAGTCTCGAAAATAAATTGAAAATAAAGTTTGTCACCATACCAGTGTTAAAAATTAGAGTCGCTGAAGAGAAATACTTAGTCGATTTCATATTCTGAAAGTTCATTAAAATAATGGTTTAAAAATATTCGATAATAAAAACGTGAAGAATAATTGAACGGTAATTATATCAAAATTAATTAATGAAAAATCATGTTAAAATTGTGACTGTGTCAGTAAAAAAAAATTTAACAAATTAAAGATAGACAAGAATTTGAATTCACGTTCATAATAATCCGTAAAAACAGTGAAAAATAATTAAATTGTGTCCAGAAACTGAGATAATAAATTTTGTTGCTATTTTAAAATAAAAACTTACAGTTCACAGTGATTTCACGATTTGTATCTATTTCTCGAAAATTAACAGAATTATAGTTCAATCACAGTGTCTTAGAATAAAACCGTAATAACGCGTGTGATAAGTTGTTCATATCAAGTGGAAATAAAATCTATGTGTATCTCAAAACTAAATTATAAAAGTGAACAATAGTTTAATCATATTTCCAAATTAAAGAAATTATATTTTGTGACTCTTAAACTGAAAGTGGCGAGTGAAAACATATTTACCGATCTTAAAATCAAAGTTCAAAATTGGTCGAAAACGTAACCAACCAGGTGAAAATGAAAATCAGATCACCTCAGTGGTATTAAAAATAAAACTTGAACACGTCTTCATTAGAAATAACCTCAGCCGTAATCTCCCCTCGTCTCCCCCGGGATATAATTCATCCACTTGAGAATCGGGTACAGGTACACATAGACTTGAAAGAAAGTTTCGTTTGTTGAGGGGAACCCGGTCGCCGTCTAAACCGTAAATGATTATGTTGTTTTAATTCATTTGCTTCTTTCTTCCTTATTCTTTTTTATTTCTTTTCTGTGAGTGCCGCCTGTCTGGAGTGGATAATATAATAGGGCCGTTTGATGCGAGGAATTTCGGATCACAGTGCTCTGTTTTAGATGAGCGAGTTCGTGGAACGCGGATGCATAAATTAGTACATTTTTATCAGTGTTGGCGGTCGACAGCCTA
Organism: Achroia grisella; assembly: GCF_030625045.1. Taxonomy (NCBI): domain Eukaryota; kingdom Metazoa; phylum Arthropoda; class Insecta; order Lepidoptera; family Pyralidae; genus Achroia; species Achroia grisella. The sequence continues at coordinate 576,096 of NW_026712776.1, forward strand.
GTCATTTCAGTAACTGGTGTCAAAAAGTCATAATAACATACGTTCATCATCATAAATAGCTGGGCACCTACATCCAATCGAGTTATCTTGCTATGCCTACTTACCGAAAACAATACCAAAATTACAATAAGTGTACCTACGTGTATTTCTCTATATACAATGACCTATTATAATAACATATTGTGATATTTTTTAATAATAATATAATAATAAACTTTATTCATAAATGCACGGTACAATTAAATACAGTTAGCCCTGGCTTGCGATTTAGATGAAACCTGTGTCAAGAAAGTTCCCTCCAACATTCTGTACCTAAACTGTTTTTTGGTACATCTGCAGTTGTGTACATAAAGGAATACAAAAAAAAAAAGTTAAATACTTTTGAATAAAAAAAAATGTATAAAAGAGACGCTATTCTTTTTGACATACTATATTAAATAACAATATACGTATAATTAGTAAAAATCACGGGATTTTACCACGTTTTATATTTATTTATTGAGTTCCCATGCTCACCCGTGATGATGGGGTTGAAATTACCGAAATATCGGGAACTCAGTAAATAAATACAAAACGGTAAGATCCCGTGATTTTTACTAATTATCCGTATATATTACAGATTGTAACCTATTTCAAACACAGCTTCTCACAGCAATTGATTGTAATGGTATATATATGCAATGTATTATCTAAAATACTATATGTATCTGTTCCCAATGTGTTTGTGAGAAATAAATAAAATATTATTATTATAGACGACCTCGATGGTCTAGCTCACCGCTTTACGTCCGATGGTCGCGGGTTCGATTCCTCGCACGGCAGAAACATTTGTATTCATGAGTATGATTGTTTGTATCGGTCTGGGTGTTTTCTATGTATATTATATATGTATTTACGAAAAAAAAATTATCTATGTAGTTATATCAGTTATCTAGTACCCATAACACAAGCTTTAGCTAGCTTAACTTGGGTCTAGATGGCGATTTGTAAATTGTCCTGATATTATTATTATATTATATGTAAAGGTTATTGTATATAAAAATACACATATAAAGTTTTTAACTCTTTTAACTATAGAGATCTTATTATATATAACGTTTTGACTAAGGATTTTACATATTTTAAATACATATATTCGTATATGTATATTAAAAATATTATAAACGCGAAATTTTGTGAGTATGTACTCGTATGTTTGTTGCTCTTTCACGCGAAAACTACTCAACAGATTTCGATGAAACTGTACAGTAATGTTATACATCGGAATAACAGTAGGCTATAAATGTCATGTGGATGAAACGGCGGTCGACCTAGCTAGTATTGTATGAAGACAATGTGAACTTATCATAACCAACACATTGTAGGTACCTATATATTATTTATTTTAACGCTATGACTTACATAACGCTATGACTTACAGATTTACAGTGCAAATGTACTGAATGAAGATATATCCAATACTATATATATACACTACATTTTTATATTTCTTAGATTAAGTTCTATTTGATTATTGACTGTTTATCATAATTACATAGTATAAAACAAAGTCGCTGTCGCTGACTGTCCGTATCTATGTATGCTTAAATCTTTAAAACTACGCAACGGATTTTGAAGCGGTTTTCTTTAGTAGATAGAATGATTCAAGAGGAAGGTTTATATATATAATACATGTACACCCGTGCGAAGCCGGAGCGAGTAGCTAGTATATTTTAAATTTAGTATTACTTAATAATATTAGGAATCGTATGGCATATAGTTTCTTCCACAAGATATAGTACTTGATTACGTTTAATAAAAAAAATTATTGTTTCTTTGTAGGTATATTGAATTTCAATACATGGAAACTAACTAATAATTACCTAAATTAGATCAAATTGTCCCTTAATTTCTCATTGTACCTACCTAAATATTAATTATAAGGTAAATAAATAATTTAGTAGAACATATATAATGACTTGCCTACATGAAAGCTTATCTATAAGTGTATTGTTACGATAAAATATCATAAATAAATAAATAAATGTTATAATTTCTGCTGATTTCAAATCACATCATCATTACATAGTATATAACAAAGTCGCTGTCGCTGTCCGTCCGTCTCTATGTATGCTTAAATCTTTAAAACTACGCAACGGATTTTGAATCGGTTTTCTTTAGTAGATAGAGTGATTCAAGAGGAAGGTTTATATGTACATATATACATGTACACCTATATTTATTCATCTACATGAATAAATATATTTTGAATTATATTTGAACTAATAATAGACCTACGTCTATTACAGACTCTTATGTCAAATCTAACCGTCAGTTCGGAATGATTTCGAGATGAGAAGAACTGAGAAGAAACTCAGCTCGTATTCTTTTCAAATAAATGTTGTACATGTTTACAATAGCACAGATTCATTTGAAATCAAATTTGGGAGAATAGAGTGACCACCAACAATAGCAAATAGTCTAATCAGTGTTCGTAACTCGAAGCGACCTGTCCTACAAGCAGCCCTCGTTCACGAGTTGACGGACGAGTAGTACATGTTTACAATAATACAGATATAGGTACTAATGGTTTGTGAAGGACCATAATTAGAGAAGTAGGTAATAAAGCAAGTTAAGTAAGCTATATTCCCACTAATTAGTTGTTTATTTAGACAAAATTAACGGTAGCTAGCGTAAACAAAACTGGAGCTCGTCAGTAATCGACTGATATAACATTTGTTCTCTTATTAGGTAACTAGCGGTACTTACTCGCGTATCGTATCTTAAGCGATTTAACTTTATTTTTCTAAAATAAAACTAGCCTACTACTCCTTATTACATCAGCTATACTGCCGAAAAAGTCCCATCAAAATCGGTCCAGCCATTTCATAGATTAGGAACGAATAGACAGACAGAGAAAAATTATAGAAAATGTTATTTTGGTGTATGTACCGTGTTTATATTCATATGCGTATAGTAAAACACGGTTATTTCAATATTACAAACAGACACTGCAATTTTATTTATATGTATAGATGTATAGATTATTTATATCGTAATTATGCTGTACATAATATTATTATAATAATTTATATCTACTATAACGAATCGATTTATTATTATACACGTTTTAAAAAAGATACTGTCACACTTTTGAGTTTTGCTGTTTCCATTCAGTTACGTGGCTTTGTTGAGATGTACAGATTCCACTCGTTAAATGATAAAACAACGAACGAGTATCTTAGTCATACACTGGTGAGTCACATTGTGATCAGCAGTCAGCACCAAGCCACCAAGTCATAGGTGCACAAATACCTAATGAACATACAACAACATATCTACACATATAAATAAAATTTCAGTATCTGTTTGTAATATTGAAATAACCGTTTTTTACTACATGAATTTGAATAAATACAGTACATATACCAAAATAACATTTTTTACAATTTTGTGTCTGTCTCTCTGTCTGTTTGTTCCGGCTAATCTCTGAAATGGCTGGACCGATTTAGACGGGACTTTTATTGGCAGGTAGCTGATGTAATAAGGAGTAACTTAGGCTACTTTTATTTTAGAAAAATATAGTTACATCCCACGCGGACGAAGTCGCGTGTGCAGCTAGCTAACTTATAGTTATAATAATTGACTCTGCACATTAAAAAACTCTAATCAATTTAATATAAATGTTTGTGGCGTTACGAATAAAAATGATGAACTGGTAGGTACTTTATATTAATGTCAATTAATACGAAAGAAGAGTGTCTGTTTAGACACTCCAATTTTATATATATGTATAGATTATGTAGGCATATATGGTTGAATATTATTCTAGAAACATTTATATGTTAATATTTATAGTGACTTCTGTAATATAATCAAACAAAGCGTTTCGTACAGAGTTATATAGAGCGTGAATCTCACAGGCAGGTGCCTACAATAGCTTTGTTATTCTAGGTATGTCTGTGGTTTACAGTTTTAATGCTAAATCATTTATAATTCAATTATATAAGTAACTACCTCAACTGATCGCGGTAGTCCCCAAAGATTCTAAACAATGACCAATACGAGTAGGGTTCCCAAGTCCCAACTTTATGTGACAAATAGTTGGTTAGGAAAAAATTAAGTATTTTTAATTAATTTCGGATTTCTGTAACACAGTTTTTGTTAGCACAGATTCTTTTATATTGTTATATTTACGGGATGTTCATTGTTAAAACAATTTTGTGAATACTTATAATGGAATGGAATAAATACATTTTCATAATTATGATTAAAAAAAAAATTCTATCCTTTTATTACTTCAAAAACGTATTTTTGCGTGCCTATAACATTGAAGCTGTGACAAATATCACAACTCACAATTGACCTCTAACATTTCGTTCAGTAATTATAAATCGTTAATTACCCATAATGAGTATTTCGTTTTACGCATCACACTAAAGGTTGAAAATACTTATAGTATTTTTGCATACTCTATTTGTATGTAAAAGTATCGTTACATAGTTAAAACAAAGTCGCTGTCGCTTTCCGTTCGTCTCATGCTTAAATCTTTAAAACTACGCAACGGATTTTGAAGCGGTTTTTTTAAATAGATAGAGTGATTCAAGATGAAGGTTTATATGTATAATACATACCCGTGCGAATCCGGTGGGAGTAGCTAGTAAAGTATAATTAACAAAAATTAATTAGGACACGTTGTTATGAATTGGGTTGGCAACCCTAAATACAAATGGCCTACTCATATTTATTATTTACTGTGCCTATATTGAACATTACAGTTTATTATTGTCATAAAATAGGTATGATTTGCTATATTTATTGCAAAATTAGTAACACTTAGGTGTCCACTGTTCGTAATAATGTGTCATTGCGAAAAAGCTCCAATGAAATAAAAGATTATATATACCAACTTATGCAAGGACGTGTTAACATGTTATCATTATATAGTATAAAACAAAGTCTCTATCTGTACGTTAATAGTTATATAATAATAATAATTGTACTTCCTTTTTATACCACGCAAAATGAGGCATAAATGAGTTTAATACTCAAGGACAATCCACACAACGCCATCTAGTCCCAAGCTAAGACGAACTTATGTTATGAGTACTAGAGAACTGATGTAAATACTTAGATATATTTGTTAATAACCGTGAACTCTTACACACCGTGATCTAGTCACTAACTAAGAGAGCTTGTGTTATAGGTAGGTACTATTAACTCTTAGTCGCGAGTTTCGGAGATATGAACTATATTAAAATATATAACAATACTAGCAGATGGAGCCACGCGTTGCTGTGGCTAAGGTTCTTGAATAAAATAATATTGCGACTATAAATTGAGATGTAAGCTATCCTATCTTTTGAGTTGGATCAAATTGCACACAATGTGCAAATCAAATTTGCAATCGGTAGGAGTCCATCGCGGACAAACAACGTGACACGTAATTTTTATATACAAAGATATGTAACTAAATGTAATAAAATTAATCACTGCAAAAATCAATACAACTAAACAGTTTTTAAAACAGTCGAATAAATCTCTCATCGAGCAATTGCAATTTGAACGGTATCTGCTGAACATCTTGCGGTAGGTGGAGTTGTTTCTATTCAAGAAGAACCTGCCTCCTCGGGTCGAGAGGCCGGCGCGGCACAACACCCGAACAGGTGTGGCCTGTCACGCGCGTTTGTGTGCGAGGATCCAACTCTTATCTTAGTGTCTATGCATGTGTGATAATAATCAGTGTTGCCACTTTATAGTTTCCACTATAATTGGTGCATTTATGCCTTTTGTGGGCAAATTAAACGTAAAATCGGTTGTAACTTTCTTTATCGTTTCGTGACCAATACATTTCGTACGTAAAGCAGCAATGTTTATTATTTATTATTAAGGGTGCTGTACTAAATAATAACTAAACTTCTGACCTAATAGCGATATAAATATGAACATACTAGCTTTTACCCGCGGCTTCGCTCGCATTGACTCAAAAATATTTAATAAAAAGTATCCTATCTTTATTCTAATACCAAGAACATGTGTACCAATTTCATTATAATTGATTCAGTAGTTTTTGCATGAAAGCGTAACAAACATCCATACTTTCACATTTATAAAATTGCTAGCTACTATCCCCGGCTTTGCACGGGTGTACATGTATTATATATAGGTATATATAATACATGTATATCCGTACATGTATAAACCTTCCTCTTGAATCACAAAACCGCTTCATAATCCGTTGCGTAGTTTTAAAGATTTAAGCATACATAGGGACGGACAGACAGCGACAGCGACCTTGTTTTATACTATGTAATGAAGGATTAAGGATGTGGTGATTTTTTTTTGTATTTTTCTACTAATGCGTGTGGATTTTCACAAATTGTGTTGGCCACACTGTTACCAATATATTCTGAATACAACAACGCAATAGCAAGAGCGTTGGATGGTGTGCGTGAGGTTTTTATCAGCGGCAACGGACGCTCTGGCCCGTGGAGTGGTCGAGCACAGATATATATTTTATGGTTGAATTTTTTTTCCTATATACATATTTCACTAACATTAAATTTTCCTATTAATATATTGACTTCAGCTGCGATTTGATACAATGAAATGGTGCATCCGCCTGCGCTAACGGTTTACGCTGGCGGGGCACCAGTGGAGGACGATAAAAACACGATGTCAGGACAGTTAGCCCAACGTGACAAATTCACGGGGAATGTATCACGATGGTTTCCAGGGGGAACCGCGTGGACGTCAACCTGACATGGTACATTGCTAGCAATATGATGAATAGTTCACATTTCTAAGAATTCCCTTTCCCCTGCGTGAGATTTTTATCAATGGACGCTCTGGCCGGGGGAAACGGAGCACAGATTTTTCAGCCACAGATTATTCAACCACATCTATTACCGTGTGTAGGAGCCTACCTACTTAACGTCCGCTATACTCCACCTAGTGTCACATGAACACAATATCATAAACGAAACTACCTATATTGTGACATATTTACTTCTCTTGTCATTATACCGAATGGAGGATTTTCTAAAACTTTTTCTAAATAGTTAAAAAATGAGATTGTATATATGTATAAATATGAATTTGAATGTTGATATATTTAAGCTGTTTTTATAATCTCCGTATTCTTATAGGTATGAAAAATTATACCGTAGTGCGGTCCAAAGAAAATTAACTTTTATTAAGTAGTTAAGTAGGTCCAAAATGGATCATATACCTAAGAAATCATTACAGATAGAAACATCGATCTAACTGTTTTCTAATTGGTATAAATAAAATAAACAAAAATATGAAGTTATATTTAATTAGATATACTTAAAAGATCTTAATATATGTTAATAGTATAAAAATACAAATAAATTCGTTTATATTCACTGTAAAAATGTATAAAATTGTAAAACAGTAAAATTGTAAGTCCTTATTAAATTGTGAGCCCGCAGTTAGTCGCTACTACTAGCGCCATCTAGCGGCGAGTAGCGTCACTAAAAATCAACCGATGTAGTTCAAAGTTTAAAAAGGTTTAAGGAATTGTTTTTTGTGAATAAAATGATTAATTGAATTAAAAATATTGAAAATTTAATAATATAATTAAATATTAAAAGTATTAAATTTAGATACCTAATACATATAGATACCTCCAATTTAAATACTGAAGATTTCATTTCCCGACAAGTGCTACATGCACAAAAATTTCAAATTTATATTTGTACCTTCTTTATTAACATAAATTCTTTTATGAATTTGTTTGTTTCTAAATAGGTATTACGGTACGATTTAGTGTCTAATAAATATTGTGACAGACATCAGAATTTGAAATACAAAGTTGTTTAAATCTAAAATATTTATAAGCTAATGAGATATTATGTATAAAAGAGCATATAAATATGCAACAGCGTTAACAATATCTAATTGTTTAGAAATAGTGTGTAGGTATGTACTACCTATACACGTATGACTATTCAAAAGTGCTTAAATTAAGTTTATTTGAATAAATGATTTTCTATTCTTTCTTTTCCTGCAGTCAGAGGCGGATCGTGGATTTGTGGGGCCCTAGGCTAAATCTACTTAAGGACCTACCTAATTATACTATTCAAATAAAAAATACACCGACCTGAAATTCCCCGTTCCGTTTGATAAACGCGCACTTGCATGGATTGATCTCAGGGTTACCAACCTTATGATAGGTTTTTTAACATTCTAGATATTTTTTATATTCTGTATATCGTTTCAGTGGGAACTGGGGGCCCTTTGTATCCTCGGGGCCCTGGGCTACAGCCCAAAAAGCCCTTAAGTAGATCCGCCCCTGCCTGCAGTACCTACTCGTAGATGTGTAAATATAGTCATTCTAATTATTGATTACAAAATTATTAATAATAATAATACCTACTTATACAATTATATTGAAATTAAAAATTAACCTTACGTTCATTTTTAACAAACGCGCTACTTACTCTATTTAATATCGACACGTAGCGCCATCTATTGGCGAGTAGCGTTCAACTTAAATGTGGAAATTTTATTTGTTAATATTAAATTTTTTTTTATAGTAAATTACAAAAAATAAAAGTGTTTTATAATTAATTATTTATAAATATCCTCACGACTGTTATCACGAATTCGGTAATCAGAGGAGAGGAGCTAAATTCAATTATTACTGTTGCAATAACGTTTAGGTACCTACTTGAAAATATAAGGTGGAATCTTCAACGGTATCTAGTTTTGTTTTGATACGTATGTAGGTAACATCTTTTCGTGACAGCCCTAGTGACCTAGCAGTTTAGCACACTGCTTCATTTTTAATGGTCGCGGGTTCGACTCTCGCACGGTTCAAACATTTGTATTTGAGAAGGCTTATCTGCATCGGTCTGGATGTTTTCTATGTATATTATGTATGTAATTTCAAAAACAAATATCTAAGAATTTATATCAGTTGTCTAGTACCCATAACACAAGCTCTGCATATCTTGAGACTAGATAGCGCTGTGTGAATTGTTCTGAGATCTTATTATTATAGACTACTCGTTTAATTAGGCACTTCAGATATTCCATCTACTTTATGTAGGAACGCAACATCTTATAAATAGGTATGTGCCGACGTACAAATAAATCTATTATTTAATTAAAACAGACATACCTACCTATATATACCATACAGTTTATATTGTACATATAGGTAGATATATCTACATAGGTAACAGAAGGTACAAATGGCTCAATACAGATTAATTATTAGTACACAGAGAGTGCGAAGGCGATTACGGGTTCGTATTTTCTAAAAACCAATACCGGTGTCCGGCCTCGTCCGGCTGTGTCCGGCGTAGATAACGTCGGAGCACGCGCCGGACGCCGCGTGCTGTCCGCGAACGCACTAATTAATACGTCGCACACCGTTGTTTTGCTCTTTATTATATTTGATTTACAGCGGCCTCCCGCCACGGGCTTTAAAACATTATTACGCGGGAAAACGAACCGTATACCGAAATAACATGATTCGATTTTTGAATTGTTGCCGCCGAGTTTGTTTTTGAAAATCGAACGCGTCCGAAAGGTATTCACGATCTGTTTAATCACCTTCGATGAATTAAATACTTTTTTTCTTTTGGCTCCGGAATTAAATACTTATCCAATTGTCGAATTTAACAATACGCGCTACGAGCATTTCTGAACAGTTCGAATTACGAATATTTAAATTTATTGCTGTTCTATTAAAAACCAAAAACAACTGTTCCGTTTCGCAGCTACAAGCAAATCGAATAGTTTGAAATATAAGCTGTGGTATTAATTAGGTGTGCGTAAAATGGAACACACAAGGACTAAAATTAGAGGAATATTACATAATCGAGTTAACTCACGTAAGATTTTAGCTAAATCAGTATAATTTACTAACCAACCATACCTATGTGCGCTGCTAACGACATTAGGTATACAGTATTCAATATATTGTTTAGGAACATATTGTGTTTTTTTTGTGATCGTTTTAAATCGGTCATTAATATTAGTTTTACATTCTCTGGCCTCTGGAGATATACTCGTACCTACAAAGGATACGCAGTAATAGTACTCTACACATAATTTAATTAGAAAAAAGTTAACGTTTTAAAAACACCTCACATCTCTATTAAAACGTTTAGAATATTGTTCTTAAATTAAAATGAAATAAAATTATTCGTAATTTAAATTGGCTTCATGAGTAAGAGCCAATACTTAACAATTCAATTTATTAACCAATCTATTGTTCAAAATCAAGACGACTTATTATATTTTCCTGCGCCATCACGAAAAACCAAAAGTTGTTAAGAAAAAGCGCGCCATAACTGTACCACAGATGACAATCAGACGTTTCTGAAGTTGTTCTTCCACTGATTATGATGATTATCTATATAAAAGTAATTTTATTGTTACAGTCCGTCCGCTGGCCGGCGGCGGGTCGGAGGGCAAGCCGTCCGAAGAGGAGGAGGAGCGAGGAGGGTCGCCCCTGGGCCCCGGCGGGCCTTTCACGTGCAGCCAGTGCCGCGGCGCGTACCCCACGCGCGACCAACTCGAGCGACACGAGACCCTCCACTCGCCCAACACACAGGTGGATACACTCAAATATGTCAGTGCACATTGTAATAATAACATGCGGTTATCTGTATACCTAATGATATTTGATACCAAACACATCAACTATGAGTACGAACAGCTTTGTATCATTTTCGTGTGACCTAGAGATAAACATTATACATAGCCATATCTTTTACAGTTTACGACTAGGTCACATTTCTGTTTATTGTTCATGATTGGACTTCAAACTGTCCCTCTCGATTTATGTCCAATTCACTTCGCAACTTCGAAAGGTCAATCGAACGTGACCTTAAAAGTAAATAACACACGAACCAGTTAAAGTAATCTAGATGTAACACTAATATTAAATAGAAAGTCATAATTCAACTCATTCAAATAAAATTTAATAGATATATGATTTACATGAGAACTTTCCGATCAATAATTAGTGTTTCGTTTTGTCAACAGTCGTGCAAGATCTGTCACAAGAGCTTCGCAAACGTGTACCGACTACAACGGCACATGATCAGTCACGACGAGAGCGCGACTCTGCGTAAATTCAAATGCAACGATTGCGACAAGGCGTTCAAGTTCAAACATCACCTGAAGGAACACCTGCGAATACACAGCGGCGAGAAACCTTTCGAGTGCGCCAACTGCGGCAAGAAATTCTCCCACTCCGGCTCCTACTCGAGCCACATGACCTCTAAGAAATGTCTCGTAATGAATCTCAAAATGGGGCGAATCAAGCCGAACAATCCGGCCCTCAACCCTGAACGGAGTCCTTCGAGAAAGCGCGCCAATGCAATGGTTGCGTCTCAACTCAACAACAATATAGCGCCGAACGGAAACTCGTTCTTACCTATTCTGCCCAAATACAACGAGGCCGCTGCTGCCTTCTTTGCCTCCATGTCGTCTCAAGAGAATAACTTCCATCGGGCGCCCCTGGGGCAACCGGGAATGAATCCTTTCTACATGCCACCCGGGATGCCAATGAGTCCTGCGAGTGGAATTACACCTTACAGTTTTCCCACTTCTCTTAGTCAACTTTTCGAGCAATTGGCGTCATCTCAATATCATCAAAGAAAGATAGAGAGCCCAGTTAGCCCAAAGCATGTGGGTACACCTGTCGACCCTGAATATATGATCGAAGAGGTCACTGAAGAAGACGATAAACGCTCCGAAGGGAGCGCAGAGCTCGTCATGGACATAGAAGACGATGAAGCCTTATCCATAAAGAAGGAGCAAGAAGATCGAGATAGTGAATTGAGATCACCCTCTCGAAATTTCGATTCCGTCCCATTAAATAACAATGGCCATCAAGTTAATAACAATAATTCTGGCTATAACACAATATTAGACTCTGTTAATGCATCCGTTACAAAACATTTCTTTAGGGCAAATATGGAAAAGCTTTCTCCTGTTTCTGCAAATGTATGCCCCAGTATAGAATCACCACCAACTCCACACATAATTATTAAGGAAGAGCCTGAAGATAATCGTAGGTGTAGGAAATGCAATGAAGTCTTCTGTAATAAAAGTGATTTATTAGATCACGAGAAAATGGTTTGTGGAGGTTTGTTTAGAAAACATGATAGGGTTTGGCAGCTCAAGTTGCCGAAACGGTAGCATTGAACAGATTAGAAGCAGAAGCTCGTGCCTCTATACAAAGCGGAGTGAGTGCAAGTGAAGACGAAGATTTTCTAAGAGAAGATCGCGATGACAAAATTTCTATACATGATAATGATAGAAAAATAAGAGTCCGAACTGCATTAAGTGAAGAGCAACAGGCAGTCTTAAAAGAGCACTACGCAGTAAATCCAAGACCTAACAGGGAAGAGTTTAAGAAGATCGCTCAGCAAATTGGACTCGATAACCGAGTAGTACAAGTTTGGTTTCAGAACAATAGGGCCAGAGTGCGGCGAATGACACAGACTTTAGCCATGTCTGATCAGCCACTCGACTTGTCTACTAAAAAGTCGAGTCCGTCGGTGACGTCGAGTCCGTCACCGTCGCCGCCTTGTAGCATTTCTGTTACACATTCCGATACGGAGGAAGCGGTGAACCTCAGTCAGAAATCATCGCGAAGTACGACGCCACACCGTCCTAACTATTTGAACACTTATCCACATTCCAATTGCTCGTCTTCTTCTCTCACTGACTTTAGGCTGTCTCCTTCACCAGGAGAAACAATGAATGCTCAAAAAAGAGAAAGGTTATTATTACGTAATCTAGCTGTTACGCCAATGATGCCTATGGACAAATTTATTCAATATAATGATATGGCAAATGGTCGATCATCTCTGCTCAACATGCAGATGCCAACGGACATCAGCCGAGCATCGAGTCCGTCGTACGAACGTCCATCCTGGGCAGATGAGTCTCATCCGGCAAACGACTTCGAAGACGATGCGACCGTACTTAAGAAAAGTAAATTGAAGCAGGGTGCCGAGTACAAAGAGGGCGAAGGACAGTTCGTCTGCGACCAGTGCGACAAGACTTTTGTGAAACAAAGTTCTCTCGCACGACACAAATATGAACATTCAGGTATATATCTTTAAATTTAACCTATCATCTATTTACAATAAATGTAGGAATGTTTATTCTTTGACACCAATAGTTTATTTAATTTTGGTAATTTTTAATTAAAAACAATGTCATCATATTCGGCAGAAAATTGTTACTAAATTAATTTGGAATATTTAATCTCATAATCTCTGCATGACTCTGCTTATGAGAGCTTACTTATAATTTATTTCGTTACTTACGAGACCAATACCATCATATTTTAAATATTAGCTTTAGCTAGACAATTTACCTAAAGGTTCCTAAAAAATGACGATGGTTCAGAAAATTTTGTTTGTAGTATTAATATATTAAATTTCGTAATTTTTCATCAACAGGACAACGTCCGTACAAATGCTTGGAGTGTCCGAAGGCATTCAAGCATAAACATCATTTGACAGAGCACAAGCGTCTACACACCGGCGAGAAGCCATTCCAGTGCTGCAAGTGCTTCAAGAAGTTCTCCCACTCCGGCTCGTACAGTCAGCACATGAACCACAGGTTCGCTATATGCAAGCCTTACAGAGACTAGACAGCGCCGGGGCCCTCAAGTGTATTATCACGAAACATTGGAACCAAGTTCTATCGAAACCACGCATGCAATGCCTGTTTCGTGTGATAAATTTCACGTTATCAACAGAGTAGTGAATACCTACAACTGTAATGAATGAGGTGATTCGATTCCATCCGACTCTACTCACGTTGATAACAACTTTACCTCATAGAGTGTTGTTAATGAACGAACAAATACGAGCTGCTGCATAATAATACTCATAATAACAAAGTATTCGTCGCCCGGTATTTTCGTTTCCAAGTTAATTAAGGCCATTGCTCAATGCCATTTATTATATGTAAGAAAACAATTTTGATTCCCTATTTATGATATTGTATAGTGCCAAATGATACCAAAAACAAGTGCCAATGCTATTATTTTATTATAATATTTAAATTTAATTAAGTTTCGTGTAATGGAATCCCAAAGGCCGGTACCTGTAGTATAATACTCTTCAAAAATAGATGTTACGAATATTTTTGTATAGTGTCCATGTAATTAAGATATGAAAACGGCGCCATTGATAAATTAAAGTTTATTTTTTTATTTTATAAATTTATTAATATGTATTGCAATTGCAACTGTCTTTGTAATCATGTTGGGTTGTAGTGTACTTACTTACAATGTATGCAATGAAGTGATATAGTGATGGGCATCCGTTGTTTCTACGTCAATCATGCTATTTTCTCTCTGCGCATCGCAATTCTTTACTGCGTCTTTGACATTGGTTCCATAAACAATTCTTCGTATACCTACGCGTTTTATATCATTACAAATTTATATATTATTGAAACCATCACTAATTATCGTCGCTGTATAACATTTAGTAACTACATGTACCCATTGAATTATATTGGTGTGCATTCTACTTGTTTAGCACAAACATCATCCACTACATATTCTGACACACCAAGTGCTTCCCGGCTCTGAGCTTTATTTCTAAAACAGCATCAGTATTTTTGTCTTAAAATATAAATAGATATCTTCTATATATATATATATATATATAAATGTCGACGCTATGCCATAAACGTTCCTAGTCGTCAGCTGTTTCCATAATTAAAGTATTGCTTATTCAAATTAGGACGTTGATGGAAGGCGCGACAGTACGTGTAGTTCCAACTTTTTAGATTTCTTTAAATTTTATCGTATGTTGTTGAGACATTCAAAATTGGATAATAATAAAGCGGGCCTGGTGGACGGGCCTGCGCAAGCTTGTCGTATTGTAATGATAAGTGTTTAGATAGTTACAATAATACTTAAGGTAAAAGCATTCCATATTACTCCTATGGGATCTCTCATATGTTTAAAACTTTTGCGGTTAGTCCAAAGATTAGTGTAAGTTGTATATAGAGTAAATGTAAATAGTGTACGCTATTATATGTAAATATGATTACATACGTTAATTGTAATGTAACAATGCATAGTGTATGAACGCGTTACACGACGAATATGTGACAATAATGTGCATCTGTTTAATGAACACGGTAACAATAAGATGTTTTACAATATATGTAACATAAACCTATATGTGTAGTCCTAAAGTTCCATGAGCGTTGTTTGTATTTATATCCTTGTGATTTGTCATTACTAATGTGCAAACTTATTAATAGGTAATTCAATTCGCCTTTAAGAAATGCAGTTTATATCGTTCAGGTACCTATTCCGTGTTACATATTTAATAAGTACTTAATTTGTATTTGTCAGTTTAATAGAATAACAGCTTAGATTATATATGTAAAGCAACAGTCGCCGCTCATCATCATATAGGTACCTGCATGCCTCGTTGTGGGTGGTCGCCCGCACACCTAACTTCATTAACACATTTACTACAGTATATATGATAGAACAGAAAGTTCCTAAGTGAAAATACATTAAGAGATATATAATTATTTCTATATTTTGTAATTGTAAGTAGATAAAATTAATTTTTAAAGGTTTCTAATCAACGAATTACCTAACTTATTGAGAACAGTGTGTAACTACGTGATTTTCATTAGTATACCATAGTTTCATCTGTAAAGGCAGGCATACAGTATTCAAGTGCGGGTCAGTCAACAGTACAAAGTCATGGTGGTGTAGTCATACCTTTTAGGTATACATCCACGCTATCTTTAACTTACACCACAATGTATATAGGTCATAGGTCATAACACTTCTAACAGTATTGTTTGGGCCCAAATGGCTAAGAATAAGACCACAAGTGATTGCCACACAACTGCACCTACTAATAAATTAATATCGTATTAATCAACCTGTTCGAACTGTTACATATTTTAATATTATTATTTTAATATAAGTGACTTCCAAATTGTCATCGGTGGGCTAGATAAACCAAAGATTACTTACATTATTGCGTGATGCGGAACCCTGTAATATATAAATATCCCATCACTAACATTAGTTAGTTTAGTTGTAATTATGTGCCAAAATTATATTTAAGGCTTCAAAGAATTTTATAACAAAGTGAAATTTTATTTTTTACATAAAATGGCATTATGTACTATGGCAATGTTTAGTTACTTGTGCAATACGCATATTGCAGAAAAGTATTTCTTCCTTTTGTATCGTTTATATTATATAACTATTTATAGTTTTAGCGGTAGATGTAAGCCAATGTGAATTCCTATTGCCATAATGTGTTTGTTGTATTTAGTGAAGTGAGCGTATATACTGTGTAATGAACGTTAAAAAACGCGGGCTCGTCCACGACTCTGTGCCACGCCGTTGCTGTACCTACTCTGTGCCTGTTGCCTCAGGTGTCAGTAGGTGACAGCACAGAATCGTGGGCGAGTGGCGCGGCGCTCACATCCTGACGCGAGGTTCACGAACATTTGTTAAAATAAGTACTCTAGATTGTTAAACTTACCCATAGATTAACATGTGTTAAAATATTGCCTATATAAATTATAGTAATTCATTTTACTTGATATTATTATAATGTATATTGAATTTATGAATATTAAAAATATATATTGACATTTCAATGCATTCGTCTATTTTATTTATACCTCGACATACTGGCGTGATAGAAAGGAATAAGAGAACAGCAAACTAAATTGAGCAATCCGCCACATACGTTAAATTATATTGGGTACAATAAATTGACTTGTGACAAAGTTACGTTGTAACAGCACGCGATTCTATTCTTAGACTGTCGAATAGGTAGCTTTTTGTGTGGATGATGGTGCCTGCGCCAACGGCATTTGCTGGCGGGACATCAGTGGAGGATGAAAGGATACGCAAAAAATCTGGCCAATTAGCCCACTGTGGCGAATTCTCCAGTAATTAAGAGTATGTCTACGCAATAAAATTACTATGTAGATAATCTACAGTATTCGTTCTATTTATAATTCTATATTTAGACATTGCGTCTTTCCTTAACCATGCGCGTTAGCAATACTTTCAATCGAAAATTTGCTATAAAGGTTTATGGTTCGCTTTATACGAATTACTCTGTTATCACAATAAATACAAAGATATTTTATTTGTAATTCTGAAATATTAATGCCTTACACATTTTTAAAAAATTAAGATTGTACATCTTTGATTGTTCATACAAATTAACTAAAAGTAGATCGTTTGTCAAATCTAACTACTCCTTATTGCATCGACAGCGTTTCATCGAGTTTAATTAGTTATTATAGAAAATGTTCATACAGCCTTATCAACGATAAATTTCAGAAGGTACCACGTGAAGGTTGACCTTGGTACATCATTAGCAATGTGGTAATTTTATTATTATTATTATTATTATTTGTATTAGCCTAAGACCTGTGAAAATAGCTATAAGAATGGAAACAAAAGAAACAAATAAAATAAATGCCACAAAATTCTCAGGCGTTTGTTTAAAAAAAAACGCTGTCAATGTCACTGTAACAAACAATGGCTGTATGAGTGCAGTTCTCTTTGCCTGCCATTTAAAGGTTACATAGAACAAGAAAATATTACATTAGTTTTACTTGCTGACATTTCTCATGTACGTCATATGCGCTGTCAAAACAAACCATATTACTACAAGAAATGCTGTCTTGTCTTTTTATTCGTAAATGATGTTAATATTATAAGACTAAATTTAAATTCGACGTATATTTTACGAGTACCTAAAGCAAAATGGGTGGCAAGGCAAAACAAAGCCAAAGAACTAAAAATAATGTCAGGGTAAGCACGTAAACATTTTTTATTATCACAATATATTCCACGTAATAGTTAATAACGATTTACCCTAAATAAATAGTATTTTTTGGTAGTTTGTTCCGTATTGGAATCAATTTGCCCTAAAATCCAAATCTCAAAACTCCAAAATACTACTCCAAACCATTGTGTAAACACTGTATTGAAAATCTTAATAATTACGCAATAATTTGCAATATAAGCATTATTTTATTAATTAATATTGCAGTTTGTATTAGCTATTTAAGTCAACATATTTTAAAATTACAAATAGTTATGACACTTTTACATTCCCACCATTTTTTATGAGAAGTACAATATTATTTATAATCCGAGATATAAAAATAGTAGAGGTGTAATATCTCATCCTACTCTGATTTACCATACAGGTAGTATATATATATACAAATAAAACCTGCATACCCCTTACCTATATAGTTTTATTTGTATATTAACTACCTGTATGGTAATCAACGTCTCTGTGACAGACTCGACCCATTGACTTTGCAGCAAGATATTGCATCTCTGTGCAATTTCTACGCATATATCACGGGGTGTGTTCTGAGGAATTGGTCGGATTAATACCAGCTGCTGAGTTTCACCACCGTACCACCCAGAAACTGAAATACCATCCTGATCATCTGGATGAATGGCAGTCTTTCACAGTGCGGTTTTCTAGAAACTTTTTACCTCGCACAACCACATTGTGGAATCAACTTCCAGCAGTGGTATTTCTGAACCAATATGATATTGAAACCTTCAAGAAAAGAGCTTATTCCTTTTTAAAAGGCAGACAACATACTTGCAATTCCCCTGGTGTTGCGGGTGCTCATGGGCGGCGGTAATCACTTACCATCAGGTGAGCCGCATGCTCGTTTGTCCTCTGTGATAGAAAAAAAAATCATAAATACAGAGTAAGTTTTGGTGTAATTGGTTCTTTAAAGAATTGTGAGCTATATTTTGATATAAGTATGGCTATAGGTCTTGTCTGTCTCATATGTACCTTTATTTGTGTATTAAAGTATCAATAAATATTAAAAAATGTAATATTGTGGTACTTTACAAGTATAAGGGTGAGCACAATAGATCTATACAGGTGTCACAAAATCAAATCCCCCAATAAAAAAATTACCTGTTCAAGTATTATGTAAGCAGATTTATTACAATTATTTACCCCCCACACCCCTTGTCAGTAAAAGTAAGCAAAGCTCTGACCCCCTCCCCCCCTTCTCACTTAAACATTTTTCAATTAATGTATTGTCTTTTAGCAAAGACAATGTGAGGGTTGCCATTCATGTAAAAAAGTAAATAACTGCTGATGACGTAATCATCATCTAATCTAGGCTCCCCCACCCCCATGTCATCCAGAATAAGCAAAGCAAAGCAAATGCCCCTGCCACCCCATAGTTCTTTCATAATACTTGAATAGCCCCAAAGGTACTTTACAAATTTTTGATACATGTTCATAAATTTAAATTATGCCTACATAAGTTTATGAAACATGTTTACATAATTAAGTACTAATTTAAAATATTCACAGCCTTCAAGCAGTGGTCGCAGTGCGGGACTTTTGAATAATCCAGGGAAGTTCGATCCTGCACCTGCTCATATGGTTGGAGGCAAGAGCATGCCCCCACTGTTCCCGACGTTAGCTACTGTATCCTTGGATCAGGGACTCAATCAGGAGTTCTCCATGTGTGTTAAGAAGCTTAACAAGAAGGATCCCATAACTAAAATAAAGGTTTTCTTTTTTTTAAATTTCATTTTATGCTTATTGTTCAGTTTTTACAAATTATACCTAATATGTACATAAAATTAAATTGTAGATGTTAAAATAAACTTTATTATTCAAAAGTCAGGTCATCATATAGGCTTAATAATTATTTATTTTTACACATTATACATAATACATTAATACATATAATCACAAAAAACAATCATTGTAATACAACCCTGCACATTGAGGTAGCATACCCAAGATACTGGCAGTATTGCTTTTTTAAACATAGGCTAATTCAGATATCATATAATATTTAATTTAATTTTATGCACACTGTTTATTTTACTGATATTTAAATCTCTAATATTATTAATTATAATCAATTTTATTATAGATTTGACATATCATAAGAGTCTGTAATAGATAAATAAAGATATATTGCTTTTTTTTAATTATGTTATAAATAAGTATATTTATACTGTGTTTTTTAAGATTTAAAAAATCTTGTTGATTTGACTGTTTTTTTTTTGTTTAACCTTTATCTTGTAAATTTGACTCTCCGCAATTAGCGTCTCATCTGGGCCCCCAAATCTTGTGTGTACTATATATGGTCATAGTTAATAATGAGAAAGACATATTTTTGGTTGGGAGGACTGGTCTATTCAGGTTAAGGCCACTGATTAACTAGCTTTTAAAAAAAAAGTAATTCAATTGAGTTTCTTGCCAGTTCTTTTCAATTGGATCTATATACTGGATGGTACGGAAAAATATAATATAAAAAATTTGGTGTTCATAAGTAGCTAATGTCCTACATGAATAAATGATTTTTGAATTTAATATTTTCCTTTTAACATAAGTGTAATAACATATGGTGGTGGTCATTATGTTCACCATAACTTCATTTAAAAATGAATCTAGTTTTTTAATCATACTCAACTTGTTTGAAAAAAAAAACATAATAATTTCTTATCAGTACTTGAAATTACTCCAAACTGATGGTAGATTTGATATATCATAAGAGACTGTGACAGATATACATGAATATTTAGATTTTATTTGTACTGTAATAAATTTGATTCCATTTTTGCAGGCATTACAAGAACTAACAGAATTGGTAAACAAGAGTGATGTAGATGAGGTTGAAGCAGTGTTACCCAGTTGGACCCACTTCTATAAAACTTTATCTGTGGATACCGACTGGAAAGTTCGGGAGGCAACACAGGTAAGAATGTATCAATTTTAGAATCTTCTCTTGATGTTTGCACATACCACTTTTTTATAATACCAGCAGTCGCGGCTACGCGTTTCTGCAGCTAAAGTTCGATTAAAATTTGTTGCAACTTAAAAGATAGGATAGCTTACATCTCAAAGTGCTTCAATTAAAAAGTTAAAAGATAACTAACTAACATTATTAACCTAAAACTAAAAACCTTAAAAATATAATATAATAACTAAAATATCATTACGTGTTATCATCGTCGTCCGTCTCTTATTGTATTAATTTACTGGTAAAGGCTATAACAGAATAGCAGAGAGCGTGGACTCACTGCCTCCTCTGAGTTATGGACCATCTGAGTTTTGTCTCCTTCATTAGTTTTAAGTTTTATTATTGTATGGGAAGCAATTGTATTAGTTTTTGTTTGAGATGAATAAAGATGATTATTATTATTATTATTAAAAGGAGTCGTTTTAGGTAAAGTTCCCGTGATACTGACGTCGTTCCCCCTTTGAATGGCTATTAGTAATAGTTTGTCCGAGACAGCTGCTAACTGTTGGTTCCGCTGTGAGACGGTTGTATGTATGTATGTATGTGTGTGAGCGCTGTGTGTGTCACGTGTAGGCGAGCCAGGCGGCGGTGGTGCGGGCGTGCGGGCGGCGCGTGGCGCCCCACCTGCGACAGCTGCTGCCCGCGTGGCTGCTGGCCCGCCACGACGACCACGCGCCTGCCCAGCTCCTCGCACAACTCTCCCTCAAGGTACTTCTCTATGTACAACTTTATTTAATACTACCTCTGCAGGTAGTTTCACCTGCATGAAGTCTATGTGTTAATGTTAAATTCTTATTTATATTTGACCTTAATAAATTAGTGTTAGTTGGTAGTTTGTATTCACATATTTCAACTTGAAAAGTGTGAACTTACAAGGATTATTAAAAAGAGCAACACACAAGTTTCTCACTCGTTCTTCTTGTGATGAGACAGCATTTTAAATGAGCGGTAGATTAAAAAAATTGTTACGATTATTAAAAAAAAGTGTTTAAGTTAAGTTTATTTGAATAAAGGATTTTCTATCCTATTCCGTTAAGTAGTTTTTGCATGAAAGAGTAACAAACATCCATACAAAGATTCTCATTTATAATATTAATAAGTATGAATATACTTTTAACTACATAGCTATAGTATTAAATTACAATGTTTCATTTCAGGACACATTTCCTGAGAAGAAGTTGCCTGAAGTTATTATATTTTGTAAAAATGAAATTATTGCACAACTATTAGATAATCTTATTGGAAATGGTGAATCATTAATCGCTCAGAGGTAAGTACTAAAGTTAATTTATATTAAACTCGCTGACCCATGCAACGTTTCGTTTGCACCACATTTACTTGACATTTATCATTTTATTTCACATAATTAACGTAATATCTTTTTAAATTATAGCCTAAGTGTTATTCTGTTGTATGAGCTATATTACTGTAAAGTTTCATCAAAATCCTTTTCATAAAAAAAGGGACCTAGAATAGATCCCTGAGGAACATCCAGATCATCTATATGTAACTGCTACATATGCGAATCATAATTTGGCGTAGTGATTATTCCGGTTAGTAACAACCGTCTCAAGCTACCGACAGCTTTGGCAGACGCGGGTCGGGTCCAGTGATGGTGGTATGTAAGTGAGGTGGTTATGGTGCAGGATTGCTGACCCGGAGGAGCGCGAAGCGGCGAGCGCGAGGCTCGCGGCCAGCAGTCTGCGGGGCGCGAGCTGGCTGGCCACACACGCGCCGCCGCCGCTCCACCACTGGAGCGACGCGCTGCTGACGCCGCTGCTGCAGCACGCCACCTTCTGGAGGCTCGCCGCGCACCGCCAGGCGCCCGTCAGGTACCGCCCGCAGCCTGGTGCGCCGCTGCTGCAGCACGCCACCTTCTGGAGGCTCGCCGCGCACCGCCAGGCGCCCGTCAGGTACCGCCCGCAGCCTGGTGCGCCGCTGCTGCAGCACGCCACCTTCTGGAGGCTCGCCGCGCACCGCCAGGCGCCCGTCAGGTACCGCCCGCAGCCTGGTGCGCCGCTGCTGCAGCACGCCACCTTCTGGAGGCTCGCCGCGCACCGCCAGGCGCCCGTCAGGTACCGCCCGCAGCCTGGTGCGCCGCTGCTGCAGCACGCCACCTTCTGGAGGCTCGCCGCGCACCGCCAGGCGCCCGTCAGGTACCGCCCGCAGCCTGGTGCGCCGCTGCTGCAGCACGCCACCTTCTGGAGGCTCGCCGCGCACCGCCAGGCGCCCGTCAGGTACCGCCCGCAGCCTGGTGCGCCGCTGCTGCAGCACGCCACCTTCTGGAGGCTCGCCGCGCACCGCCAGGCGCGTCGCCGCGCCTGGTGCGCCGCTGCAGCACGCCACCCTGGAGGCTGACGCGCATCGCCAGGCTCCTGACGGGCTCCTCGCACAGTCCCTCAACTTTTCCCTAACAAAGTGATATCTCAAAGAGGAGACATGCCCTGGCCTATGTGGTCACACAGTGATGGAAAAAATTAGCATACTTATGCTAAGAAACAGCACATTTGGATGAAATTTAAATAATAATTCCCATTTTATGTAGATTACCTTGTAATAAATTTGTTTTTACAAACTACGTCATTTTATATTTATTATTTTTTCACTTTAAAGAGCTTATGAGACATCCTGTATGACGCTACAGTGGTGAGGTGATAAACGCTACAGATTTTGTAATACTTACAAGTCTTAATTAAAAAAAACTATTTTGATTATTATAGTGAATGTGTAACTAAAAGACATGTACAATGTGACGCAGGGCGGCGTGGTTCTCCGCGATGGGCAGTTTTGTGGAGCGGTTCAAGGACAGCTTCGAGGCAGCACACGGCCGGAAACTGTTGCGGCAGGTGCTGGCTGCCACGGACCGTGCCACGCCCGTCGCGCCGCCGCTCTGGGACTGTCTGCTGCTGATCATGCATAACTTGCAGGTACGCTGCCTGCACCCTATTGTCTACTGATGATCACAGTGAATACTCTGTTATGTCAATCGTAATAATTTTTAGTCCTTCGAGCAGGATATTTTTTTTACTAAAAGGATATACATTTTCTCTCAGTCTGTCTGTAGACACGTGCTATACTACAAGTTATTATT